>NC_022009.1:37646315-37648808 GCF_000317375.1 Microtus ochrogaster | reverse complement strand
GACTGGGACAGTGAGAATGAAAGGTCTTCATGTGTCCAGTGGAAGGTCATGGGACTTTGAAGGCAGAAAAGGCTAATAGCTGTGGGAAAGACTAGATTTTCACTGTTACAGTTAGGGAATAACAGTATTTCTTTGACTTTAAGCGGGATAATAGGTACCCCTCAGCCTGATATAGAGTTTGTTTTTCTCACCAGAGAGCTTCCTGTAGTCTCAAAACCACAAAACCCCCACTCTTTAAAAATTTTTATTTATTTATTTATTTTTGAGATAAGGTCTTATTCTGTAGCCCAGGCTCTCTTGGCACTTGCATTATAGCCCAAGGTTGATTTCAAATAGCATCTTTCCTGCCTTCATATAGTCTGAATTTTAGTTTAATTATTTATTTATTTTTTTTTAATTTTTGATTCTGTAGCCTTGGCAGGCCCAGAACTCACAGATCTGCCTGCATCTGCCTGGGATTATAGGTGTATACCACCAAGCCTGGTTTATAGTCTCAGTTTTAGTCATATGGGATGTCTTAGTTACTTTTCTATTGCTGTAACAAAACACCATGTCCAAGGCAACGTATAAAAAGAAAGCCTTTAATTTGAGGACTCATGGTTCCAGATGGGTGGAGTCCGTGGCCAGTATGGCAGGGAGCATGGCAGCATGTAGGCAGCCATGGTGCCGGAGCAGTAGCTGAGAGCTTACATCTGATCCACAAGCACAAGGCAGAAAGAAGGAGAGCTAGCTGGGAATGCCATGGGCTTTTGAAGCCTCCAAGCCTGCCTGGAGTGACATACTCCTCCAACCATGCCATACCTCCTCATCCTGCCCAGATTGTTCCACCTAGGAACCAAACATTCAAATGTATGGCCTTTGGGGCCATTCTCGTTAAAACCACCGCAAGGGGATTTCTTTTTTCCTTACATGTATTACAAGTATAGGACATCTTCCTTTGTATGTTCATTATAGCTGTTCAATAGAAAAATTTCCCTTCATATTATATGGGATTTGATTGATATTCATTGAAACTTTTAAAAAAGTTAGTTTGGGAAACCCTGTCTCGAAAAACCAAAAAAAAAAAAAAAGTTAGTTTGGAGTTGAGTTTATTAAGGTATTCAGATATTTAGTGTCATCCCTATGTCAGAAATGAGTAAGAAAATAACTCCTCCAAATAGCACTTTAATATATTTTGAAAACCATTCATATTTATACTGTTAGAAGGTTGCTTTTTTTTTTTTTACCATTTTCTGTAGTCAAGGTTGAGAGCTTGGACTTTTAGCTGTGTTTGCGGTTTTATTTATTGATTTTTTTCCCTCAGTGGTACTAGGTATTGGAATCAAGGGTCTTGTGTACGATAAGCACTGAGAACTTTTAAATTAGATTGCAATAGGTTCAGTTCTTTTTCCATACACTATAAGTTGTGGGATCTTTGATAAGTTATTAAATACTTAATGTCTGACGCAGTTTCTGGGGCTGCAGAGATGACTCAGTGATTAAGGTTACTTACTGCTTTTGACCCAGGTTTGGTTCCAGCCAGCACTCATGCGCCATCTTACAACTACTTTTAACTTTAGTTCCAGGGGATCTCATCACCTAAGGACATCCAGGGCTCCTGCATGTGCACAGTGTCCACACATACACTCAGGCCCACATTTATACATTTCCAAAAGGGAATTTCCTTCTCTGTTCAAAAAGAATAAGCACATCATTTGTAAGTCAGAGAATTAAATGAAATCGTGAATGTGTGTTGTCTAGAACCGTGCCCAGCAAATAGCAAGCACTAAAAACAAGTGTCAGGTTTTCCCTTACTGAGAAGGCCAGAGATTCGTTGTTGTTTACTTGTTTTTCCTGTCATAAAACTTCTCAATGGGCATGATCTTGGAGCTGGGAACATAGCACACCAGGCCCTGGGTTGTATCCCCAGCACTAAAAAGAGAAATGTTGGGGAGTTTTTATAAAGCTGGTTGAGGGAGGGTGAGTTGTATGGGTAGCTAAGGTGGTCTGCAGAAACTTTTAATTTTTAAAGTCCTTTTTTGGTACAATTGCTGCTTTTAGCAACTGCTCTCCTAAACAAATTAGATTTTACTTTGTCCTCTTGAGAATAACAATTAGGCATTCTTTTTAGACTGCATCCAAAAGCAATCCTGATGGAGGAAATGATGATCTGTCTGTGTGTTAACTCTCATTGGTTAATAAAGAAACTGCCTTGATGGAAATGCCTATCCCATTTGATAGGCCAGCCCTTAGGTGGGTGGAGTAGACAGAACAGAATGCTGGGTAGAAGGAAGTGAGGCCAGATGCAATGAAGCTCCAGCCCAAGATGGATGTAGACTAGAATTCTTCCCCGGTAAGCCACACAGATTATTAGGAATGGGTTAGTCAAGATGTGAGAGTTAGCCAGTGAGAGGCTAGAGCTAATGGGCCAGGCAGTGTTTAAAAGAATACAATTTGTGTGTTGTTATTTCGGGGCATAAGCTAGCCAGGAGGCCGGGAGCTGGAACACAGCCC
>NC_022009.1:37640863-37645783 GCF_000317375.1 Microtus ochrogaster | reverse complement strand
AGAGGTTATTGGACCCCTGGAATTGGAATCATAGGTGGTTGTGAGTGCTGGGAACAGAACTCAGGTCCTCTGGAAGAGAAGAAAGTGTTCTCAATTTTTGAGCCATCTCTCTAGCCTGGGCTTTTTGTTTACTTTTTATTGTAGGCTCAGACTCAGGCTCAAGACCTTGACTAAGCAAATAACTCTACTTCAGAGCTCTATCTTCTGCCCTGATTTTTTTTAAAGTAATTTATTTAATTTTATTTTTTGTGCTTTGGTATAAAGATGTTAGATCCCCTGGAACTAGAGTTATAGATGGTTGTGAGCTGCCATGAGGGTGTTGGGAATTGAACCCAGGTCTTCTGGAATTGCAGCCAGTGCTTGTGGCCTCTGAGCCATCTCTCAAACCCCTTCTGCCATGCATTTATAATGTTCAGATGTGGTAATGAGAAAACACTAGTCACCACAGGAAAAATGGTGACTGAGTAGGTAACAATTTCCAGCAGAATTAGTGCTGCCCTTTTGGCATTGTTGAACCCTTTCTGTGTTTACTAATTTATTTATTTTAATTTTTATCCACTTACTTGTTTGAAACAGGATTTTGCTCTATAGTGCAGGCTGGCCTCCATCTCAAATCCTTTTACTACAGACTCTTAAAGTTTTGGGATTACAGATACATACTTCCCCTCCACCCCAGATTCATTCATTCTTTGGTACTGAGTATTTAGTAAGGACTTGGCGTATACCAGATAGATATTGTACCTGTATCTCTCAGTCCTATTGCTGTGGGACAATGGTCTTGTACCCTGTAAAGATTTGTCACTTATATTGGTTTAATAAAATGCTGATTGGCCTGTATCCAGGCAGGAAGTATAGGCAGGGTGACCAGAACAGGAGAATTCTGGGAAGAGGAAAGCCTGAGTCTACAGTTGTCACCCAGACACAGAGGAAGCAAAATGAGACTACCTCACTGATAAAAGGTACCAAGCCATGTGCCTAACACAGACTATAATGAGTTAATGTACAATGTAAGAGTTAGTTAATAAAAAGCCTGAGCAATAGGCCAACCAGTTTATAATTAATGTAGGCCTCGGAGTGTTTCTTTGGGACTGAACAGCTGCAGGACTGGGAGGGCAGAAACCTCTGTCAACATCCTTTGACTAATTTCAAGTGAGAACAAGTCAGAATGAATTCATCCCTGTTTTGTTTTGTTTTTAAGATTTATTGTGTATGTGTGCATGAGCATAGGTGAGAGACCCACACACAGAGGGAGGGAGAAGGAGGGGAGAGGGAGAAAAGAGCCCATATGTGCATTTGCATGTCCTGGTGTGTACAGATCCACCTTTTTTCTGAATCAGGGTCTCTTGTTTCTGCCCTTGCACTGTATAAGTGGGCTTTTGTAAATTCTCCCCTCTTTCTCTCTTTCTCTCCTGTCTTGACACAGGAATGTTGAATACAGATTTCTGGTACCCCATCTGGCTTTTTATGTAGATTCAAGGATTGGCTCAAGGGATTAGGCTTGGGAACAGGAATGTTTATTCATTGAGACATCTTTTTGGCCCCTCATCACTATTTTTAATAAATTACATTTGTGTTACTCTAAGTATTCAGGCTATATTTGTGTTTTAATTATAGGTCACTAATTATTTTATAGTCTTAGGCCTAGAAGGTAAAAGTAAACTATAAGCTCCAGTTGAGTAAGTTTCATCTAAAATTATGAGAAGTTTATCTGTTTACATATTTGGTTTTTCCATAAGGATTTCTTTGTGTAACAGCCCTGATTGTTCTGGAACTCACTTTATAAACCAGGCTGGCCTTAACTTTACATAGATCTGCCTGCCTCTGTCTCCCAAGTACTGGGACTAAAGGTCTGTGCCACCACAGTTCAGCTAACATTTGAAGTTTTAAATAAACTTCTCTTTTGCAATGTGGTGGTGGCTCATGCCTTTAATCTCAGTGAAATGCATTTCCTTTAAGAAACAGCCCAGTGGTGGGCACATGACTGATGTGGACTAGGCCTAGGACTGTCCCTTAGTACCAGTCCGACCGCCAAAAGACAACTGTTTATTACTTCATATGGTGTTCATCAAACACTCAGCATATACTGTTTGTTTTGTAGTGGATTTCTCCAGTTCTGGGAGAGAGGAAAATGAAGCTACTCATTCAGTCTTAAGATCAGAGGTAAGGACAATTAAAGACAGCTGTCAAACTTCAGGCTTTTCTCTTTTAAAGCCGTGAAAGTTACTGAAACTTTCAGAATTTATAAATGTACTGCCTGGTCTTTCAGCCTTTCCTGTTGTCAGGGTTTTGTCTTGTCTTTTACAGATCTCCCTGAAGTGAAGAATGTTTATATTTGCCACAGCTGTAGGAACTACCAAATGTAGAAATAGTTGTGGTAAAAGTTTATCATTGACATTATTCAGCAATGTGCTACATTGTAGTGGTACATTTGTTTATACTTATTATCTGTTATTTTGTTTGCTAAGGCTTCCTTTGTAACCCAGACTGTCCTTGAACTGATGGCCTTGCCTCAGCCTCATGAATGTTGGGCTAACAGGCCAGTCTTAGTCAATGTTCTATTACTGTGAAGAGATATCATGGCCAAGTTATTTCCTCTTATGAAGGAAAGCATTTGATTGGGAGCTATCTTGCAGTTTCAGAGGCTTAGTCCATTATCATCATCATGATGGGAAGCATGGTAGCAAGTATAGCCTGCATGGTGCTGGAGAAGTAATTGAGAGCAATATCCTAATCTACAGGCAGAGAGAAAGAGAGACATACAACGCAGTGTGAGTTTTTGAAACCTCAAATCTTACACCCATTGACACAGTTCCTACAACAAGGCCACACTTCCTAATCCTTTTCAGATAGTGCCACTCCCTGATGACTAAGCATTCAAATATATGAGCATATGGGGGAAGAATATCTGTATTTAAACCATCACAAGGCCTGAACCATCACACCTAGCTAGTTGTAGGTGGAGATTGCTTGTTCATTTCCTGGCTTCCCAGACCCAAAATAACCACACAGAAACTGTATTAATCACAATACTGTTTGGCCAATAGCTTAAGCGTATTTCTCACTAACTCTTACATCTTAAATTAACCCATTTCTATTGTTTTGTGGTTTACCGCTAAGTTTCTGGTGGGTGTCTGTCTCTTTCTGAGACTACATGGTATCCCTCTGACTCCACCTACTTTTCTCCCCTATCTCTACTTGGAATTCCTGCCTTGCTCTATTCTGCACTGCCATAGGCCCCAAGTAGCTTTTTTATTTACCAGTGGTAATAAAACATTCACAGCACACAGATGGGAATCCCACATCAGTTAGTGGTGTATTTAAATATAATATGAAGAATGGAATTCTGTTTATTCTAGAGTTTTACATTTCCTAACATTAGAATAATAGTGTAATATTTGGAGCAATGAAGTAAGAATATAGGAATAATAAGCTAACTTTACTGTTTTGTTCCTTATGAGTCAATGTGTAGTTGTGACTAATTCTGGACATTATATTATACTTAGTAGGAATGAGAAAAGCTTGAAAAAGTTCAGAGGGAAGCCCTATAGAAATTAAAAGGATTTAAGAGTGGGAGCTATTGTAAAGGACTACCAGAGCTCAACAATTGAGCCTTGGGATGAGAATAACAAAAGAGGGGCTGGAGAACTGGCTCAGCAGTTAAGAGCACTGGTTGCTCTTTCAGAGCTCCTGAGTTCAGTTCTCAGCAACCATATGGTGGCTCACAACCATCTGTAATAAGATATGGTGCCCTCTTCTGGACTGCAGGCAGACATACAACCAGAACACTGTATATATAATAAATAAATAAATATTTATAAAAAAAAAAGGAAAAGAACATCAAAAAACACTTAGTGTTGTAGTGAGAGATGTTCTTAGAGGACTGTGGTAAGGATGATCCCCTCAATTCTAAGCCTATAAAATGACAACACTGAATCTAGATGCCAAGACAGTATTTCCTAACAAGCCTTGTTGAACTCTGGTCTAGGATATCAAGGTAAGGTGTGGAATTTGAAAGTAGAGGAGGGACTTGCGAGAGAGGGACATTAGCACTGAGCCTGTAGAAGATGGCATTGAGACCTTAGCACAGTCACTTGATAAGGAACACGAGTGTGGTAGTGGCTCATGAGTTCTTAGTAAGACTGAGCTAGAAAATACTTGAGGAGTCCTTCACTGGTACAGACCCACCCAAAAACGTTAGCAGCAGAGGGTGCACGCTCGTGTAACCTAAGGGAATTTTCTAGTATTTTGGGGGAAAGTAAAGACTAATCTACTTGAATAATGTCTGATTCGTGCTGAATCTGGAAAGAAAATAGAAGTTTTCTGTCCTTCTGTAGATTTCAGTCCCTTTAATCCTCCTTATGACCACATCACCTATGGTAAGCATGGTTCTAGAGTTTAGAAATATTTATTTGGGTAGACACATTCATCTCCTGTAAGCCACTTCCTCATTTGATGCTACTCAAATACCAGAGGAAGACAAGGGCTCTATTGTTGTGGTACTGTAAATAAAAGTAGTTCTTGCTGCACATGTATATGCCTACATGTGGCTATGTCATGCTTTTGCTTTGGTCTTGTCTAGCATCTTGTGATCTCTTGTTCAATACTCACTGATGCCCAAGAATAAGGTGATGGTAGCAAGTGTTAGTCTAGAAGACAGGCAGTGTGTTTCCAGGGGAAATTAGATTTGCCTGTGAGTAGTTGATTGAATTCCTTAGGATTCCTTTTTTTTCCTTCATTGTTTTGTGTGTGCAGGTCAGATTATGTGTGTGCCACAACACATGGGGGATGGAGGGCCTCAGTTGTTAGTCCTTGCCTTTCACCTTGAGACAGGGTCTCTTGTGGTTTGCTGCTTCATATGCCAGGCTACCTGGCCACAGGCTTCCACGGATTTTCCTGAATCCACCTTACAACTAAAAGTAA
>NC_022009.1:37636074-37640163 GCF_000317375.1 Microtus ochrogaster | reverse complement strand
CTCACAGAGATATATGCCTGTCTCGCCTTCCAGTGCTCGAATTAAAGGTTTGCACCACCACTTCTGACTTCACCAGACATTTTAATTATAGTAGCATACTCCAATTTTCATGTGTGTGTGTATTTTGCTTACACATGTCTGTGTACCACATGGGTACAGTGCCTGTGGAGAAAAGAAGGTGGTATCATATCCCTGGACCGGAGTTATAGATGGTTCTGAACTACCATGCTGGTGCTGGGAATCAAACCTGGATCATCTGAAAGGAAGAACCACCAATGCTCTTAAATGCTGAGCCATTTCCAGCCTCCCATTTTATGGCTTCGAAAGCATGGAGAGCTGGGTGTAATTGATGGTACATGACTGTTATCCTAACTGTACTCAGAACATTAAAGCATAAGATCACTTGGGCTGGGATTCAGGCCAGTCAGGATGAGACAATAAAACCTTGTCTCAAACACAAAATAGGCAATGTTCTTTGGATTCATCTGGCTGCTTACTAACTCATGTATAAGCAGGAACCTAATTATCTTGTAATTATTGATTATAGAGTTCAGCTGCCTTCTATGTAGACTTTTGGTTGTTACTTCTTCCTTCCTTCTTCTCTTTTCTTTTGTGAACATTTATGTGCAGGTGGAGGACAGCAGCCAACTTTGGATGTGATTCTTAAGGAGCCATCCACTTTGTATTTTTGTTTGATTTTTTTTCCCCAAAGTGTATATGGGCATTTAATATGTTTGTGTGTCTGAGCACCATTTGCATGCAGTGCCTAAGAAGGCCAGAAGAAGGTGTTAGATCCTCTGGAATTAGTGTTAGAGACAGTTGTGAGGGTGTTGGGAATTGAACCCAGGTCCTCTGGAAGAACAATCAGTGCTATTAACTGCCATCTCTCCAACCCCAGGCCTCTTGTTTTTGAGACATTGTCTCTCACTGGAACCTGAGGTTTACAGGTGAGGCTTGGCTGTCTGGACAGCAAGCTCCTGTTCTGCCTTCCCCTTGCTGGGATCACATTACCACCACCCTCACCACCATGCCATGACAAGGACTTTGTTTGAGACAGTGTCTTATTGAGCCCTGGCTAGCCAGGGACTGTAATGTAGATCAGGCTGGTCTCCAGCTCACAGAGATCTGCCTGCTATTGTTCTTGAGTGCTGGGATTAAAGACATGCATTGCACCCAGTCATGTAATATTCAAATTATTGTTTATTTTATGTGTATGTAGTTTTCTGAATTTGTCTGTGCACCACATGTGTGCTGTGCCCTTAGAGGCCAGAAGAGGGCACTATATCTCCCTCAAGCTGTAGTTATAGATAGTTGTGAGTCTCCATATGGATGCTGGGAATTGAAGCTGGATCTTCTGGAAGAGCCATTTCCTCAGCCCCACTTATTTTAAGAAACATTATTTTTAATTTATTCATGTATGTGCGTGTTCATGTCAGTGTCTGAGAAAGCCTCTCCTGGAGCTAGGGTTACAGGTGGTTGGTTGTGAGCTGCCTGATATGGGTACTGGTGTTAGACTTAAGTTCAGGATCACAAAGAGACCACTACAATTAAAGTGCCCTTTTTATCTTGAGACAGTGTCTTTCCATGTAGTCCTCACTGTCCTGGAATGCACTTTGTAGACCAGACTGGTCCCAGACTCGCAGAGATCCACCTGCCTTTGCCTCACAAGTGCTGGCTTGAAAGGCCTGAACCACTGAGACTGTCCTCAACTGAAGTGACCTGAAGAAGCACAACTTTATTCTTGATCAAGAGGGTGTGCTCAGAAGAGTGAGCACATCTGGATAGGACGTAAACTTGGTTTTTATTCTAATAGTTGGTGACTGGGTGTCTTCTCTATCACCTGGGGTCTGACCTCACAGTCTTTGAAGATTGGTCTCAAAGGAAATGAAAGAAAGCCACTTAACTCACAACAGGGCCTTTGTGTAAAGCAAGGTTTTACTGGTTGTATATGGGATTAAAACATCTGCATAAAAGTCTTTGAATTCCTTGTCATAAACATAAGTTTTACAGTGTTTGGTGGAAAGAAAAAAAGGCCCTAATGTTTAATGGTCTTCTCACTGGGAACCAAATTTGGATACTGTATAACAGCACCACGTGCTAAGGACCAGATGATGCTGAGTTGCCATAGCAATCACTTTCTTCACCAACTGGTCATCTCCCTAGCCTTACCTCTGCTTCTCCCTGTTTCTTTAAAACTGATGAATATTTTGGGGACTTTACCAACTTTTGAGTTTGTTGAAGATAAAATAGGGCTAAAATTAGGATTTTAATTTAAAGGTGTATATTAAAGGCCAGAATTCAGTCTAAGATCTTTGATATTTTATGTTATTTTTGTGTAATTTTTTTATGATGCATACATGTAATAATTGCTAACATGCTTGACTTGAAATCTTTCTTCTCTTTGCTTCTAGAATGAAAGACTTAAAAAGCTTTATACTGACCTAGAGGAAAAGCACGAAGCATCAGAACTGCAGATAAAGCAGCAGTCTGCGAGTTATCGCACTCAACTGCAGCAGAAAGAGGTAAGAGCTCATCCTCATTCCTTCTTTCTTACTTCATGGCTGTCTTATAGTCATGAAAGTATTAAGAATACCAAATTTAATAAAATTGGGGAAATTCCTATTTTATTTCATAAGTTTACTTTCAGGAAGAGTAAATTCTAGCTTCTGAAGGAGTCTTTTATATAATTGTTGCTTATAATTTCTGATATTTATGAAATAGAATTTAATGTATGTTTTCTTAGGTTTTTAAAATCGTTTATTTAAATTCTTTTGCAGTGCTTAGAAGTGAACCCAGGACCCTGCATATGCTAGATATTTTTTTTAAGTTGACTTTAAAGTTAGTATGATTTTTGCTAGTGATATTTTGACTGTACATGTTAATATATTTTGTATTGGCACGTACTTGATTTTCCACATAAAAATATATTAAATGTTTTTCAATTTAATTTTTTTACAAATGTTTCTATTTTCTTTTAGTTTGAATAAAATGATTGTTTTAGCATTATTTTATTTTTTCTTTGAAGTCTTAATAATTGATAATATGGGCCGGGCGGTGGTGGCGCACGCCTTTAATCCCAGCACTCGGGAGGCAGAGACAGGCAGATCTCTGGGAGTTCGAGACCAGCCTGGTCTACAAGAGCTAGTTCCAGGACAGGCACCAAAGCTACAGAGAAACCCTATCTCGAAAAACCAAAAAAGAAAAAAAAATTGATAATATGTAGGTATTATATAATTTAACCAACGTTACCCTGATTTCTGTTGTAAATTTTTTTTGTGTTTTTTTGTGTTTATCTGTGTAAATTTTTTTGTGTTTTTTTGTGTTTTTTGTGTTTTGTAGAATCTAGTGAACGCTTACATTAAGTTGAACCACTTCTTATTTTATTATTCAGATCATTTGGATATTCTTTTTTACCACAATCATCTCTGGGATTTTGAATTTGAACGAGGACTGGGATTCTAGCTCACTTGTTGAGCAGAGTACTTGTCTTGCATGGGTGGCCCTGGATTCAGTTCCCAGGACCACAAAACAAAACTAAAATACACCAAAATACAAAATTTAGATGAATTGGTTTCTAGTTCTTCTGATGACATGTTAAAGTAGAATAAAAAATATACTTCTGGGGGCTGGAGAGATGGCTCAGTGGTTAAGAGCACTGACTGCTCTTCCAGAGGGCCTGAGTTCAATTCCCAGCAACCATATGGTGGCTCACAACCATCTGTAATGAGATCTGGCGCCCTCTTCTTGTATGTAGGCATACATGGAGGCACAATGTTATATACATAATAAATAAATATTAAAAAAAACTTCTTTAAGATAAAAATAAACAGAGCTAAAGTTCATAATCTGATAGTTGATGATTTTATATTAAAATAAGTTACTGCAAAAATAAAAAAGATTAAAAAAAAGTAGAGATGCAAATTCAAATTAAGTTTATATGCCTATCTTTCTTTTCAGTACTGAGGGTTGAACCCAGCACCTTGCACATATTCAAGCATTTCACAACTAAGCTATATTCTAGCTCTCTTCTTAAAATTATTTTTAAGAGAGGATCTCTTATAGTCCAGTCTGGCCTCAAACTTGCTCTGA
>NC_022009.1:37604125-37635184 GCF_000317375.1 Microtus ochrogaster | reverse complement strand
CAGGAATTGAACTCAGGACCTTTGGAAGAGCAGGCAATGCTCTTAACCACTGAGCCATCTCTCCAGCTCCCCTAAAAAAACTTTTGAATGTATAAATTGCACAGCTTTTGTTTTACTTTATGTCTAATAATGATAAACAGAGTTCTGAGAAATTACCTATATTTCGATGATAGCAAATTTAATGTTCCACTTAGAAATTCATTACTTTAGTTAACATATGAGTGAAATTCTAATCTTCATACTATTTGAACATTATCCTAACTTTATAGGAATTATGTTTGTCTTTCAAATTTCAAGATTTCAAATAACAGTCTTGTGGTTAGGGTATGGTGGAATATCTGGATTCACTTAATTGCTATTATTGGATCTTCATGCCTTTCCACACATGAATCTATAAAAAGGCCAATAAGCAGTGTTAAATAAATATAAGTTCTCTAAAACATGGATTGTAAATACATAGGAAGAAGTCAGTCACCTTAAAGCAAGACAGATTGCACTACAGGATGAATTACGCAGACTGCAGTCTGCTGCCCAGTCTGTACACTCAGGATCTGGCGGGGTACCAGCAGCCGCTGCATCACCTTCATTCAGTTACGGCGTCAGTCCTCATGTGCCAGCTTTCCGTGAAGATGACATGGACTTTGGTGATATGATTTCATCACAACAAGAAATCAATAGATTATCAAATGAAGTTTCACGACTTGAATCTGAACTGGGACACTGGAAACATATTGCTCAGGTTGGTAAAATTTGGGTGAATTTGTGAAAACTATGAGTTGATATAAAATGCTTAGGCAGAGCATCTGGAACCAGAAATTCTTGACTACAAAAGTATAAAAGGTATATTTGTTTTCTACGTAGCATTCGGCTGATAATAGCAAAGGCCGGAACTAACAATTTAGAGGCCTGGATCCCTTCTTCGTTTCTACCACCTAGAGCAGTAAGTCTCACTGCAGCATCTGGTGATGCTATCTGATCAAGAGCCATCAGCTTCCCCTAGGTTGCCTAGTTACCATGAAACCTCTGTGCATGCTGGGAGAAAAGAAGTGGTGCGCTGATTTAAACAATCTGTGCCCTATTCATAATTTTACTGAAAATAAACCTTGTAACCTTTTATCTACCACCTAACTTGTAGCATAGCACACTAACCTTCCTCTCTAGAATTTTCTGATGATTTAATTCCCTTTCTTAACTAACTTTCTCCAGTAAAGAGTACACCAGATATGAACTAGCCACTTCGTGGATCTGTGTGTGTGTGTGTGTGTGGTGTGAGTGTGTGAAAACTCTTACATGATTTGCTGTGGGGCAAAATAATTCCAGCCCTGGTATCTGTTAGGGCTGGGGAATTACTCATTTTAAGAGTATATATGACTGGGAATGGGGGACAGTGTAGAACGGTGTAGAAGAAAGAGCAAGAGAGAGCAAGGGAGAATTAGTAGAAATGAGAAAGAAGAGAAGAGAGAGAATAAAGAAACTTGTACAGAATTCCCATCTTGAGTAGATTTCTTCCCCCTCAGATCTTTACCCTCAGATCTCTAACCTCCCTGGAGCTATCCATGGTGTCTTTAATTGAACCCTGAGAGGGAATCTTAAAGGTGAAAACTTAAGGCTCCCTAAATCTTCTCACTTCCTGTGCCCCCCCCCAAATGTCTTATGTTGCCCAAGCTGGCATGAACTTGTCATTTTCCTTTCGTAGCCTCTTTGCCTAGTGAGGTTGTTGGTGTACACAACTGCACTTGCTCAGATAGACATTTTTTCTTAGTTTTTTTGAGACAGAGTTTCACTTTTTAGCTCTGGAATTCACTTTGTAGAATTTGTCTGGCCTCGAACTCACAGAAATCCGCTTGCCTCTGCCTCCCAAGTGCTGGGATTAAAGGCGTGCACCGACCCAGATAGATATCTTGACTGGAGCTTTGAAGTCTTACCATTATATATATTTTTCAATTCTATAGCAGGTTTGGTTCAGTAACATGTCATATAATAAATGTTAATAAAGATAAATGAGTGGATACTAGAGGTTTGGTTGGGTAGTGGAGAGAGGTAATGGATAGATGTTGATCAAATACAAAAATACCTATACATGACAGAAATTAGTTCTGAAGTTCTTTGTATATTAGGGTGACTATGGATAAAAGTAATAATATATATTTCAGAATAGCTAGAAGAGAGGATTTTGGATACTGTCATTACAATAAACATTTGAGATGATGATTCTAACCACTCTGTTTTGAATATTGTATGGTGTCGTGATATTTCATTTACATTTTAACACATAAAGCTTGCCTGAAGATCAGGATGCAAGCAGCCACACTAGTCAGCCATAGAGGCCAGGCAGTGGTAGTGCATGCCTTTAATCCCAGTAACCACACTAGTCAGCCATAGAGGCCAGGCAGTGGTGGCACACACTTTAATCCCAGTAACCACACTAGTCAGCCATAGAGGCCAGGCAGTGGTAGTGCACGCCTTTAATCCCAGCACTAAAGAGGAATATAGGGCGGATGAGACAGGAACTCACTCTCTTTCAGTCTGAAGATTTCATAGGGGTAAGAGCTCTTTAGTGGTTGGCTGCTTTGATTTTCTGATCTTTGAACCCCAATATCTGTCTCTGGGTTTTTATTATTTGTGCTACAGCATAGTATGTACATAAATTGAAACACCACAGTATATCTCATAAGTATGCAGAATTACTAGATATCAATTAAAAAATTTAAAGATTTAAATGTATAAAATTTAAAAATTTAATTTTGTGTGTGTGTGTGTGTGTGTGTGTGTGTATGTAGGTAGTTAGGGTGTGTGTGTGTCCATGTGCATAGACATGTGCATGTGAGTGCAGATACCTATGAAGGCCAGAGGCGTCATGTCTCCTGGAGCTCAAGTTTACAGGCAGTTCTGGGCTGTCTGACATGGATGCTGGGAGTTGGATGCAAATCCTGGAAGAACAGCATGTATTCTTAACCATTAAGCCATCTCTCTAGCTCTGACAGTATATAACATTGAAAGGAATCTGAAGTTTTTTTTTTGGTCAAACAAAAATTAGTCTGTGTTAAGATAGAGACCTTATGGGTAAAGTCATTTTGTCTTTAGTTTATTTGAGACAGAATCTTTTTTTTGTTAATAAAAACATTTATTATTTTCATTTTATACAGAACAACCTGAAGTCTGCATCATGACTTAACAGTTACCCAGGGGTTTACAGTGTGTCCATCTCAACAGTGTGGTGCTGGGGTTTGGGTTCCACACAAACGCAGGCAGGAGTCTAGGGTAGGGAGGGAGCACAACAGGAGTGTATCTCAACCCTTTCTCAAAGAAAAGGCAATATAGCTTCTGAGTCACTGGAAACCTGTGCAGATGGGGCTGCTAAGATAACCACCATACTGTGAGCTCGTAAGGGAAGAGCAAGAGTGACCTCGATAAATAAAGGGACATGTCCTCGTCGCAGGGGATGAGAAGGCGGCTCACTGTTTTGAATGTCCTCAGCCCTAGGTCCAACTGATATTCAAAGGGAACTATGTCTAATCGCAAGTCATTTTTCTGTTCAAAAAGAAAGGCTAGAACCCCTGGGACCAGCCCATGAAGAGGCTGGTCATTCCTGAGCCCTTGTTCTATGTGCCAGAGCATATTAACAGGAGAAACCAAGGTCAGAAGAGAGTGGCTTATGTTCCATGGAAGTAAAAGGCCTAGTTCACATAAGTACTGAAAAGCCAAATGACTGGGAAGACCACAGATCACAGACCTGCTAAGAGGACCCTAGCCGAGGCTAGGACAGGGAGACCCAGAGCCTCCTCAGCTGAGGCACAGCAGGTATAGGAAGTCTGGGAGGAAACAGAACACTTGCAGACCTTAATTTAATGGTATAGTATAAGAGAGAAATAGAATCAAATGCTGGGTACCAGTAAAATAAATATGCCATTTATGGCCACCTGATAGCATCAAAAGTTGCCAAATAACCAATATTCATTTCCGGCTAACCAATAGATCTTTCTAGGAAGTGTTTGCGTACACAGGAAAAGGCCTTAGGGTTTGACACAGCTGACACCCAACATGATTCCTATGGAAACAAACAGGGCCTGGCCTTGGCCTCAGTAGCTCAGAGGGCTGGTAGGGTAGAAGCAAAAGCTTCACAGAATGACTGCAGCTTTTCTGTAACTTGCTTTGACCTAAACAAGAGGAGCCAGACTCTCGCTCTAGAGATGGTGGGTAGCCAGATCTAACCTGACCACATGCATTAGTCCTGGTCATCCTACAGTTGGTAGACAACTCATACCAGGGAGGGAAGTGAGCTGGTGAGGGAAGAAGGGGTTGCTTTTCATCTTTTAAGTCTTAATTTATATTTTAACTTCAAATGTATTTTCAGTGCCTCGGATACAGGTTAATCTTAAGTCTTAAAGGCCCCTGAAACAAAACAAAATTATACTTTATTTTAAGCTTCCTCGTTTTCTTATAGTCAGTTTCCCGCAATCTCCCGTTTTACCCTGACTTAGAGTCCACAAACTTCATCAGACCGTCCGTGCTCATGGACTTGGGCCTCTCTAGAGGGAAGCCTAGGGCTCTGCTCCAGATGAGCTGTGCCAGCACACCCAGCGCTCTCGACACTCCGAACAGGACCGTGTAGTAATTCATCTCCTTCATGCCATAGTACTGGAGCAGCACCCCACTGTGAGCATCTACGTTGGGCCAAGGATTCTTGGCCTTCCCTTGTTGAGACAGAATCTTATGTCAATTAGGCTGGTCTTAAACGTCTGTGTAGTCAAGGATGAACTTGAACTTCTGATCCTCCTGGCTCTAAGGGCTGGCATTATAGGTTTTATATCAGGGACTCCTAAATCACTCTACTAACGGAACTACATCCACAGTCCTGTATAAAATCATATTTATTTATTTATTTATTTATTTATTTATTTATCTGTTTATTGTTTTTTTGTTGTTGTTGTTTTTCAAATACTATGTAGCTCTCGCTATTCTGGAATTCACTATGTAGACCAAGTTGGCATTGAACTTACAAAAATCCACCTGCCTCCCAAGTTTTGGGGTTAAAGGTATGCACTACTATGCCAGGCATAAAATCATTTTAATAAAACTTGTGCTGGCATTGATATTGGGTAACTTTTGATTATCTTAGGAAGCTAGTCAGTTATCCTCATACTCATATTTTGGCTAGCTAATAAAATATTCTTTTTCTATAGTAGCTTTATTTTGTTAAACTGTTATCTCAGCTAGTTGAAAAGTTCTTGACTATGATGTCTTTCATTTACTATGTACTAATAGACTAAAGGCTTTGTAAAGTATATGGCATTCTTTATCAGAATATGTCTGGGAAATGCTCTTGTTTTACAAAACAATAACCTTTTAATAAAGTTAGTTTGTGACATTTTGTTTTACAGAAAAAAATCAGTGTAATTGTTTTGTAATTCTTTCTTTCTAAACTAAGGTGCAGGGAACACAAAGCTCTGATCAGATCGAAATCTGCAAGCTGCAAAATATTATTAAGGTAAATCAAACTGCAATTGCCAATGTCTTCTATGCATTTAACATCTGTATATTAAAGATATAAGCCAAATTAGTAGAACTCTTATGATACTCAACTGTTTTGTTCTTTACAATAAAATATGCCCAAGAACATTTGGTTTTAAATGTTTTCTCAGTAATCCTAAATCTGTGTTTTTCTGTTCCTCCTATTCCTAGGTTGATGACATTTTAAGGGTTTGAGCTTAAAGAATATTGGCTAAAATGCTAATATTCATTGTAAATAATTATTTTACATCAATGATAGAATTTTCTTGGCTTTTGTCAGTTTTTCCTTTATGAGAAAAGTTTTGGTTACATATATTCATCATGGCAGTGAATTGTTTTTAATTGTAGTCAGGGACAGAACCTTTAGTCTTGGCTTAGTGTTACATTGCAAGTGTAGGTAGATCAGATCCCAGAACCAGAATTCTAGCTGCACCCACTATCAGCTGTGCTGCTTGGGCATGTTATATAACCTTCCCCATAGTCTGCTCACCAGTCAGAACACCCATCTTTCAGGGTTGTTCAGAGATGCCAGTGTAAAGATCAGTGCTGGCACATGGATCTGTAGGATTCCAAAGTTATTTTCTTGTCAGCATCCTTGGTGATATATAGCAAGAACCTTTTGACTTGGTAAAGCAAAAGGTTTACTAACTGGACCCAAAGTCATCTTTGTCAGGAGGGACAGGAGTAGGAGCAGCTCTGTGACCCTCTCAGAACATGCTAGGCAGACTTGAAGATGCAGCTCTCATGGTGGTTCTCCAGATCAGGACCTGGAGAAGTCTGTTAGCTTGGGTGGAGGCACTGCTCTTAGTTTGGGAGTTCAAGACTGACAAAGCATGATTGAGCAAGAGAACAGCAGCAGAAGGGAAATCCTGTATGGACCGAAGAACTCGAATCTGTTAGAGCAACGTTAGTCTCACAGATTAGATGACATAACTAAATGATACATCCAGCACCCTAAACTTAGGCTGTGCTGGCAGCATGGACTGCATTCCTTAGAATGAGAACGTATCTAGCTGTGCTCGTTGTCAGAGGTTTGCAGTGACCCCACTGCCTTCACCATCCAAGATTAGTCAGAGAGCTGGATATAGCTATATGCACCTGTAATCCCAGTGCTAGGGAGGTTGTGGTAGGAGAATTATCACATGCTCAAGTCGAGCCTGAGCTATAGATCGAGTTCCTGACCAAGCAGGGCTGCATAACAAGAAAGACCTGACTCAACAGCAACAACAAAACAAAGCCAGCTTCTTAACTATAATATTGAGGAACTATGTTATTATCAAAGGAAGGTGTTCTCTGCCACTGAAATAAGGGAAAAAATATCTTACCTATCCTTTGTTTCAATGTGTTCTTGATGTTTCTCCATTAAAATAAGACAACTTTTTAAAACCCTAAGAAGGCATGGATCTGTCTGAGTTGTCCTAATTTGGGGACTGTGGTTGAATGCTTTTCAACTTAAATATGTTCAAATAATTAATTTCAATAACACAGACTTTTAAACAGCAGTGAGATGAATCACTTTATACTTGACTATTTATTGATCATACAAGTGGTTAAATTTGTTTTTTTTTTGTTGTTGTTTAAAGGAACTTAAACAGAATCGAAGTCAAGAAATTGATGACCATCAGCAAGAAATTTCAGCATTGCAGAATGTGCATCAACAGAAACTGACAGAGATAGCTCATCGGCATCGAGAGGAGCTAAGTGACTATGAGGAACGAATTGAAGAATTGGAAAAGCTATTACAGCAAGGTTATGAGTTTACTGACTTCACAGACTAGACGGCATTGTTAAATAGCAAGCCTTAGGTGATTCACAGATCAGAATATCAGAATACTGTTGTAAACTCAGACCAAGTTCCATGGACTAAGAAGTGACTCATTCTGCTCTTTGCTAAGTCTGTGGTGATACTTCCTTGGTCTATAGATATGGAAAGGCCTTCTGCACTTATGTAAGGGGTTGCTTTACATTGTTTACTGATGACACTCCAACAAAAAAAAAATTATTTTGTTTCAAACTTAAATATATAGACTTTTTAGTAGTTGGTTCTAATGAAGTATTTGACTTTTTATTTATTTAAAATTATAAGCTAATAATTTGACTTTTTAAGTTGTCCCAAGTTCTAAAGTCTCTTGTCTTTATATTCTATATAGCAAGCAATTTAGTTTTTGGAACTTGACATTTTATTCCTCTTGTTTTGTTTGTTTAATGTTTTAGGTGGCTCAGGAGTTACAGTAACTGATCACTCTAAAATGTATGATATGCAAAACACCATTCATAGTCTACAGATGGAAAAAGTAGAATCTACAAAAAAAATCGAAGAACTTGAGGATAAAATAAAAGAGATACATGAAAGATCATCCTCTGCAGAGCATGAGCAAGAAGTGTGGAAGCGAGGACAGGAGCGACTGGAAGTGGAAAAGCGGCAGATGACCGGGCAGTGTGAGCGCCTGAAGCTGGGATGCGGCAGATCGCAGCCTCTTGCTCTTGTAACAGAGGAGGAGCGGACTCTCCCGCAGAGTTCCTCAGTTGCAGAGGTCTTGAGATTGCAGCAAGCTTTGACTGGTATATGTTTGGAACTTACATTGGTGTTTCTTGGCACACTAGGTCTTTTTTAAGACAAGCACTTTAAATTGCATATTCTATGTAAATGACTTTGTCATTTGAGTAGAATTGTGGGGTTTGAATTGAGTACCAAACAGGAATTGTCTGCTAATAAGGGTTAGCAATAATAATAATAATAATAAGCTAATAAGGCTTAGCAGGTTGTCTCTTAGCCTCCCTTCCTTATTCTCTTAGGTATTTATGTAGAACTCAGTGGTTTTGGAAGCCAGATAGATTTCTGAGAAATGTTTATGGGCATTGGAGTTGTTATTCATATAGGTATTGGTCTGTTTCTTTAATGTAGACAGAACAGACCATTGTCTGTAACTAATAAGAGCCCAGACTCTCTGGTTAGGGAATGTAGCATTCCATTGTTACCCTTTGAAGTGATCTATATAGAAAGCAAAGGTTTGAGTGATAATAGCCATGGATTATTTTCTGTTATTTTCCATTCTCCAGCTGATACTTAGAATTTTAAATACTAGTATAAAAAATTAGTATTGAGGAAATAGGTAAAACATCGGTATTCATAGATAGGAGGAAAATAGTGGGAGGGAACTTTTCAGCAGGAAATAAGCATTTTATTTTGCATTTGTCTCCTTTATATAGTATAGACTCTATCTGAACTCATTTATCCCTGCTCTGAAAATTTCCAGCCTTGTGTACTTGTATACACCCATATTTCTCTCCTCCCTGCCACTCTATCATGATCTCCTGTCCAGAACGGTCATATAACATGGATTTTCAACCTGAAATTAAATTCAGAGTAAGATCATCTTTCCTCTCCCTTCCTCATATTCCTTCCCCAACCTTTGGGAAACAGAATTCTAGAACTCAGACTTGACCAAGCCTTGTAGTTTTTATTTCCTTTATTTTTTTTATTAAAAATTTTTTTTTCTGTATAAGTGATATTTCAGGATTGTGTCCGAAAAATCAGGGTTTCTTGGGTGCATAAGCCCTGGGAGCTGCCACTTAGGCTAAGGGAAGGCAGTTCAGTGGGGATCTGCACCCCCAAGTAGCTGTACTTGTTTATAAAATAAGAGTATCATATTGAGGGAGCCACTTAAGCTTGTAGTTAACAGTTTGCCATTACTGTAGTCCTTCCCACTTTTCCCATTTCTATAGCCATGGACTGACTTCAATCAGTCATAATTGCTGTTACATAGCTTTTAATAGAGTAAGTAGAAAAATGGTTAAAGAACAAAGAGAGTTGGGTCTGGAGAGGGCTCAGTTGTTCAGAGTGCTTGCTGCACAGTCATGAAGACTAGCCTTGACACCATCCATGTGTCAAGCTGAGCATCTGTATGTACCTGTCACTTCAGCTCTGAGGGAGCTGAAATAGGAGGATTGCTGTACTAGGCTGGCCTAGAGAACATGAGTCCCAGGTGAAAGAAGAGACCCTGCTTCAGAGGACTACTAGATAGATGGAGAGAGGCAGAAGAGGAAACAACACCCTCTTTTGGCTTGTGAGCCACCACACAGATGAACTCACACATGTAAATCAAGCTTTGAAAAAGACGGTTGGGTAAGAGTATTATCTTCCTTTTAGGTCTGAAGTAGTCCTGTGTGCTATGTGAGTTGCTATCTGCAGGCTTTCCTTTTGAACAGCATCTGGTCCAAAGTGCGTGTTAGAAAGTGTTGGGTTTTTATTCTCTGCTTTCCATTATTCTTCAGTCCATCTTTTTTCCCTTCAGTTCTGAAGCGAGAATAAATATTCAGAAGTGCAAAGCCAGTTAGGCCCCTATTTCTAGTAGGTCCTGGAAGATGAAATCCAAACTTACTTAGTTGGATGTCATATCTCTTCATCTGGTCCCTATCTGCTTCCTCAGTTTATTCTCATTGCCCAGCTTTGTAAGTTTTAGTCATAGTGGACTCTGTGCTTTCTTCAGTAATCTCTAGTAGTCTCTAGTTCTCTCTCCATTATATTTACTATATTGTCCGGACAGCGTGTTCCTGTGGTTTTTTTTTTTTTTCTTTTTTGGGCCACTGTTAGCACATTGACTCAGTGAGTTCTCACCTCCCCACTCCCCTGAGGAGAAGAACTGCGCTGCCACTTCCTGGGCCCCTTTTTCTCACTGGTTTGGACTAGATATTGGCTACTTTTGCCTTCACAGTGCTGTACTTGCTATGTCACACTGTATTGTAATCATTGTTTGTTTCTATCACAATTCTATTCTGAATTGTAAGCTCATAAAGAGCAAGAGTTGCATTTTTCTGTCTTTTGTCTAACACTGGCTTTGTCAGAAATGCTCGGTTGTCCTGAAATGAGCATAAAATGAAGTGCTTTAGTTGATCTCATGATATTCTGTCTCTGGGTTCCTTTTCCAGAACCTTTTTCTCTATGGATCTGTATGTAGTACATTCATTTCTAAGTCACTTTAGATATGTGAGAGATAATTATACTGTTGCAGTGTAAATTTTTATTTATTGCTTTTCAAGTTTTTCTTTTAAACAACAGTCTTAGACCTGATAAGTTTTTAGCTATTCAAACTAATGGATTATATTTTGAAACACATCATTACTATTTTTAGCAGAACAGTGACTTACAGTGATAATTCTTATACTTTTCCAAATCATTGGATTTTAACATGGTTTTAAGCTTTTACTTCTTATAGTTATGAAATGAAAAATGGCAGAAATGTTTTTTTTTTATTTCAAACTCTCAACCTACTTGCTAGTGATAAATATACTTTGTTTTAATGGACTGCACCTCTGAGTTTAATGTGAGAGGCAATTATTAAAATATTTTAAGTAATGTCAGGTTCATTTATTGTTTTTACAGATGCTGAAAATGAAATAATGAGACTAAGTAGTTTAAACCAGGTAACTTCTTGTTATGGGAGAAAGTTTTGGGCATTATTTTTACTAAGAGAGTTTTGATTAATTGTTTTTGCTTATCTTTGTTTTCTCATAAATTCATGTAAATTTCTCCTAGGAACTTTTAGTAATCTGTGCTTAATGATCACTAACAAAGTTTTTTGCATTATAAATTGATTTGTTGGGTGTGTAATTGGTGACTTGACAGTATAGACAGGAACTGATCCTATATCAAAGTAAGGAATGCATTTTGATTTTTCCTAAAAAAAAAAAAATCAATGTTTTTTTTTGAGCTAGTTTCTCTGTAGCTTTGGAGCCTGTTTTGGAACTTGCTCTGTAGACTAGGCTGTGTTCGAACTCACAGAGATCTGCCTGCCTCTGCCTCCTGAGTGCTGGGATTAAAGGTGTGTGCCACCACCACCTGGCCAAAGTTTTTTTTTATTTTAATGTCTGTGTTCTTGTACATGTGGTTGTGTGTGTGTGTACCCATATGTATGGAGGTAAGAGAATAATTTTATGGAGTTGGTTCTTTCCTTCCAACTTTACGTGGGTTCCTGGTTCCAAATTAAGATGGCCAGGTTTGCATAGCATGTGCCTTTACTTGCTGAGCTGTTTTGCCGGCCCCTGTGTATTAATTACAAGTTACTTTTTGAAGACACTTTTATATCCTTTAAATATAATAAATACTCTATAAGAATGTCTAAAATGAGTGAATGATACTAAACTGTCCAACATTGGATTATTTTAACTTTTATATGTTACTAAAAATATTCTGAGTATAATTATACAAATATGTAGCTAGACTGCTTTCTTGTAAACCGAAAATTCTGTGTTATCTGAAAATACTACTTTAACGTTTTTATAGGATAACAGTCTTGCTGAAGACAATCAGAAACTTCAAACATGTGTCCAAATTTTAGAAAGAGAGAAGTCATTATTGAGTCAAGAAAAGGTAGGTGCTGTTAAAATGGGGTAGAATTAAAATGGTGTGTGTCATAGGTTATGGTTAAGGATTAGTTCATATCAGTGGAATGCTTAACGATAGAGACCTCGCAGTAAGTCTAAGCTCATTGGTAGCTTGCCCAGCCAGCTTGGAGTAGCTGGGCAAGGTTCAGAGTGTGAGAGGCTGGCCAGAGTATAGTATGTACATACAAACCAGTAGGCATTTAGGTCTGAGCAGAAGCGGTGTGATTCTGATGGGGCCCTGACAGCAGCACCTACAGGTAGGGGAGATGTCTGGCTGTTGTTCCCCACAGTCCCTGTGGTGGTAGGTATAAATTTCTTACTGTTGAACAGTGAAGACAGATAGCTTTGCTATTAGAACCTTATTTTTTTTGTGCGTTAGTAGCAAAGATGGCATAGAGTGCTATGATACACTGTTTAATATAGGAAGGAGCATTATGTTTGTCTCGTAAATACACACTGAAAAACTTCATGCCTCTGTTACGTGGCCTCCTACCCAGAGACAGTCTGTGTTTCATATTCCTAGAATACCACTATTCCTGGGTATGTCAATACATGTCTGGCTCTGCATATATGTCCTTAAGAAATAGCAGTGTCAACGTGCTACTCTAAGTCCCCTAAGATTTTAGTTTCAGCTTCTTTCTACATCAGTATATAGGCAGTGTTGTCAGAGAGGCATGATGGGTTTGAGTTCTAGGTTGTAGTGTACAGCCCTGGACATGAGATGGTTGCTGCTGTTTTCCAGAGTACCGGTAGTGACTCACATCACTGTTCTTATTCCCGTGTGTGTGCTGCTTCTGGGTCTGCTCCTATGGATACCTCCTCTTCATCTAATTGGTCTAACTACGCTTTTTAGTTGTAGTCCTCTCTTCCCAGACCCTGTAGGACCTCCCGGCTTTTCTTATATTTTCAGTTTTCTGGCCACCGTTAGAAGTCTCTGTAACTCTTCACTGAATTGTATTTGTTTCCCACTTAATGCCAGATGTGCTCCTCAGATCAGCCCGAGAAAGGTTATCTGCAGTTCTCCTAAATGGTCAGATAACTTTAGAAAGACTTAAGGAAATAATGCCTTAATGCCTTCTTTCTTTTCTTTTTCTTCTTTCTTCCTTTTTTACAATTTATTTATTTTTATTTTATGTGTACGAGTGTTTTTCTTGCATGAAGTATATGGACCATATGTATGCCTGGTGTCTGTTGAGGCCAAAAGAGATTATCAGATTCCTTGAAACTGCAGTTACAGGCTGTTGTGAGCCACACGTTGGGAACCAAACTTGAGTCTTTTATGAGAGCAAGGGTTCTTAACTACTAAGCTGTCTGTTCACCTTTCACCTACCTTTTTTTTTTTTTGTTATTGTTGTTTTGTGAGATAGGGTCTCACTCTGTATCCTAGACTGACCTGGCCTGTTACTCATTATATAGCCTCGGGCTGGCCTCAAAATTATAGCAGTCCTCTTGTTTCAGCCCCACAAGTGCTGGGATGACAGTCATGAACCCCTACATATGGCTCCATCTTTCAAGGACAGTTCAGAATAAGTGTTTGAATTGAAAGGAAATGAGAAAGAGAGATGGTGGCGATACTCTCATACAGTTTTATAGGCCTCTTTTATATGGAACTAATAGGTTTTTTAAAGGAAATTGATATAATTTATTTCAAAGTTGATCTCAGAAAAGTTCAGTTTTAAAAAGCTTGGGGAAGAAGACTTTATGTACCTTATAATAAACATAATCATGAGAAAATGATGTTGAATCATAGAGGACTATTTAACTTCCTAGGTTTTTTAAGAAAATATTATTACATATTAGATTATTAAAAACACGTGTAGGTCTGTGTTTAGTAATGTTGGGTTTTTGAGAAGGGAGCCTGGTGGTCTTGCTCAGAAGGTAAAGGAAACAGGTTCATTCTTCAATTAAGAGAAGGTTTTGTATACTAATCGAATCATATAATAAGTAAGTTCCTTTAATGAAAAAAATGGACTTTTTATTTTCTAATTAGAGCTTATAGTCTGAATGAGTACCAATTTTCTTCATTTTTATTTACTTGTCTGGAAGAGAAGAGATTGGGGCTTTTATTAAGTGTGTGTTTGGTAGGTATAAGGATAAGGTTGGTATTTATGGGACTAGAATAGAAAAGGCTTCTGCCCTAGGAATGGTCCTCTGCAAAAAAGGTAGGCTAGAAGGTGAACGTAGACTTGAAGAAATGCTCTGCTTGGAGCTTTATGTAAAACTCTGTGACTGAAGGCTGTGACTTGTTCCCATGCAAAGGATTTAAAATAGATACCCTGTTATTATAGGCCATTCATGCCTGTAAGGTTCACCTTTTGATGTCTCTTCTTGAGTGATGGCTTGTCCTGCTTTCCCTGTCCTCTTGTCATTTAAGGAAGAACTTCAGATATCACTTTCCAAACTGAACAATGAATATGAGGCCATTAAAAGTACAGCTACAAGGGACATAGATTTGTTTTCTCAAGTTCGTGACTTGAAACTTAACTTGGAGGTGAAGGAACAAGAACTGAATCAGAGTATTCATGAAAATGAAATACTCACGGCTGAGCTGGAAGAACTGGACAAGCAGAACCAAGAGGCTACTAAGGTAAAACTGCATTAAATATGATGAGGCATGAGGAGCACACTCCAGCCAGTCGTCTGGGTACTGAACTAACATAGACAGGGATATACTTGGTGGTTTCATATTTTAGTTTGCTTTTGATATAATCAGAGATGTGACTTTGTCTCTAAAATACTAGTTAGTAAAGTATGTTTTAAATTTGTGGAACATATCTCGGAACATACTCATCTCACTGAGTTAGGATATGTGAACAAGCAAGCATGAGTTCGCTTGGTAAACTATGTACAGAGATAGTTAGCAACTTGAGGGCTACTGTTTGTTGATGTTTGGTGTTTAAAAGTTAGAAAAAGAACGTGTGATTAACCTTTTCTGATTTTAGATTTTTACTCCTAAAATTATAAACTTTTTTTTAAGGTTTTTCAAGACAAGGTTTCTCTGTGTGACAGTCCTGGCTGTCCTGGAACTCGCTTGGTAGACCAGGCTGGCCTCGAACTTAGTGAGATCTGCCTGCCTCTGCCTCCCAAGTGCTGGATTAGAAAGAAGCATGCACCACCACCACCCAGCCTAAAATGAAAAACTTTTGTAAATTATTTTGTGAAACATAGTGGGTTAGAAAGTTATTTTTAAAGAAGGATTAGAAAAACTCATTTTATTATTATATGATGTATGAAATTTTACAAAATTTTCTTTAGATACTGACATGAAAAAATGTCACAAAGTTACTGTGCAAATTAATTTTTCTTTCAGCGTGTGATTTTGATAAAAGATCAGCTATCAAAACAGCAAAGTGAAGGAAATAGTGTCATCAAGAAGCTAAAAGAAGATCTAGATGATGAAAAACAGAGAATCCATCAACTCGAGGATGATAAAATGAACATTACCAAAGAGTTAGACATGCAGAAAGAAAAGCTAACTGACAGTGAACGGGCCCTAAGTGATTTACAGTTAACCAAACAGAAGCTTGAAGATAAAGTAGAAGATTTAGTAGATCAACTAAGTAAATCAGAGAAAAATAATTTCAGCATCCAGAAGGAGAACCGTGAACTGAGGGAACACATCAGGCAGAATGAGGAGGAGCTGTCCACAGTCAGGAGTGAGTTGACGCGGTCTCAAACCCAAGGCTCTAACAGTAATTTGAAGGATGATTTACTTAAGGAAAGGGAAAGTGAAGTTAGAAACTTAAAACAGAATCTTTTAGAAATAGAAGAGCTGAATGAACATTTGAAGCAAGTTGCTTTTGATCTCAGAACAGAAAATGAAAAGTTGGTTGTAGCATGTGAGGATGTAAGAAATCAGTTGGAAGAATCTATTGCTGGCAACAACCAGATTTCTCTGGAAAAAACTGCCTTGCTGGAAACTCTCAAATGCGAAAAGGCGCAGCTAGAAGCAGACTTGTGTGGAGCTGAAAAGAGGCTGTTGGAGGAAGCGAACAAATACAAGCAAACTATTGAGGAACTGTCCAGCGCACGCAGCCTGACTACCTCTGCCTTACAGATGGAACATGAGCACTTAATTCAGCTCAGCCAGCAAAAAGACTCTGAAATAGCAGGGCTCAAAAAGAGTATTGAGCAAATGGATACTGATCATCAACAAATGAAGGAAACTTTATTGTCTAGTTTAGAAGAGCAGAAACAATTGACACGACTTATAAACGAAAAAGAAGATTGTATTGTGAAACTTAAAGAAAAAAGTTCAGAACTGCAGGAGGAATTGGACAAATGTTCGCAGGCCTTAAGAAACAATGAGGCTCTAAGGCAGACGGTAGAGGAAAAGGATAGAAGTCTTGGATCCATGAAAGAAGAGAACAACCACTTGCAAGAAGAACTGGAGCGACTCAGGGAACAGCAGAGTCGGACTGTGCCCGTGCTTGAGCGTAGACCCCTTGACAGCACCACAGAGCTAGAGTCTGAGCTGTCTAAGCTCCACATCATCAAGGATAATTTGGAAGAAGAAATTAAACAGCACCAGAAGATGATTGAAGATCAAAACCAGAATAAAATGCAACTGCTCCAGTCTCTACAGGAGCAGAAGAAAGAAATGGATGAGTTAAGATACCAGCATGAACAAATGAGTATCACACACACCCAGCTCTTTTTAGAAAAAGATGAGGAAATTAAGAAGTTGCAAAAAACAGTTAAACAAATAAAAGCCCAGTTGCATGAAGAAAGACGGGACATTCCAACAGAGAATTCTGATATTTTTCAAGAAACAGAAGTTCAGAGCCTTAATATAGAAAATGAAAGTGAAAAGCATGATTTATCCAAAGCTGAAATGGAAAGGTTAGTGAAGGGGATAAAAGATCGGGAGCTGGAGATTAAGCTTCTGAATGAAAAAAATCTGTCTTTAACTAAACAGATAGATCAGCTGTCCAAAGATGAAGTTGGCAAGCTCACTCAAATTATCCAGCAGAAAGACTTGGAGATACAAGCACTTCATGCCAGGATTTCCTCAGTTTCCTATTCTCAGGATGTTGCATACCTCCAGCAGCAGCTGCATGCCTACGCTATGGAAAGAGAGAAAGTAATGGTTGTCTTAAATGAGAAGACAAGGGAAAATAGCCAGCTGAAAACAGACTATCACAAAATGATAGATATTATTAGTGCCAAAGAAGCAGCCCTTATTAAGCTGCAAGATGAGAATAAAAAAATGTCTGCTAGATTTGAAAGTAGTGGTCAAGATATGTTTAAAGAAACTATTCAGAATTTATCACGGATTATTCGAGAAAAAGACATTGAAATAGATGCACTGAGTCAGAAGTGCCAGACCCTGCTGACAGTGTTGCAAACTTCTGGCACAGGTAACGAGGTTGGAGGAGTCAATAGTAATCAGTTTGAGGAGCTCTTACAGGAACGTGACAAACTAAAACAGCAAGTGAAGAAAATGGAAGAGTGGAAACAGCAGGTGATGACCACCGTCCAAAATATGCAGCATGAGTCAGCCCAGCTTCAGGAAGAGCTCCATCAACTTCAGGCCCAAGTTTTGGTTGATAGTGATAACAATTCTAAATTACAAGTAGACTACACGGGCCTGATTCAAAGTTACGAGCAGAATGAAACCAAACTGAAGAATTTTGGGCAGGAATTGGCACAAGTTCAGCAAAGCATAGGGCAACTTTGTAACACCAAGGACCTTCTTTTAGGAAAACTTGATATTATGTCACCCCAGCTCTCCTCTGGCTCATCACTTAGCACTCAGTCAGCAGAGCCTCTGAAGACAAGCCAGTCTGCTGGGCCGTGTGAGTCCTCTCAGTTGCTTCAACAAGAACTGGATGACCTGAGACGGTCACTACAGGAAAAAGATGCCACGATCAGAACACTCCAGGAAAACAACCAGAGACTGTTAGAGTCTGTGGCTGCCTCCTCAGAGGTAGGGAGAAGAGAACACAAGCAAACCGATTTGGAAATGAAGCAGCTGAAGGAGAAACAAGAGGTTTTACAAAACTTACTTAAGGAAAAAGACCTCTTAATCAAAGCCAAAAGTGACCAATTGCATTCTTCAAATGAAAATTTTACTAACAAAGTGAATGAAAATGAGCTTCTGAGACAAGCTGTGACAAATCTGAAGGAGAGGATATTGATTTTAGAAATGGACATTTCTAAACTAAAGGGAGAAAATGAAAACATAATGGAGACTTCCAGGGGGAAGGAAACAGAATACCAGGCGCTGCAGGAGACCAACATGAAGTTGTCTGTGATGTTGCGAGAAAAAGAGTTTGAATGCCATTCGATGAGAGAGAAGGCGCTTGCTTTTGAACAGCTCTTGAAAGAAAAAGAACAGGTATGTTCTCAGTGGAGTATGCAGACAAATGTTGATGACAAGGAGCCTTTTTAATGTGTTAGTTACTTTATTGCTACTGTTTGTTTCTGAGGAAGTCTGACCTTGCTCACTTAGGAATATTTATTTAAAGGTATTTTGGGTTCATGTGCAGTTTCTTCACCTCCAAATTACAAGATATTTTCAAAGGTTTTTAGTAGTAGATTAATCCTTCATAACCTCCTGAGTTGGTGATAGCTTGTTTTTCTCCTTATGCCTCTTGCATCCATCCACCTTTAGACACTCTGAGAGCCTAGTGCTCAAGAAAGAGGCTTCCAGGTCAGTGCCAGTTCAGTTCCTCCAGTCCTATGTCCAAAGTGTGTGGTGTCTTCAGCAGTGGGTTTATTTTCAAGTTCTGGAAGGCAACCAAGTGCAATGTCAGTGCTGTTTGGGGTCTCCAGGACCCTCTTGACCAGCAATTCAAAGGAAGCTGTCTAACACCTAGCACTGGGGTTTTTGTAGGGTAGGCTGTGGCTCTTGTAGGGGATATTGTAGTATAACTCCAAATAGTATGACTTCCTTTAAACTATGTGTATGGATGTACACATACATCCCTATATTTTTTTAAGTAAACAAAATAATATTTCTCTATAGTGTTTTCAAATGCATTTAGTGTTGTTTCTTTACTTCCTTCCTCCTTCTCTCTGCTTCTGTGTTATACTCCCAAGGTAAAAGTCTCCTCTCATTTTTCTCATTTTCCCCTTCATATCTCCTATGTCCTACTATCTTAAAATGTTTCTTCCCTTTTTCTGTATTTTGTTTTTTAAATACGAGTGATTGAAACTTTGGCCTCTTCAAATGTGCTAGGCAAGTCCTCTACCAATAAGATAGATTCCTAGAGCCCTTGAAAACGTGTGTGTGTGTGTGTGTGTGTGTGTGTGTGTGTAAGGGGAAAGTTCTTGAGATAGAGTCTTATGTAATTCTGACTTGTCTAGAGCTTACTATGCAGACCAGGATGGCCTTAAACTCACAGAGATCCAGTGACCTCTGATGAAATTAAAGGCATGTACCACCACACCTGGCTCTCTTTAAAACATTTTTTGTTTGCTTGTTTAATATTCTTTTTTAAATTTTTAAATATTTTTATTCATTTAACATACCAACCACAGTTCCCCCTCTTTCTCCTCCCCTCATCCCCACCCACTCTTCAGAAAGGGTAAGGCCTCCAATGGAGAGTCAACAAAGCCTAGCACATCAAGTTGAAGCAGCACCAAGCCTCTTTAAAACATTTCTAATAAATGTTTCCTTTAGTACAGTTTTGGGTTTATAGATGAGCTGTAGAGATTGTGAAGAGAGTTTTCATCTACCTCACACACAGCTTCTCTTATTGGTCCTGTCTTATGTATTTCAGGAGTTATTAAGATGCTGAACCAACATTGCAGCAGTGCAAGTTCATGCTTATTGAGCCCTTGAGTTCTCGCCGTGTGTCATTCTGGTGCAGGGCTGTGTAGGATACCACATTAGGTGTCATGTCTCCTTAAACTCCTTCAGATCGTCTTTCTCAAGACATTTTTGGATTTTGTTGATGTTATTATTAACTATATTTTAAAATTATTCAATGAAGAAAATGTCATTTTGAAAAATCTATTATTCTTTAAAGCTAAAATTGTTTCTTTCCAAAAGGGCAAGGCTGGGGAGTTAAATCAACTTTTAAATGCAGTTAAATCAATGCAGGAGAAGACAGTTACATTCCAGCAGGAGAGAGACCAAGTTATGTTGGCCCTGAAACAGAAGCAAATGGAAAACAGTACCCTACAGAGTGAGGTATTGCACTATAATGAACAGTGACACACACTGTTATTTAAGGCAAATGATCATCTTGTGATTTTTCTCTTCCTCTGATATGCTGTATTGGGGTACACTATAATTTAGTTTTTGAAAGATTAACTGTGATACATACCTTGTGTATTAGAAAATTATCTCACTTTATGAGATTTACTAAAAACTTACTCTGCCATAAGAGCCCTTTACTTCTGTATTCTATTTCTGTTATAACCGTGCAGATGAACCTTCCATTTGAATCTTTTAAAATGTAATTTGGGGAGAAGTTTTCCTGGTAAATGTGAGACATTAGTGTATTAATATATTGTTTTATATATAATACATAATGTAATTGATATTTATAATAATAATTATACTGGTTATAACTAAGTAAAACATGTTATTTTTATAGTTAATTAAATATATATTATAATTAAGAAGAATTATTTAAAATAAATGTTATAATTAGCTGTTATAATTACATAATGGTACTTATGTATAATTAATATTAATATATTAATACATTTCCATAATATGGAATAATTTGATGATATAAGTGTTTTATGGGAATGAACGTTGCATGAAAGAAAAGTAAAGAAAGGTCCTCTACCTAGGTTCAACACTTACGTGACAAAGAGTCCCGGTTAAACCAGGAGCTCCAGAGATTGCGTGACCACCTCTTAGAGTCTGAAGATTCTTATACCCGGGAAGCTTTGGCTGCAGAAGACAGAGAGACCAAACTAAGGAAGAAAGTGGCGATGTTGGAAGAAAAGCTAGTTTCATCTTCGAATGCAATGGAAAATGCGAGGTAAATTTTTGTTTTTCTTTTTGCACAACTTTTTTTTTTTAAAGATTTATTTATTTATTGTGTACACAATGTTCAGCCTCATTTTATGCCTGAAGGCCAGAAGAGGGCACCAGATCTCACTACAGATGGTTGTGAGCCACCATGTGGTTGCTGGGAATTGAACTCAGGACCTCCAGAAGATCAGCCAGTGCTCTTAACCTCTAAGCCATCTCTCCAGCCCTTTTTGCACGACTTTTAACTGGTAACTTGTTGAGTGTCGTGCTCAGTAAACATTTTGCTTATATTGGTTCAAATTCATTTTCACAAAAGTCATTGTCTCCATTTTATAGTTGCAGAATCTTAGGGTAAAGTGGTGTAGATACTTGATCAAGATAGGCACATATGAGGAGCTAGCTCTCAGACTTCCTGCTGTCTAACTACACCCCTCCCCACACTTAATGTCACTTGTCATTTTAGGGGACTGGTCCTGAGAGGTTGGCAGGTCTTATGGGGTTCTGTCCAGTCCCGCAGGAGCTAATTTAATTCATCTGGCATTACTTTTCAGCAGGGGATTAAAAGCTGACTGCATGTGGATGTTAGGGATGAAAGTGTAGAAGAAGTGGCAGGTCAGAAACCTGGCCCAGCTGAGGAACCACCCTGTGGCTTATTAGAAATTTTGAGTGACTGACTTTAAATACTCTACATTTTCATTTTCTCAGTAGAAAGATTTTATTCTTAGTACTTGGTTTTGGTTTGAGACAGGGTCTCATTAACTCACACTGGCCTCAAATTTGAAATCCTCCTGCTTCTGTTGCCCAAGTGCTAGGATTACTGGTGTACGTAACTGCACCCTACAAGAATATTACATTTTAGAAAGTCACACAAGCTAGAAAGACAGAAAGTAGAGCTCCATTCACCCAGAATCATACTTTGTACCATTTTATATCTTTGTATTGTATTTTGTCTTTTAAGAGCAAAAATGAGATCATATAATTGCTACTGTTTTGTGACCTCTTTTTTAGCATTTAGTAGTATGTCATTATACAGTAAAATGTATATTTCTACAGCAATATTTTATGACTGCATAGTATACCATTAATTTATTTACTGGACACTTAGAGCATTTTAAAAATATTTATGTGTACTATGTGCATGCAGGTACCTATGTAGGAGCCCCAAAAGGGCATTGATTCCCACTGGAGCTAGACTGTGAGCTACCTGATGGGGCTGCTAGGAATCAAACTTGGCTTCTGGAAGAGCTGAAAGCATTCTTAATCACTGAGCCATCTCTCTAGCCCTAGAGTGTTTTAACTTTTGAATATACCTAAGAATATTGCCATGAAAATTGACAATATGCTTTCTGTGTTGATGTTAGAATATTTCCTTAGTGTAAATATTGAAAAAGTGGAACTTGTAGGTCAAGGGGCATGTTAAAACTTTTGAGATCATGCTGTTAATGAACTTACAGGAAAATTGTGACTATTTGTTGGTTATTTTACACTTTTGGCTTTTTTGAGGTGGGGTGGCACCACCCAGCTCCCAAATAAATCTTATAAATGCCTGGCCTTAGCTTGGCTTGTTTCTTGCCAGCTTTTCTTAAATTATTCCATCTACTTTTTGCCTCTGGACTTTTTTGTTTTCTTCTGTCTTACTCTGTGGCTGGCCCCTTCTTTTCTCACACTTTCTTTTTCTCCCAGATTTCTCCTATTTATTCTCTCTGCCTGCCAGCCACACATAACCTTTCTCCTGCCTCACTATTGGCTTTTCAACTCTTTATTAGACCAATCAGGTGTTTCAGGCAGGCAAAGTAACACAGCTTCACAAAGTTAAACAAATGCAACATAAAAGAATGCAACACATCTTTGCATCATTAAAACAAATACTCCACAGCATAAACAAATGTAACACATCTTAAAATAATATTCTACAACAACTATATTTCTAAATTCTATATTACATTTTCCACTCTTTTTACTGTGTACAGTGCTGGAGGTGATATGAGGAGACAGTAGATAGTTCTGTCTTCAAAGAGGTTGTAAGTAGAGACAGCACTAAAAGTGATTCCTTTCCCCTACGTACATAGTATGTTGTTGTGCTTTCTGATTTAGATGAGAAAGCTTGTTTAATGTGAAATGAAAACAATGAGTGGTTGTTTGTATATTTGTATAATTACATTGCCAGAAATGCCCAAACACCCTCAGGTCTCTGTCCTTCCCTATAACCTCTGAGATAAGCAGCCTCAAGTAGAGTTTTGGCCTTCTTTGACCAATCTGAATTACTCATTTCCCCAGTACTGTTTTTCTATTTCTTTTTCCCCCTACTTTTTCTTTTCATGTTGACTGAAGGATGGACCTGACTTTCTTAAGTGTTTTTTTTTTTTTGTGATTCTCACCTATTTTTCAAATTATGTTTTCTTCACAAAGGATTATTATTTAGTGCCCCATCCCTCATTTCTAAACCCAAACCCTGTAGTAATGCCTTTTTTCTGAACTGTATAGAGAGATTTGAGTCTTTGATGACCCTTATATTTACTTTTAGTAATTGTTGCATGTCTTAATAACAAATTGTTGCATGTCTTAACCTCTCTCATATCAAAGAAAATGTAAGTTTGCCTGTATCTAAAAATGTTTCATCTTTTATCCTTCCCACAACATATCTTAAACATAAATAGTAAATATTTGTCATATATGTAAATCCAATCTATAGGTCATATTTAGATCGTTTAACAAAGTAATGCCTTCTGTCTGTTAGCTGAGTATTTTTAAAGCTCGTTTATCCTTAGAGTCATACTTTGATTTGCTAACCAGTCATCGGAATGAATAAATCCCAGGAGGATTTGGGGACATTTTAGGTCTTAGTTTACCTCTGTTTCCACAAGAGGGTGCTGTTGGGTAAAATATCTTCCAATTTGAGTTGCTTTTAATTGGCTTTATTAGTTACTCTTGAGTAGGGTTTAACTGGATATTAAATACAATGAAGACCATTGTGATATTCTGAAAATAACCTTCATTCATCAAAGATACACTCAAAGATAATATATAAACCAGGCCAAGTGTGGTAGTGCATGCCCTTAATCCCTGTAATGCCCTTAAGCACTTTCTAGGCAGTTGGGTCTTTAAGAGCTTGAGGCCAGCCTGGTATACTTAGTGAGTTACAGGCCAGTCAAGGGCTACATGGTGAGACCGTGTCTCAAAAAATAATATAATATAAATAAGTAAACAAACAAGCAAACACAAATAAACAAAATAAGATGTAAGCCTGAATAGGTGCTATGATGTTAGTATTGCCAGTATGACAGGAGATTTAGAATCCAGCAGACAAATCCTTGGCCATGCTTGTGAATTATCCAGAGAGGCTGATTGAGCTGAGAAGACCCATCTCAACTGTGGGCAGTACCTTCCTATGATCTGAGGTCCTGGACGGGATAGAAAGGAGAATGCAAGCTAAACACAATCATGCACTGTTGACTGCCTTTTGACTGTGGATGCAGCATGGCCAGCAGCTTATACAAACTCTTGCCACTGTGACTTCTCTGCCATGATGGACTATACCTGCAGACTGAGCCGTATAAGCTCTCTTAAATTGCTTCATGTATTTGATCACAGTAAGGAGAAAAGCAACAAAGACAGTTGCTACATAAATAAATCTCTTAGGGAATCTTTAGATTCATATTTAGAGAAATGAAGGGCTTCCATATGTGTGTGTAATATAGACAGAAGAAAGATAATAGAAAAAGATAAGCAATCAGAACAACTTGTCAGTGGGATGACCATCAGAAAGTTCTGGGTTCACACTGATTCCTTGTGTGAGGAGCAGAAAGGTGTGATTAGACTCCGTGCCTGAGAAACTTTTGTTTGTTTTGCTACATGCTCACTAAATACCTTGCAATCTAACTGGAATTTAATGCATTAAGATGTAAGGAGAGTATTTTTTGTTAAATTACTTAAGTGGATGAAGCAGTTTGCTTGTATTCTTTTATTTGAAGTCATCAAGCCAGTGTGCAAGTAGAATCGTTGCAAGAACAATTGAGCACGGTCTCCAAGCAGAGGGATGAGACTGCCCTGCAGCTTTCTGTCTCTCAGGAACAAGTAAAGCAGTATGCTCTGTCACTAGCCAATCTGCAGATGGTTCTCGAGCACTTCCAACAAGGTATTTACCTACTTGGCTGATGTCTTAGTGAAGAAAAATTTTGGTTATGGTAACTTTGCCTTATTTGAATATGAAGTTAGGTATAGGAAATCCTTAAATGTCACCACCACCAAGTAAATTCACACTTATATGACTAAAGCTATTTTGATTTTTAAAAAAAAGTTTGATATATTATTACTAATTAAGGTGAAAGTTGAGGAGTATAACTGTTTTTTGTTGTGTTTTGGATTTTTGTTTGTTTTTGCTTTTTGAGACAGGGTGTCTCCGTGTAACCCTGGCTATCCTGGAATGCACTTTGTAGATCAGGCTGGCTTCAAACTCATAGAGATCTGCCTGCCTCTGCCTCCTGAGTGCTGGGATTAAAGGTGTACGCCACTGCCATCCAACTTATTTAAAAATATTTTATGTATTTATTTTATGTGTGTTGGTGTTTTGCCTGCACATTTGTCTATATGAGGATGTTGGATCCCTGGAACTGGAGTTTACAGACATTTGTAAGCTGCCATATGGGTGCTAGGAATTGATCCTGTGTCCTCTGGAAGAGCAGCCAGTGCACTTAAATGCTGAGCCAAAAGTTGAGGAGTTAGAAAGGTAAATAAAATGAAGAAGGAGAATCAAGTGATAAAGGAGATTATTCAGGGCTGCTGAGTTGACTCAGTGAACAGGTGTTTGCTGCTAAGTATGAGGACCTGAGTTTGATTCCCCAGGACCCACATGGTGGAAGGAGAGAACCCATTCTTGCAAGTTCTCCTGACCTACACACACACACTGTTGTCCAAGTGCACTCAGATATGCACACGAAATAAATAAATAAGGGGCTGGATGTGGTGACAGCACCATGAATACCCAAACTAGGGTGACAAAGGCAGGCCGGTGTCTGTGAGTTTGAGACAAGCCTGATCTACACAATGAGTTCGAGGACAGCCAGTGTACGTAGAGAAGACCCTGACTCAAAAATTTCAAAAACCAGCTGGGCAGTGATGGCGCACGCCTTTAATCCCAACACTCAGGAGGCAGAAGCAGGCTGATCTCTGTGAGTTCAAGGCTATCCTGGTCTACAAGAGCTAGTTCCAGGACAGGCTCCAAAGCTACACAGAAACCCTGTTTTGAAATAACCCCCACCCCCGCAAAAAGAAAAAAATTCAAAAACTGAGAGAGAGAGAATGTAAAGGAAGCGCATACAAGAGGAGAATGACACTCTTAGAATGATTAGGTTTGAGATGCTAGAGTTTGAAGCCTTTTGTTTATTTATTTATTATGTATACAGTGTTCTATATGCCTGCAGGCCAGAAGAGGACACCAGATCTCATTTTGGATGGTTATGAGCCATCATGTGGTTGCTGGGAATTGAACTCAGGACCTTTGGAAGAGCAGCCAGTGCTCTTAACCTCTGAGCCATCTCTCCAGCCCTTGAAGCCCCTTTTAAGTATTAATAATTGTAATAACTGACCTTTGAAATACTAGCTTGTTCTTAGCTGTTCATTTGTGCTTTGAGGTGGCTACATTTTCTATTCCGAATGGAAAAGTACTGTTTTAGAGACACTCAAACAGACAGAACATTTTTATTCTAAGAAAAAAGTTTGCTTTGTCACATTCTCCCTACCATCGTTAGGTTTACCCACTTTAAATCACTGACCCATCAGTTTGTTGACTCAGTACATCTGGTAATTATTAATTGGGTTAACTGTTAGTTTGATAGGGGGGATAGAGGATATTTTTGTGCCTAAGAAAATCTTTAAATTTGTAATTGTGTGACCCCTTAGGGCTGTCCATCTAGTTGAAATTCAATATTTGATTTCCAGGTGGGTAGTTCACACCTTTAATCCAAGCATTCCAGAGGCAAAGGTAGGCTGATCTCTGATCAGCCAGGGCTACGGAGTGACACTGAAAAATAAAAAGACTATTTTTAATGTAATTGCTAGACTGACTATGAGAACAAAGGCGTGGACAAAGAGGCTGTAGAGAGTTGCTAAAGGGGAGGCAGAATGGGGTCATCACATGGGGAGAAGAGCCTACGAGGCTCATGGCTCCTGGTGTCAGTGCCACTTGATATGTCTTTGTGAGACATTTGTACTTCCTTTTTGAGATGTTTAAATGTTTTGTTTTTAATTATTAAAAGCCCAAGTGATGTAAAATTCCAGCTTTATACACTGTTAGAAAATATTACTGTAACTTTCCTTTGTTCTTAGAGGAAAAAGCTATGTATTCTGCTGAATTAGAAAAGCAAAACCATATCTTAACTGAATGGAAGAAGAAAGCAGAGACTCTGGAAGGAAAAGTATTATCCCTGCAGGTAGGCAAAATGCTTTCTTTTAAGAGCTGTGTCTTAGAAATATTCTCATAAACCATTCACTTACTATTTAATGTTTGAGTGATTGTATTCAGCCTTCTACTGGGTTTAACAATGAACTGTCAGGCTCAGCATCTCACAGGTGACATAAGAGAATGTGAGATAAAAGGAACTTTAAATGCTTTAGCATACCTCAGTATCTTGGGGACTCTGCAAAATGAAAACTAATTCATCTACAAGATTAAGTTGAATTTTTCTGTTTTGAATAAAGTATTTTGTATATTGTATTTGTTATGTATTAATATTATCTATTGTTTGATCTTTTAGAACAAGAAGGGTTCCCTCCCTTATTACTGATTCTAGCAATTTGAGCGAGTTTGTCTTGTTTTTGTTTTTTACATCAGGGTTTCATTTTGTAGCCCAGACTGTACTTGAGCTCTCAGTAATTGGTTCTTGCCTCAGCCTTCCAGATGCCGATTACAGGAGTGAATCACCATGCTCAGTCTTTTCTTTTAAAGCCGTTGAATTTTTTTCCTTATTATTTTCTATTTTAAATATAAAAGTCATAAGGAAGGTATGGGTGAAATCAACCCTGCTGCAGAGATATGACACCAAAGTGACTTCTGTTGCCTGAGATTTTTATACTGCCCAATCCTGCAGTAATTCAGCCCCAAGGTAACACACAGAGGTCTACATTAATTATAAACTGGTTGGCCTATTAGCTCAAGATTCTTATTAACTCTTATATCCTTCATCAACTCTTAATTCTTGTCTGTGTTAGCCACGTGGCTTGGTACCTTTTATCAGCGAGGCAGTCTCATCTTACTTCCTCTGTGATGACTACAGACTGTGTCTTTTCTCTTCCCAGCACTCTCCTGTTCTTGTTGCCCCACCTCCACTTCCTTCCTGGCTACTGGCCAATCAGAATTTTATTAAACCAGTACAACTGACAAATCTTTACAGGGTATAAGACCATTGTCCCACAGCACACCCCCCTTTTTTCTCAAAACAAGACCTCTGAATCTAATCTCCTTTGTTTAGCTTTTTACCTGCCCATTATCCATAACAACTTGTAACTAACACTTGTAAACAAAGACAAACATCCATAATCCAGTTTTTGGGAATGTGGGTATAGTTTTCTAGGCTACTTCCTGCTGACTGGGGATGCTGATCTTATGGGACCTAAAGAAAGTTTAGAATTATAATCATGTCCTAACTAGAGTATTTTGTGATGCTTGATCATCTCAGCCAGCAGTCTTGAAACTGTTCTGGATGCAGAACCTAGACATCTGGGCCATCCACTCCTATTGGATATTTCTCAGGGGGTCTTCTTTGATCAAACCTACTTTTTCTTAACTCAGAATGAATCCACAGCTTCTCATTTCCTGTGTTAAATAATTTTGTTAGCTGATGGTTCTGGAGGTTGGGAACTCCAATATTGAGGGACTTGTATCTGACAAGGGCCTTCTTGTTGCATCGTCCCATTGTAGAACTAAAGAGATAGAGCAGGAGGGGCCTGAACTTGTCCTTCTTATAAGGACTCATTCCTGCAGCAGTGGCATTCATTCTTCCTGAAGGACAGTGCTCTAGTGACCCAAACACCTTCCATAGGCCCTGCTTTCCTATGTTCCATTTACCTTATTAAAGTTATCAATGTATCTACGAAGGCATATTTTATTTTATTTTGTTTTTTGAGACAGTGTTCTCTATGTAGTACTTGATTTCCTAGAGCTCGATTTGTAGACCAGGCTGGCCTCAAACTCTCAGAGATCATACTTTTAATTGCGACCAGTGGTATTAGAATAGCTTGTCTATTAGATTCTTAAAGTAGAAGTCTGGATCTTTTTTTTTTTCTTTTACAAAACCAGTTTTTTTTCTTAATTTAAAATATAATTTATCAATTTTAGAAAAGCAAAATATGCCAGAAGAAACTTAAGAAGAAATTAATAAAGATAAAAGGTGAATAAGCAAAATAAAATTCAAACAAATGTCAAAACAACAAAATATAAGTGCTAATGTCCAAAGAGGCTTGTGGTTTTTTGTTTGTTTGTTTGTTTGTTTCTGACTTTGTAGAGGTCTGGGACTGGGGTGTGGGGTGCAATGGTAGATTACTTGCATAGCACCTGTGATACCCTGGGTTCCACTTCCACCACAGCAAACCCACTGTGTACATATAAACACTATGAAGTTGTGCTTTAGGTTTTTTCTTTAATGTTTAGATTTTTAAAAAAAATATTTAATTTTTTAATACCAAATTTAGATTTATAGATTTGGAATAATATATTTCTACTTAATTTTTTTTTGTTTCAGACCCCGTCAGAGTTCAAACCCTAGAAAGCAGAATCAATAAGGAGTGTATGTGTCCATACATTAATACAGAATCAATAAGGAGTGTATGTGTCCATACATTAATGAGTATAATATGTAGACACACGTGAACTTGATTACAGGAAATTGCTCATGATTGGTTGAGTTTGGAGGGCTGGCAGTCAAGATGGGACGACCACATCAAAGGCCTGGCTGGAACTCACAGGCATAGGACAGAGCTTTTGAGTTCAGGCAGTTAGGGCCGTCACAGATGGAGGGAGTTCTATGAGCTTAGGAAGAAGCTGCTGTCCATCAAAGGGATTTTGTCATTTTGGGGGAAGCCTAGACTCTGCCTTTAAGAATTTATGATTGGTCCAGCCACGGATCTCCAGATTACTCAGGAGCTTTCCTTAAGGGCTTGACACACGCTTGCAAAATGCCCTTCATAGTAACTGATGAATAACTAGGTACTGTAACCTATCCAAGGTAACACACCAGACAAGTCTCAGGCCAAAACTGTGGCCTGGAATTTACATGAGTAAATTCTTCAGGATAACAAGGAAAATTAGAACAAAGAAAAGCTGTGAGGAAGGACTGTATCAAAATAGAGCCAGTATAATATGGTCTAGATCAATGGGACAAAGGAGGAATCCAGGTGGAGCTCAGACTATATTTGAGAATTTAAAATGAAGCGGATTTGAGCTGTTTTGTTTTTTATTTTATTTTTGTTGTTGTTGAAAAAGTCAGTGGATTCTTTACTGCTTCTGGGTTGTGGGGCTCAGGAGCTCTTGGTGGTGCTGGTTGGCTTCCCCTTCACCACCCCAGGCTTCTGGCTTCACAGAATGGCACTGGCCCTGCAGATGGCCCCATGCCCACATCAGGGCAGTACTGTTTCTGCAGATCCTGTGCCTGATGCTGCCGAGTGTGCCTGTGCATTCTTGTTGGTGGTTGTCCTTATGTAAGAAGTAGCTGGTTTTCGCTGACCATATCTGTGTTTCATGACTACACGACCTCTGTCTTGTGGTGAACTAGCTTTAGTGGAAAAAGTTGCAGGATTTGAGATTATTGGTTTTGGTCTGTACATCTGCTCATTCCTCTTGATCAGGAATCGGGAGCACTTTTGCAGGACTATTCATTACAGAAGCATGGACAAGGGAGCAGCTCCTCCCCAAATGGTGACCAGAGATGGAAAGATCCCGATTTGAAATATTTTTAACTCAAGGAGAAAGAAAATTTCTAAAATGATATTGGATGGGCAGGGCTGTAAGTGCAGCACTTAGAAGGCAGGGCAGGCACATCTCTGTGAGTTCAAGGCCTGTTTGGTCTATGTAGAGTGTTCTAGGCCAAGTAGGGTGTAGTAATATGAGCGGTAGGGCTGCGTCCCCAGCACCCTGGCCGCCTGGCTAGCTTATGCCCGAAATAACAACACACAAACTGTATTCATTTAAACACTGCTTGGCCCATTTCTATCTAGCCTATTCTAGGCTAACTCTC
>NC_022009.1:37595626-37603975 GCF_000317375.1 Microtus ochrogaster | reverse complement strand
CAGAGCTGTCAAGTCTGAGCTCACTTCCTCTTCCTCCCAGCATTCTGTTCTGTTTACTCCTCCCACCTATGTTTTAACCTATGAGGGCCAGCCAAGCAGTTTCTTTATTGCTTAACCAATGAAATCAACAGATTGATATATGACACTCCCACATCAGTAGGGCTATATCTTAAAGCTCTTTCTCAAACATAAAAATTAAAAATGAGTGATATTGGCAAACTGTCCATACAGACAAAATTAAGTTGTGTTGCATCTTACACCATATATAGAAATAAATTCTAGTTATATCAAAACAAGAATCCTTACCTGGTAGGAGCCTTGGCTTCTGAGAGTAATTTTTGTTTTGTTTTGAGACAGGATCTTGCTGTGGTCAGGGTGGCAGAACACTCCTGCATCTAGAGTACAAGCCTATGCTACCACAATCTGGATATGAGAATGCTTGCTTTTGATGGTGTAGAAACTGGGTGGCTCTTCTGACATTTAGTAGGCTAGGAATTGTGAAAATATATTCATTGAGAAATGCTATATTAAAAAGTTAAATACAGAGAACAAACTCTTACAAAAAATTCTAGACTGTGTGTACAGTCTAGAAGTTAGGAGGATCTTAAGATTAAACTCAAGAAACTATAAGAGTAAAGGAAAACCTCTTTGTATATCACTAAAAAGGAGTTAAAGGCTAGTCAGTAGACCAATGATTGACCTCATTTTCATGGCTCAGAGAGCAAAGGATTCCTGTCTAACTGTCCAAGATGCTCACACAAACTGATAGCGAGACAGTACAGGAGAAATACACAAACAGTATGCCATGCAGTTTTCATATAAGAGTAGATCCAACTGTTGTAGAAACAGAACAAAGATGTGCAATGATAGTTATAATGAAACATCCCATTATATATGTTAGCTTACAAAGATTTAAAAGAATAAAACATTTATTATTGTATTTCTTGACTTTTTTTTTTTTTTTTTTTTGGTTTCGAGACAGGGTTTTTCTGAGTAACAGTATTAGCTGTCCTTGAACTAGTGCTTGTAACTCACAGAGATCCACCTACCTCTGCCTCCTGAGTGCTGGGATTAAAAGCATAAGCCACCACTTGACTTTTTATATCTTTTTAATTTTTTTTATCTTGTTACTTTTACTTTAAGGTTTTTTTTGTTATGTTATTTTTTGGTAGCAGTTTTCCTTAGTTTCTCTAAAAGGGCAGTGATGCATTGTAAAAGAGTATGAGGTCGGTAGGTTTACAGAGCTGCCTTGGTCACAGAGGTTCAGTGTCATCACTGGCCGAGCTGTTGACAATGCTGAAGTGTTTTAAAACCCTGTAGCTTGCATACTACGTTTTAATAACCTCCTTCCCCCTTACTCCCAGGAACGTTTGGATGAAGCAAATACTGCTTTGGATTCGGCCTCAAGACTGACAGAACAGTTAGATCTAAAAGAGGAACAGATTGAAGAACTTAAAAAGCAAAGTAGGTCTTTTTTTTGTTCTCTTCAAGAGTGCTTATGTTAAATCAAATGTGGTCTTCTGCCATTCATTGGCACAGTTGAGTAAGGCTAGTGATATGTGACTTCCACTTCCCATTCCCATGTACAATTGCTTCTGTTTGAGTCTAAATATAGTGAAACCAGTCATTAGGATAGCCCTGTTAGTTCTCCTGGGTATCAAGCTATGACTGTATTTTGGTTGTTGTTCTGTTGATCAAGGAGACTGATTTGACAGATGCAATTTTCATGGTTTTGTCTTCTTCTGATAGTTCATGCTACACCCAAAGCCATCTGATCTGTTAGAGGGGGCATATTCTCAAGTAAAAATACTGGGTCACTGTTTGTGACATGAATGGCTGAGTGTAATGTACTAGATTTCGTTGTGGATGGGCTTTACACCAGGCACTCTGCGTGTTTGGGTTTGGTGCTCGTAAAGTGTCTCATAGTTCTGTCAGTTCTCTAAGCTGATCTCCTGTACTTAGGATTATCTTTGAACCTCACGTGGTAGGGTAGTTCACAGTGCTGTGCTGAGCCTAACAGCCAACAGTGGTAGCATATCATTAAATTTACTCTCTCATTTAGGAGTAGCCAGGGACTTGAAGTTCCTCTGGGGCTATGTTTAATTGGTAATGATTTGAAGTGATTGGGAAGTTGTAATGGAGCCTAGGCATACATTGGCTGTAGATGTCTCTGTTCTCACAGTAGTTAAGAAATAGATACCATGTGTCACAAAATAGAAGTTAGAAAACACACGTAGAAGTAGATGGAACAAAGATGCTACTAAAACAGGAACAGTGGCATGGATACTTAGCACATAAGCCCACAGGAGCCACTGGCCCATAGGTATAACCTAAATAACCTGGCCTAGACCAGGGGATCCCAAGTGGACACAGCAAAATAGTAATAGGTGCAAGGGAGTTGGCATCACTGGGATAACTTCACTCTGAGACTTCATTCTGAGGTTTTGTTTCAGAATGACAATGAATCAGCATAGGAGCTCTGAATTTGAGATTGGAAAATAGGCAGCAAGGAACCAGTACCTAGTGAGTATCTGTAATAGTTGACCTAGCGTAGACTAGAGTGCTTAGTCATTTCTTCACTCATCTGTAAGTGTGCAGCATCAGTCTGCTTTTATAGACACAGAAACTGAGCTCTCCTCGCAGATCTCTTTATTTGTACCAAAGCTTTGATCTTTCAATGTTCTGTATTCCTGTGTTTATAAAATGTCCGACTTGTCTTTTGTTCTCCGTGGCACCCTTCATACTGAACTCTCACTGTTGAAATGGCTTCTTTAATGAGAACTGTGTATTGGGAACACCGCCTAGTTAGATGGAAAGCCAGTGCAACTACATTAGTTGGAAGACATGGTGAACCAAAAAGAACACTGAGCAGCAAAGGGTTAACCATGGTGCCATGTCTTAGAGCTGAGCTAGATCAGTGGAAGGAAAAAAGGTGAGTTCTGTACTACGTCACTGAGCTCTGACAGCCTGATGCTGTGTGCCCTGATGTCTACGGCCACATCCCCTTTTAGAAGTCACCTGAGTCATTTCCAGTAGGCCATGGTCAGATGTGAGAGTCTGTGACTTAACTGCATTTGGTGTTTGCCCAGGCCCCTAGTTAAACTTCTAGGAGTAGAAATAATTCCGTTTTTCTTCACTATAGCTGGCAGTGCAGGTCGCCTGGGTTCTTCTTTGTGTCTAATATATAATGTATAATTAATATTCACTATTAGTAAGTAGGAACTTTGGGCTCATTCTAGGGAGTAAGTCTTAGAGAGAAGGTTCTGCTTACTTCAGCTTGTACACCTGCTATTTGAAAAGGCTGAGGGAGCTAGTGTGGCACAGACAGGAAGGGGAGCACTGAGATGGTTGTTATGTCTTCAAATCATCCTTGCCTTTTACAGCTTCTCCTAATAGCGTTTTTCTCACACTACCTAAGTGCTTAGTGCCACGTTTATATCTCTAAACACAAATGCAATTTTATTTTCTCAATGCTGTATTTTTGATTTGATAATATACATAAATTCTTTATTGGCTTACTTATTTCAAAAAGCATCCCTGTATATTTTTATAAGTCATTAAGTACTTTACATGTTGATTGATGTTGTAATACTGTATTTTATTTTTAACACAAAAGTTGGCCAGACAACGAAAGTTTTTGCCAGGAGAAACAATTTTGAAAAAGACAAATTGGTTTTTGTTGCAAGAAAATACACAGACTTGAATTGTAAAGGCAAAGTATTGTTTTATTTCTAAGCCTCTGTAGACTAACGATTAGTTGATCTGCTGTTTCAACATTTAGACAATATTAGGAAATTTACTTTAAAAAGTGGTGTTTTATTCAGAATGGTTGATTATATCACTACTACCAAGATATGATTCAGTCTGTCCAAACATAAGAAAAGTGTGGTTACATATGACCCCAGTATTAAAGCAGTACAGCCTGGATGACGTCAGTCCCTCTGAGAGTATGTGATTGTTAATGTCAGGTACGTGCAACCATGCTTATGAACTGAAGGCATTTATGGGCCCTTTATGAGAAACATAAAGACAGATGCCTGGAGCTTTACTGGTCAGTAAGCACCTAATAAAGACCAGCTGCTTGACTTCATGTTGGCTGCTGTGTAGAACACTAGACAGGCCCCTTTCAAGGAGCAAAGGAAATGGCACGTGATGAATATCATAAGGTAGTAATTTAAGACAGTTGTGCACAACAGTGGCCTTAAGTGGTGTATTTAGTTCTCTTGTTAAGGGATAGAGACTTGAAGAAAGTATTTAGCCACTAGTAGGTTTTTACCTAGCAAGTGTGAAAACTATTTAAACCATAGGAACTAGTTAAGCTAACTCATTCCCCCAACACGAGAAACCCTAGCATCCTGTAGATGCTCTGTTTTAATAGGCAGTGTTGACTGGTAGAGGGGTTACTGTTGTCCTTCCTTTTGGAGATTAGTCTTTCAGCATTTCACCTGGAACACTCTTTAACACAGTTGCAAAAACTCCTTTCCCATGCTGCCCTGCTCTTTTTAGTCAGTGCACCACCTGCCTATGAACTGAGTGGGATGGTATCTTTATCCTTAGTTCATCAGAGTTGGGGATTCCTGTGGACTTGTTATTGATGAGAAAATAGCATCTGTGTAAACCTAGTACAACTGAGACATTAAAAGATGCATATATTGTCATGTACGTAGGTGCGTGTTTTCCTTTCTCCATTTCCTTAATCGCTCTTAACGTTGCTCTTTCTCCATTTCCTTAATTGCTCTCAAACTTCTTCTTAAATGAAAATGAAATTGAAATGAAAAGTATGATAATTTTTGATTTGGTAATTAATACTAAAAATCATTGAGTTTTGTGGTATGCAAAGAAAAGTAAGTTTTCGTAGGCAGTAAAAATTTAATCCTAGCACGAGGAACATCTTTTGCTCTTCCTGGCCAGTTTATCCCTATGTTTTCAGTGCTTTATTTTGGTTTTTGGTTTTTTTCAAGACAGGGTTTCTCTGTAACAGTCCTGGTTGTCCTGGAACTTGCTTTGTGGACCAGGTTGGCCTTGAATTTATCGAGATCTGCCTTCCTCTGCCTCCTGAGTGCTGGGATTAAAGGTGTGTGCCACCACTGCCTGGCATCTTCACTGTTTTCTGTGCTGGGGATGGAACCCAAGGTCTTGCGCATGCTGGGAAAGTCAGCTGTATCCCAAGTCCTATACTTGTACCTTAAAGGCTTTTTGTAACTAATTTTTTAAAAATAGTGACTACTTTTTAAAATATCTGTATGAGTTGAAATGGAAATTTTTCCTCAGAATATTTTAGAAAGTCTAGAAATACCTATAAAATGAGCAGTAACAGTCACTGTGCTAGATGAGGCATAAAAACATGTTTTAAAGCCACGGGTACAAAAGGAGCTTAAAATGTTTCACAAGGAACTACCTTTACAATGTTGAGTATGCCTGAGTTATTATTTTAAATAAAGACATTCCATTTTCCAGGACATGATTTATACAAGAAAACATATAATGTCCTGTTGAACATAAGCCAAATACATTCCCAGACGCTTTGTTACCCAAATCTTGTGAGAGAGTTCTTAATAGATGTTTTTGGCAGAAGTGACGGTTTTAGAGGAAACATATAAGAAGCACCAAATGCAATTTTCTGGGTTGCCGTAAATGGTTAAAAGTTATTTGTAATAGTATAAACATCTGGGTATGCTAGACAATGCCATCATTTAAATTAAGGGAAAAAGTGTATTAGGTAAATAAGCTGTTTTGTATTTCTAGTTACATTTTAAATGTGTTTATATTTGATACTAATATCTAACTGAACAATGTTTTAGAAGTTGTAATTGAAAACTAATTTCTATAAGCAGAAAGGAGAAATTATATACTGATGAGAATATTTTATGTACTTTTTCTCCTTTTTTTGAGTAATGGCTGAGTTGTTCAGTATGTAATTTATTTTCTTCATCTTTCCTAGAAAACACCAGTCATTCGTTCATTGTTATATCAAGTAGTCATTGTTTATGTTCTGAGTACCAAGCACTAAAAAGGCCTTGGGATAAGCAGATGACAAAGGTCTCCTTCAGGAGGGTGACAGGCAGGAAGTGGAAGAGGACATGTGTTCAAGTACGTGCAGGGAATTGTTTGGAAGAATCAGAAGTGGTGGACAACTACAGGAACAGAGCAGGGGGCCCATGTCTACTCACAGCTGTCAAGTCAGACAGAATCCCAGCAGGGAGTGCGAGGTGAGTCCACCCCTGGCTGTGGAGCTATTGGCAACTGATAGCGCCTGTGGAGAAGAGTCATAGGTTTTCTTTACTAGTGCAGTCCCTGTAGCAGTGAGTAACTGTGATCAAATGAAAGACACACATCCAAAAATACATGCACTGGGTGGGTTATAAATACAGCGGCACAGATAGAGTGTAAAATTTTTTTTCAATTAAAATGGGGAAAAAACATACAAAGTTGGGTGGGTAGAGAAGGGGAAGTGGATCTAGAGGATTCCACATTGTAAAATAAAGCACATGGAACAAAATTATTCAGAAATAATAAAAAAAATTTAAAATTTTTTTGAAAGAGTTATCTATTCTACTTGGTAATAGTGGTATGGGAAGGTAAGCAAAGTTAAGAGTGACTTGACTTTTCTTAAGTGATGGATATGTACAGGCTAAGTAGATTGGTAGCTAGGGAAAATCTTTCTAGACGGGGGGGGGGATTCACATGAAATGAGGTGGCATACTCTGAAAATGTTGAAAGGTGGCATGCATTTGATTGTGTGGTGTGGTGGTGTGGTGTGGTGGGTTGGTTGGTATGCAGGACTGGGAAGGTGGAGTGGAAGTGATCACTGTGTAGGAAGATGAAACTTAGTCATGAATCACAAGCAGGTCGTCAACTGTTAATACCAAAACAGCAAGGGAAAAGAACACAAATGGGTCCAACCTGGTGACTTTACAGTATGACATCGTAATCACACTGGGGAGAACAGTATGGTTGGTTTACCTTCCCTCCAACCACCCCCCCCAAATAATCTTCTCGTGTTTTAAGTTAGGTAACAGTTTTATGTTAGGCTGCATTTATAGCTACTCCTGGCCACAGATTGGACAGGTCTGGTACAAACTGGTGAATTGAAATGTTTCTTACATGGGGGGTGGAGTCTCAGCTCAACCCCATTGTTTCTGCACAGGCTCGTGAGCTGAGTGCTGAAGATGTTAGGCCTTGCAAGGGATGGTGAAATCTGGATTTTCATATAATAGGTCCTGGCTTGCTTTCTAGAGCTTTGTAAAGGCCCTGTGTAGTAGGTTCAAGTATGCTGTTTACCTTGCACTGCTTGGTTTTTGTAGGTGTTAATATTGTTGCTGCCTACTGCTCTGTTTTCATGGTTTTGGGCTCTGCCCTTTCCTAGTATTATCTGTAACTTTTCTGCATGTAAATAGTCTTTCCTTTTAGAAAAATACTAAGCTTTATAAAGTAGCAATGAAAATAAAGGCATTTAGTAAGAACAAAACCCCTGTGGGGCAGGGCAAGTCCCTCCTTGGGGGACACCATCCATGGTGATTTGCAGTAGGAAATGAGGTTGGTGCTGAGGTCTAGCAAACCTTCTGTTCTTGGAGTTTGACGCAGTAGTAGCATTCACTAACTGGAGAAGCATTACAGCTTTCCTTTTCAGTGATGAATTTCAGTTTTCTTGGGATATGTCTTTTCTCTTTTATAAAGCATATACTCTATAAGGATGCTTTTAAAACTTTCTATATGGAAACTATGTTATTTGAATCAATAATAAAAGGTTGAGGGGAACTAATAGAGAGGGAAAGCATATTTGTTTTGCTGGCATTAAAAATATTATATAGCCAGGCGATGGTGGCGCATGCCTTTAATCCCAGCACTCTGTAGGCAGAGGCAGGAGGATCTCTGTGAGTTCAAGGCCAGGCTGGTATACTAGAGCTGGTTCCAGGACAGCCAGAACTGTTACACAGAGAAACCCTATCTCAAAAAACAAACAAAAATGTTATTATGTGCTTGGGGGATAGAGAGAAAGCTCAGTTGATAAAGTGCTTATCCTGTGAGCATGAGGACCTGAGTTCAATCACCACACCCACATAAAAGCCAGGCATGCTGGCTCACCTGTAATGTCAGTGCTGGGGAGGTCCTGGCAAAAGGACCTCTGAGTCAGACCTCAGTTCTGGCAGAAGGACTTCTGTTGGCCAGCCAGTATAGCTGAGTCAGTGAATTTGGGGTTCACTGGGACACTGTAAAAAATGAGGTGTTAAGTAATTTCAAGAAGACATCCAACAGTTGCTTCTGACCTTCACACACATGTATGCATACCTCCCACCTGCCATACACACACACACACACACACACACACACACACACACACACACACAC
>NC_022009.1:37581579-37594892 GCF_000317375.1 Microtus ochrogaster | reverse complement strand
GAACCCTGTCTTGAAAAACCAGGGGGGGGGGGGAAGAAATACTTAAAAGACAAAGCAGTTTCAAATTACAAATAGATGTGGTATTATTTTTAAAAAACATTTAGTGTTAAAAGTCATTTTGTACTAGTTGAAATTCTGTAATAAAAAGACTGTCTGGTGGGTTTGGGGGTAGTACACACCTTTAATCCCAGCACTCAGGAGTCAGAGGAGGTGGATCTCTGAGTTTGAGGTCAGCCTGATCTATGGAGTGAGTTTTAGGACAGCCAGAGCTACAAAGAGAAACCCTGTCTCAAAAACAAACAAACAAAAGTCAAAACTGAAAGACTGTCTAGAGTTTTGGAGATGGCTTAGCAGGTAAAGCATTTGCAATGCACCCATATGAATGCTGAGAGGCAGTAATTCGGTGCTTAGGAGGTAGGTAGACAAGGGATTTCCAGAGCAATCTGTATAGTTGGACTAGCCTAATCAGTCAGCTCTTGGTTCAGAATGAGAGACCCTGACTCAAAATATAAGACAGAGAGCAGTCAAAGAAGAAACCCTATGTCAAGCTCTGGCCTTCTGCAAACACCCATGTACACACAAAGACCATCCAGTTTCTAACTTTTGCTTTGGTTATAGTTAAATGAAGAATCCAAATAAAGTTTAATACTGTATCAACTTTAAGTTTAATTTGGGGACTAGAGAGATAGCTCACTGGTTAAGAGCATGTACTGCTTTTGTAGAGGACCCAAGTACCCATACTTATACAACTAACTCTAATTCTAGTTTCAGGGTACTAGACATACTCTTCTGGCTTCCATTGGGCACTTCTACTCCTGTACACTGGGATGGCTAGTTTTATGTCAACTTGATATGAGCTAGAGTTATTTGGGAAAAGAGAGCCTCAATTGAGAAAAATGTCATGACCCAATCGGACTGTGGGCAAGCCTGTAGTGCATTTTCTTGTTTGATGTGGGAGAACCCAGCTCACTGTGGGTGGTGCCCCCCAGGGCTTGTGTCGTGGATGCTATAAGAAAGCAGGCTGAGTAAGCCATGAGGAGCAAGCTGGGAAACAACATTCTTCCATGGTTTCTACCTTCAGTTTCTGCCCTGATTTTCCTCAGTGATGGACTATGTTGTGAAACTACAAGCTATAATAAATCCTTCCCTAAGTTGTTTTTGTTCATGGTATTTTCTCACAAATACACAAACCCTAACTAAGACATACAATACCCCCACACAACCAAGTATTTAAAAATCAAATAAAATTAATTACAGTTAAGATTGCCAATGCAAATAGGATATAATACTTGTAGTCTGACTTTTCTGTCTCATCTGCCAGCTCCCAAAAACCACATGGAATCTTCTTATTAATTATAAAAGCTTACCCGATAGCATAGATTTATTTTTAGCTAGCTCTTGTAACTTAAAATTAACCCATTTCTGTTAATCTATGTGCTGCCCCAAGGCTCGTTTACCTCAGCTACACACTGGATCATGCTCACTCTGCATTTTATGGCATCTCTGCCTTCTTCCTGGCATCTTGTGTACCTGAAAATCCTGCCTAGCTATTGGCCATTCACCTTTTTATTAAACCAATGAGAATGACATATTTTCACAGTATATAAAAAGATAACTTTACAACATTTCCCCCTTTTTGTCTAAGTAAAAAGGGAAGTGTTTAACTCTAACACAGTAAAGCTATATATATTGAGAACAATTTTCAGGTAAGAATTACATTTCCACCAGCAGAGGCAGGTGGATCTCTGTGAGTTCGAGGCTAGACTGGTCTACAAGAGTTAGTTCCAGGACAGGCTCCAAAGCCACAGAGAAACCCTATCTCAAAAAACCAAAAAAAAAAAAAAAAAAAAAAAAAAAAAAAAAGATTTTCCAATGTTTAGTTCATTTGTATTTGGCAATTTGGGGGAAATAACTTTATTATTTTTCTTGCCTTGGTGAGTTTAAAGTTCTGTACCTAATTTATCTTTTATTATAACTAAGGAAAACTATAACTGCTACTATCTAGTCTTCAACTCTATCAAAGACCTGAGAAGGATATATTACTTTAGCAAACAGTAAGTACAGAGCAAGCAACTTCCAAAACTAAAAGAAATGACAGAAACAGGTGACTGATTGCCTGTACAGTCACCCAGTTTTCCTCTGCAGCTTTGGGGCAACCATCTTTTGATTCACAGGTCTAGAATATCTGACAGGCTTCTTTGTGAAGCAGGAATTTTTGAAGCACTGTCTTACCTTGTTTTGGCAAAGGTTGATAGTTGCTTTTCTTTGTGTCCTGCTAGTCCAATTTGGAAGCATGCTGTCAGCAGTCAAAGCAAGGGCAGCCCCTTGCCCAAATGGCTAGCCTGTGCCATAAAGAAAACGAACTTCATATGGAGATTCTTCTATGCTCATCTTTCTTTTTTAAAGTAGATTGGTGCTGCCACGAGTAGCCATATCTCACTGTCATGAAAAGTCTTATATTATAAAGAAAGAATATTAAATCAAAACATTTTAAATGCTATATTCTGTAGGTCTTTGAAATATTTAAAGATTACCTATCTATATAAAATATATCTCTGCATGACTTTGAAAACATACCTAAAATGACTGTAAGTTTGATAGTTATAGATGACTGTTAACCAGTATTTATTGTCCTAAATAGCTTTCCAAGACTAAAACTTTATATAACCTTTTAAATGAGCTATATATGTTCAATACCTTAAATATGAATAGAACAAATATGCAGTATAACAAAAAATAACCTTAAATTTGTACCAATATACAAAACCCATACTAATGTAAAATACTTAAGACTGGTAGTTGCTTTTTTAGTTTAAGAGTAGATTCAGTAGTCTGCCCTTTTATCCTATCATTTCTAAATTCCCCCTTTTTCTTTTCAGAATGAGATCCTTGAGTCTAATTTCCTTTGTTAAGCTTTTTTCCACCATTACCAGTAACAGCTTGTAACCAACCCCTTAAGCAATGATAATCATCCATAACCAACCAAATGACCAAAACCCATCCATTTCACCTTGGGAATGTGGTGGGTGTTGTCTTCTCTTCACTACTTCCTGTTGCCTGGGAATGTGGGAATCTTTGGGGGACCCAGAGAAAACTAGGGCAATAGTCAGGTCTTTTCTAGAATAGTCTATGAGGCTGGACCATCTCAGTCAGCAGTCTTGAAACTGTTCTGGGTGCAGAACTTTAAGGAAACTGCAGCAGAGTCATTCTGAGAGGTTTATCACCTGGACCACCTGTTTTCATTGGTGTTTGGGCCCTTGGTTCTGAAAAAACACATGCTTTCAAAGGTTAATGCCTCCATTAACACAAGTATGAAACGTGCCGTGTGCACAGTCAGTTAAAGATGGCTTTTTATTTTATTTTTGAGCAGGTAAAATATACACCACCTATCTTCTGTTTTTTTTTTTTTTTGTTTGTTTTTTTGGGTTTATTTCTTTATGTCTGTAGCCAGGATTTTCAGGGGTTTTTCCCCAAATCAAACCTGATCCTTTTTAATCTTGAACAAATCCACAACCTTTTGTTTGCTCTGAAAACAAAAGCATAACCTTTTCTCCAACACAACATATTTTTTGACTTCCAGTTTGAAGTTAAGATATTTTAAAAATATTTAGGTTGGTTTAATTTAGTAGTTTCCACAATCCAATGTCTCTTAGCAGCTGTTTGTTCATCAGCAATCAAAAAATTCAAAGACAACACAATAACATACAGGACCCAAACTCCCTTTGTATTTCCCATCTCTACATGGCTTATTTTTTTTCTTACTACTTTACTCATTCTGTAAAGAACTTATTATTTTCAGCTATATTCTGTCTCTACCAATTTTTCCTTAAGCCTATGCAAATTATTAAACACACTGTAGCTTGCTTAGAGGCTTTTTTTTTCCTGTCTGAATCTACTTTATTATGTATCTAACTTTTTCTGTCTTCATGAGGAAAATCATAAATCCGCCAAGGCTGATTACCTCCTGGTGCACTGGCCACTCACGCTCACAGGCAGCTGCTGGGAGACCTGTCTCTGTACAGTGGCCAGCATGAGAGACGAGACAGGAAGCTGTGTTTGGCTCCATTGTTGTGTGTTTATAACCTTTTTAAGCTTCCTCAAGGGTTAATGTGGATATATGTGGCTGGACATTGGATGCCATTTGTAGGCAGATTTTCTGTTCCTCTAGTCAGCTCTCAAATCACAACACAGAGATTTATTATTAATTGTGAAAGCTGAGCTGTTAGCTTAGGCTTGCTTCTAACTACACCTCATAACTTAAATTAACCCATTTCTGTCATCTACCTGGTGCCACATGACTCGTGGCTTTAACCTTTTTTACTGCAGGTCTGTATCCATTGGTGACTCTGCCTTCTTTCCAGTGTTTTTCCTGCTCTGAAAATCCTGCTAGTGATTGGCCATTCCGTTTATTTAAACCAATCATAATGATATGTCTTTGCAGTATACGGAAAGATTATTCCACAGCAATACCTAATTTACTTACTGATAATTACACAAAGAAATAAAATCATCTTTCAAACATTTTTTTTCTTTCTCCTGTTCTCTCCTTTGCCTTGGCTCTTAAAAATGAGAAAAATGCAAAATAAGGAAAAAAAGTCACAGAATATCAGTATCAACCAATGTGAGATGTGTTGTTGTTGATTAAGCAAAATTTAACAATGATTTTGTTATTTTAAGAAACCAGATGAATGCTGGACATGGTGATGCATGCTTTTAATACTAGCAGCCAAAACAGAGGTTGGTAGATCTCTTTGTTTGAGGTGAACCTAGGTTTACAGAACAGTTCCAGGTCAGCTGGGGCTCTGTAGCAATGTCCTGTCTAAAGAAAGGAAGGAAGGAAGAAAAGAACACTTCCATTGTTTGTAGCACTTTACTATTTAGAAAACTAACATTTGCTCATTTATTTCATTCTCTCAGAATCCTTTGCAAGAAACACATTTTAAAAGAGGCAAACCATGCCTGGTTCATCTCTGGGTTTCTGGGTTCTCGTTGTGGTCTTCCCAGTTATCTCATTCAGCTGACTGTTGAGTAAACCTGCTCATAGGTACTCAGTCATGAGATAAGCAGAGGAACATGAGAGTATGGTACGCTTTAAGATGTTCTCTGAAGATGGTGTCACACGCAGTCATTAATCACAAGTGAGAGGTAAAGTTACGATGCACTCACTCTTGCACATTCGATTTTGATTCTAAGAAATTCTGTGAGACATTTACTGTGTCACGCACTCCGTGTCATGCTTTCTGCAGACCAGGCTCCATCTCAGCTGATTCATTGCTTAGCTTGAAAATGCGTCCCAGCCCAGCTTGTATTTCTAAAGAATTATTTGGGTGTGTGTGATATTCACAGGACTATTGTATTTGGACTAGAACCCATTTCTGAATAATAATATTTTGCCTGCCCATATAAAGAAAGTTCTGATTTCAAATTGTGGTTTGAGCCCAGTTTTTGTAGAGAAATATTCAGAATTTCTGAGGAAAGGAGAGCAAGTATTGCTGGAGAAAAAGATGAGTCTTTGGGGACTTGGAATGGGTGTGTAACTTCCTTTTCTTCTAACTTCTCAAAGTTAATACATTTCTTCCCGTGTTGTCTGCTAAGTTCTAAGGTCCCTTTCTTTTCCTTTCTCTACTCAAATGTCACAGTACATTTAAGCCCGTGAGTTTGAAAAAGCCATGTGCATCCCCTATTGTATTAGGTCAGGGACTAATAGTGAGTTCAAGACAATTTTATCTTGTCAATTTGACCTAAACAATGCCTTGGCTTTTTGACTTACTATATAAAAATAACTTTTATTAGAATCTTTGCTTTATGAGTTTTACTCTGAAACTGTTTATTTATCGTGCAAGCCTTTTGTTTGGTTGGATTCTTTGAGTTGAGGTCTCACTTTGGCTTCTCAAGCTGCTCATGTTGGCTTCAAATTCCCAGGCTCAACTGATCCTCCTGCCTTGGCCTCCTTAGCATCAGGAACCACAGGTGCAAACTATAGTGCCCAACTTATTAGAAAAAAAGCACTTTAATTTGTTGTTATTCTGTGTACATATGATATACACTGGGTGTGTACACAGGCCTGCCATGGTGAATATAGGGGCCTGAAGTCAGCTTTGTGGACTCAGCTCTCTCTCCACCTTTGTGTGGATTCCAGAGAAAACTCAGGTCGTTGGCTTACAGAGCAGCACTTTCACCTGCTGGACCATCTGGCTTAGTGGCTCACTTTCTGTTTTTCCTGTTTGTTTCAACTGGAGACAGTGTAATGTAGCTTTATATGTGGTTTCTGTGGTAAAACATATAAACTGTGAGTCCCATGTAATTCTCTCCTTCTTCCCTCTTTTCATCTCTCTTGAGAAAGCATAGACAAGCTTCACTGCGTGTAGCTCAGGGTCCTTCTGCCCTAGGTTCTTAAGTACTTGGGGTTGCAAACATGTACTTCTGTGCCTAATATAATTTTTTGTTTTTAATGACTACCTTGAAATAGCAAAAAAAAAAAACGAATAAAAAACCATTTTCTGTTAAGATTACTTATTGGAGCTGCAGAGATGGCTCAGCATTTGCTCTTCCAAAGGACCTGGGTTTGATTCTCAGCACCCACATGGAAGCTCACAACCATCTCTTAACTCCAGTCCCAGGGGATCTGTTGCCTTCTTCTGGCCTCCATACGTACCACATGCATGTGGTACACAGACATGCATGCAGATAAAATACTTATCCACTTAAAGGCAAAATCTTAATAAGATTATTATTATTTTTTTTATATGTGTGTGTCTCCATGGGTTTATATGCACCATGTGAGTACATGTCCGTTAGGGCATCAGATCCCCTAGACTAGAATTCCATATGGCTGTAAGACATCATGTAGGCTCCATGAATTAAACTCAACTCCTTTGCAAGAGCAGCAAGTTCTCTTAACCACTGAACCCCATGAAATTAATTTTTATAATATATTTTTAATAATAGGACCTCAAATTATTATCACTTTGAAGTGTAATCAGTATAAAATTAATAGTAATAGACACACTGAGAAAGAGAAGGTTGCAGGGCTAGAGAGGTGGCTCATGGGTAAAAGGGTTTGCTATGCAAGCTTAAAGACCTGTGTTTAGATCCCAGAACCCATGTAACCAGGCCTTATGGTTACACTTGTTCCCATAACCCCAGTACTGTGGGGCTGGAGAACACAAGGCCTTCTCGCTTCAGCCAGAGACCCTGTCTCCAGGGACTAAGGCGAGAGTGATAAAGTGATACCTGATGTCCCTGTCAGCCTCCACATGAGTGTACAGGCACAAGTGCTTCCAGTGGGGAAGGCTGGGCTGTTTCTCGGCTGCCATCTGTAGTCCTGGAGGAGGTGATTTACACTGATTCCTGCTCCAGCTTGCTGTTCTGGTGTTTTTCCTGTGGCCAAGAGTTCTGTCACATCTAGAATTTTGCTAGGTAAGCGACACATGCCTATAGTGTAAAGTATTTGAAGAATCTAGAGCAGTGTCTTTTACTGAGTCAGACTTCAGTAAATAGGTCCCTCCTCCACCTTTTATATCCAATTTAAATTCCTTGTTGGAAAGATAGGAAAGTTTTAAATAAATATAAAACTTTTATATAAAAATCCAAAAATAAACCTTTGTTTTTATAATATGGCAAGCATCTCTATTTTGGTAAAGTTAGCCTATTATATGAATGGCATTTTGTATTTCAGAATTTTGCAATTTAGAGAACCACAAGCCATTTCAAACCTTTAACGTGAATGCTTTATATTTTCATTTAGTACTGTAAGTCAGCATTCTAGTCATTATATAGGACAGAATGGAGACAACAGAGAGACCTAATGTGTATTGGAGGAAAGTCACGAGAGGAAGGAAGTTAGGATCTTCAGAATGAGGAGTGGTTATGAGTCAGTAGAGCTGTCAGTGAGAACTCTTCATCAGAGGGAGAAAAACAAGCAGGATTCTGTGGGAAACAAGAGCAGGAAACACCAGACGTTTATGGTCAGTTGACTTTTCAAAATGGTGCCAAAAGCATGGGACTTCACCATGTAACTGGAGCAACTGCTTTCCCATGAAGAGAATCGGGTGCCTGCCATATTGAACACCTGTCTCATACCACACACAAAAATGAACTTGGTAAGGATCATGGCCCTAAATTTTGTATTCAAAACCATAAAAGCTCTTAGAAGAGGTAGGAGTAAATCTTCATGGTACTGTGTGAAAAAACCAAAAAGAAGATAAATTAGATAGGCTTCATAAAGATTTAAGACTCTAATGTTTCAAAAGGCAATGGGAAAGAGACATGGCACACAGAATGGGAAAAGTAACTGCCAGGCCTAGTGCCTGGCCAGGGACTCAGCTAACCAGCTCCTGTCAGGGAAGGAGTAGGCATGTGCTCCATTATTGGACCTCACATGCAGTCTCCTCTGCTTTCTTCTAGGATGATGTCTTGTGTTTCCCCTTAAAACCATTGAGCACCTCTTTCAGCTCTGCTGCCCGCTTCAAAGTGGAAGGTGTAGACTGTTGGATGCAGAGGCTCTTCAACCAAGAGCTCTTGATCCTTGGCATGATTAGCTTGTGCATAGGACATCTCCTGATTTCATTTTAAACTTTGCTTTTAAAAATTCCAACCATTTTACAGGTTTTGCTTATTTTAAAGTACAAATTTAGAAATCACCTAAACATATTTAAGTTGGCCAACAGCATTGTAACATGATTCACATGTTAGCGCTCATGCTTTTAATTTCCATTGCTGTTTTTTTTCCCCCAGAGTGCTCTGCTCTGTCAGCTGTCCTAAGCCATGGTGTTAGCTGGTTAGAGACTCGTTTGGCTCACCAACAACAGAGCCCAGGCAGGAAGACAGAGCATGGAAAACCTAAAGTTCTCCTTCCCATTGTCTCCCATTAAGTGAGAGTTGTTCTGGAAATACATCATGTGAGCAGGTGGTGGTGGCTTGTGCATTTCTGAGCAGGTGGAAACCTGTTGTGAGTTTTACACTTCTGTTTTACTGGAGACAAGACATGTGGAGTACTGCATCCCTTGCCTTCTAGGTAATTTCTGCCCAGGTTTCCTGAACCAAAAAAAAGATGATCGCCATTGGCCATTTCCTAGTAGAATAGGGCACATACATTTCTAAATAGGTCTTGCTGTGTGTTTGTCCAGGCTGGTTGGCTAATACTGTTTTTATCCACTTCCTTGTAAACAGTTGCGCTCCACCAAGAGATGCTGGACGATGCACAGAAGAAACTGATGAACTTAGTGAGCAGCACAGAAGGAAAAGTAGACAAGTGAGCTTTGTCTTTTGACTCCTCCTGGGTTACAGGAATTGCTGTCAGGGAACAGTGGAGCTACAGCAGAGGTGTACACCTGACCACGTTTTCAAGAAGCAGTTTGCTTTTCTTACAGAGTGAGGTGTAGATAGTTGTCACGACAGCCAGTAGAGTAACTTACCTTCTTTGATTTTTAAAGTCTGTTTCTCCCAATTCATTTCTTTTCTCAAAACCATATTCAAGAGTTAGAAGAAAAATCACTCCTGCAGAGTGGTGTCACATGCCTTTAATCCCAGCACTAGAGGCAGGTATGATCAAGACTAGCCTGGTCTATAGATCAAGTTCCAGGATAGCCAAGGCTACACAGAGAAACCCTGTCTAGAAAAAAATTATTGCTTATACATGAAATACTTAGAAAGTAAAAGGTTTATTTTTAATATTCCCCCCCCCCCTTTTTTTTGGAGACATGGCTTCTCTGTATAGCTCTGTCTGTCTGTCTTGGAACTCACTTTGTAGATCAGGCTGGCCTCAAATTCAGAGATCTGCCTGCTTCTGCCTCCCAAGTGCTGGGATTAAAAGCGTACGCCACCTCCACCTGGCATATTTTTCCCTCTTTACTACCCTTAAGCAAACATATCTAGCATGTTTAAATGTTTAAAGGTTGGAAGAGGCTGCTTGTTGGTTCCTGGCCGCCTAGCCAGCTTAGACCCAGAATAATCACACAGAAACTATATTAATTAAATCATTGCTTGGCCCCTTAGCTGTAACTTCTTATTGGTTAACTCCTATATCTTAATTTAACCCATTTCTATGAATCTGTGTAGAGCCATGTGGCAGTTTCTTACTGGCAAAGTTTTGGCATGTCTGACTCTGGTGGCGGCTCCATAGCTTCTCTCTGACTCCGCCTTTCTGTGTTCCCAGCATTCAGCCTAGCTTTCCCTCCCTCCCTAAGTTCTGCCTTGCTATAGTTCCAAAGCAGTTTCTTTGTTCATTAATGGTAATCACAGCACACAAAGGGGACCCCCACATCAGATTAGGTCTAAAATCTAGTTATCCATGCAATAATATCTCACTTAATAGTTTAAAATTTAAGGTTTTATTTTAAACTTTCAGTAAATGTGGTTGGGGACATATAACATCTCCATTTTCATTTCTCTTGCATGTGAGAATCACCTAGTCAGGTCTTGAAAATTGCTTATGAGATACCTCCTCAGTTGATTATGAGTCTGAAGACTTGGTGGGCTAATAAGTGATTTTTTTAAAAAAAGTATACATTTTGGATTGTCTGAAATATTCCTAGTTAGACTTCTTTAACAAGCTGCTTTAGAATACCTTATTATTCAATTTTTATAATTAAGCCACTCATTGTTTAAGTAAATGTTTAAGTTTGGGTATACTTATGTTAGTAAGGTAGGCCATGTTAGGTAGGCCTAAGCTGTTTCTGCCTTGATTTTCCTAGAGTCCTTATGAGAAACCTCTTTATTGGTCATTTCCATGCACCTAAAAATCAGCGTCATGAAGTGCTACAACTGATGGGCAGCATCCTGGGTGTTAAAAGGGAGGAAATGGAGCAGGTAACTAGACAGCAAAACCACTCTAACTCCCCCTTTCTCTTTAGTTCTCTCATTCTCTGGTCTCCCCCACCCCACCTTTCTTCTCTTTTTCTCCCCTTCACTGGGCATGGAACCTACCATGTGTTTCACATGTTGAGTAAGCATTCCACCACTGAGCTACATCCTGGTTCTTATGCTAAATATGTTTATAATTAATTATCTTTTAATAGGGGCATAGTAGAAAATGTCTCTTTTTAATGTATATATAACAGGTTTAATACAATTTTCTTAATCAAAGAGATAGATTTGTTCAGTTTGTATTGATGTTAGTTTAGTTTACAATTTACAAACTAATTCTCACATCAGACTGTTGACATTTTTGAGATGTAACCGTGCCCAGAACATTTATTTCAGATTGTGCCTAGGGGCATTATATTTTCTCTATATCTTCTGTCAGTAGTAGGAAACATTTAATAGAATTTGAATTATAAAGCATGATTTACTGTTCCCTGAAATCACATAAGAGAGGTTCTTATTTTTCTTGTCTTATGTGGTAATATTTTTCTGTTTGAAAATGTTCGTGCAGTTGTTTGCTGAAGATCAAGGAGGTGTTACTCGGTGGATGACAGGATGGCTTGGAGGAGGATCGAAAAGTGTGCCCAATACACCTTTGAGACCAAATCAGCAATCTGTGTTTAATAGTGTAAGACCCAGTTCTACTCTTGCTGAACATGAATAATGAAATGATTAAATATCACATTCATTTGCATAGTGACAGATTTCTTTTTACATCATCTAATACAATCATAGTGATATAACCAAATATTTTCTTTCAGTCCTTTTCAGAACTTTTTGTTAAATTTCTGGAAACAGAATCTCATCCATCTGTCCCACCTCCAAAGCTGTCTGTTCATGACTTGAGACCACTGGATTCTCCAGGAAGAAGGAACGCTCACACTAGCACACCCGGAAGTACCAAAGGTAAACCTCAGTGCTGAAAGTCAGACGTTTAACTTATGACTTAGATTTATGGTGACACTAAGTTTTCAGTGCTTTTTTTTTTTTTTTTTTTTGATTTTTCGAGACAGGGTTTCTCTGTAGCTTTTGGAGCCTGTCCTGGAACTAGCTCTTGTAGACCAGGCTGGCCTCAAACTCACAGAGATCCACCTGCCTCTGCCACCCGAGTGCTGGGATTAAAGGCGTGCGCCACCAATGCCTGGCTCGTTTTTAGTGTTTTTTAAATATGTAATACTGCTTCCAAAATTCTAATATCACCAAATTTGGGTTTTATGTGTTGTGTCTTGTTATTTATTTGCTTTAATTAATGTCAATAGAATAAAATGTTTTCACTTATATGTCAAAATAATTTTTTGTGAGAATCATTTTGTCTACATGAGAAACCTTTCGTTGGTCACTTCCACACAGCTCCAGATCATATATATTGTAGTATATTTATAGTCATTTGATTTTATTCCCTTTATCAGTGTAAGCCGGTTTTAATTACTCTCCTGGAAATGGTGATGAACTAGTTACATCTTTGTTTTGTTGCCGGTTTTCATTTCTCTCTGATGGCAGTCATTACTAATCAAAGTTAGATGCACATAGTTTGAAAATCATTTTCAGCTTTGGACTTCTTATATTCAATAACCAAACCTTGTCACATAAATAATAAATGTAAGGTTGGTTCAGTTAACTGACCTAATCCAAAGAATGTGGACAAGCACCCTTAGTGGCAACGATCTGTCTGGAAGGAAGTGGTTGGTGGCTGCATGTGTATATAGTTTTGGTCCCGCTGAGTTGTAAAGTCCTTATTTCATACTGATGATATTGGCATATAGTAAAATTTCTGGAGTTGAAATTGAATTATCCACGAGACTGTGAACCAATTCTCTTTTTTTTCCCATATAATTTAAATTTACATATTTTAATTTGGACTCATATATTTTAGTATAGAGTTAAGGTATATATCATATGCTTTATAGTTCATATCACATACCATAGTTAAATTTGAATAAAATATTAGAAAAATTCTGTTTTATAATTTTTAAAACTTCTTTAGTTAAGACAGATGTTTCTGATTTTTTGAACTTTTATATGAAGGCGAGGTAATAAAGTTTATCTCTCACTAAGATACAAGGTTTGGCTGCTGAATTCAGTAAAAAGTCACTTAGGAGGTACAGACTGCTGAGGACATTTTTTTTTCATGTTGTACTAGGTCGTAGTTCCTTAAGAGAGATTCTCATGTTCTTCAGCGAAAAGTCTGCTCATTTATCTGCATTTCCTATCATTCGCTCTCCCTTTCCTTCCCTCCCTCCCGACCTCCCTTCTTCTCTCCCACCCTCTCTTTCTCTTGCTTTCTTTCTCACCATCTTCCTTACCTTCCTCAGCTGAACTCAGCTTGAGTGTATATATCAGTCAGAGGTGAACTGTGTTGTGGCAGAGTTTGCATGGAGGATACAAGCAGGTGTTCCTACTGTATTCACCAGTGTGCGGAGCTTAGTCCCCACGCTGCATTCATCATTGTG
>NC_022009.1:37568415-37580533 GCF_000317375.1 Microtus ochrogaster | reverse complement strand
GAGTAGAGTTCAGTTGTGTTTACGCTGTGTTAGGAGCTCTTCCAGTGTGGAGAGCTGTGGTCACATGAAGTCCAGCAGGGGAGTCCAGACGTGCTCTGCTACTGCTGCACATCATGAGTTTGTCTCTGTCTCTGTCTTTGTCTTTGGTGCCCACTTTTTTAGTTTCCCATTGCATAAGAAGGAACCTCGCAGGGTTTTCTTAGTTCTCACCAATGGATTTGTTAGTGTTCTTAGGTCATAAACCAGAATTCTAGCCACTAAAACCAGTCCTAAGCCTATTCTAATGCAAATGAATTAAAGCTTTCCAAGCCAATAGAGAAATCCTGCCACTGAGAATGGTCTCCAGCCTTTGCATGTCTACAAAGATGAGTGAGTCATTTGTGCATATATTGTTTGTTTTTCTGGCAAATTAATCTAATTACTTCTATATCACTAGAGTTTGGTATGCTAGCATTTCCATAGCTATCATAATCCCTAGGAACTCAACTTCACAAGTCCTTTGTCTTTCAGGTAGGTATGGAAAGTAGCCTTGCAGCAAGACACCATTATTTCAAAACTATTACAGCCAGTCAAGCTTTCCGTTATACAGCTAGAGTTTGAGGGTCAAACTCTTTTATCAGTATTGTTGCACATACAAATGCCCTCTGTCCTCTTTTCTCATTCCTTTTTCTTCATTTCTTCTCCTTTATGCTGGGATCTCTGGGACCACCATGATCTGCAGTGCCTCAGCAGAAGGCAAGAAGGCAGATTAGTTCTCTGACTCTGAGTAGTTTTTTTAGGTATATTTAAGCAGAGCACAATTTGGTGACATTTTTTTCTGGCGATAAATGACTCAGTCCCTGTGCACAATAAAGCTTAAGACATGACTACATCAAAGCCAAAGCTCTTTGTGAAGTCCATATGACATCTTCCACACAGATGAGTTCTGTAGATTGACCGTATCCTGTACCTCCTATAAAGATAGGATCTGTAGATTGAGAAGCACACTATAAGGGTCTGTGGGAGGATCCAGTGGGATCTTGGCCACACAGAAGTTACAAAGGTTACCAAGATATTAACTACACCAATCCCCAGCCTTTGGGCAGAAACAGGTTAAACGCCCCCACTCCCATTTGATGGAAGGACCACATGTGTTTAGCATTTCTGGTTCCCCCTACTTATCTGTGAGCACAAGGATCTCTGTCCTCCCACACGTTTGCCCATCTCCTTTTCATAGATAGAGTCTGCTGGAGGATCCAGAACCCAATTCCATATTAATTTAATTAATAGGTAGCCAAATATGGAAGCCTAAAGTACATGTGGCATTGTTTTTTTAAATATCAGAAAATGCTTTGAATGACTAGAAATGAATTTTGATGAGGTTTTTATAATACACATTGGTATTCTTAAAATGTTATTTGTTTATTGTATGTGCATGTGTCTATATGTGTCTAAGTATGTGTACTCCTGTATACCCTTGGAAGTCAGAGCAACTTTTGGGGGTTGGATTCTCTCCTACCACGTGGATTCTGGGGTTGAACTCAAGTCATCAGGGTTAGAGGTTTCACAGCAGGTGCTTTACCTGCCGAGCTATCTTGCGGGCCCGTAGTTAGTATTTTCTGCTTAGGATTTGAGGATCTGTTGGTGTTCTTGAATAAAGAATGGCCCAAAACCTGTGCTAAATAGTAGTGTTTTGATCAGCAGGGTGAATTTAAAAATTGATAGTAGTGCTAAATTACTTACTCATGTGTTAAAACTGAGCATGGTAGCACAGCTCCAGCTCTCAAAGGAGAGACAGGAGGAGCATCCTCCTCTGTTAGATTCATGACCAGCCTGAGTAGACCCCTGTCCCAGCAACAGACAGCAACAACCATGTTGGTGAGTTTTATAAAATTATTGGAACACATTTCTTAATACTAATGTGTTCAGGGTTATTTCATTTAACCTCTTTGTGAAGGGTAGAAGCCAAATCATCTTTTCTTATCTTTTAGATATAACAGAACCCAGGACAGGAAGAAGAACAGATCTGAGTCCATTCTTGGCTCCCCGCTCAGCAGCTGTGCCCCTTATTAACCCAGCTGGACATGGACCTGGTGGGCCTGGGCATCTTCTTTTGAAACCTATATCGGATGTTCTCCCCACGTTTACACCTTTGCCAGTGTCACCTGACAACAGCGCTGGCGTTGTACTCAAAGACCTTCTAAAGCAGTAGGGCGCTTCCACGCCAGACTGTACAGCACTTTAAGGAAACCATGAACACTGTATGTATGAACTTTATCACAAAGTGGCCTTCTGGAAAGAGTTGTAGTTGTAATTTGTCTGTTAATAAAATTATTCATAATGCTTTTAGAAATTGCAGGTATCAGAAGAGTAAGAACTGCTATGTAATTTGCTTTTTTATTCATTTTTTTCATTTTACCTAATTTAAAGCTAGAAACATTTGTTTTACTTTTTTTTTAATTTACAAAACTCTAAAAATGAGAGGCAAGAGTAACTGTCTGCTATCTCCTCGGACTTTCAAGCCCATTTCATATAGGGGCATGCTGTTCATCTTCTCAAATAAGGAGTTTCCACCACCACCCTCAAAGGTGCCTAATAAAGGCTTCTCAGCACAGAGCAGAAGATGCTCTGCGGTGTGCATCAGCCACCTGTAGAGACCTTGTGTAGGGAGAGAACAGAGCTGTTTCTGGGAGGTTGTGGCTCTCCTGAGGCAAAGTGGGTGCGTAGTTCTATGCAATTCTAGCATGTGTGTAGATTCATCTGGCCACCACAGTTAATACCCAACTCTTCGTCCAAAGGGTGCCCTGAGCTGCCTTTTTCTAGTTCTTGCTGCCCCACTTAACCTTCTGTAGTTTTGTTATTCCTGAGGGCTGTTGAAATGAAATCACATGTTAGTGCCCCCTCTTGAGTTGGGTGTTTCCACATAGCATAATCTCTGAGATCCCCCATGTTGTTTCATGGACCGGTAGTTTGCTTCCTTTTATTGTGGAGTACATGCTAGGAGTAACTCATGGTATCATTTAGTTTTAAAAGCTGAACTGTCCTTTTTTAAGTACCACCTAAATCTACAGGTTTCTGGCAGTTCCTAGGGCGTGTGGTTAGCCTCAACACTTGGGAGGCAGAAGCATGCAGATTGTTAGGAGTTTGAGGCCAGCCTGTTTTACACAATGAGTTTCAGGCTAGCCAGAGCAACAAACATAGTGAGACCCTGCCTCAAAACACGGACTCACACCAAAAAACAAATGAAACCTAAAGGTTTTCTTGAAAACTGCACAAAATCATGTAACTCTTTGTAAGTGTTAAACACTGTATGGCTGCATCCACATAACCCTTACACCATAGTATTACACCAGCAATGCCTGGAGACCCATCACCTCTTGCCCCCGTTCTGAGCTGCGGCTATCTGGGATGCGGCACTCCCTGCCGTACTCCAGCACCAGGTGTTTGAACTGAAAGCAAGTGCTCCTGTCCTTTTTCACAAAGCCATTATGAAAGAGTCCTGACTCACAGCTCTCGTACCAGGATGTTCATATTTGTATTAGTTGTTGACGTTGTGCATTGAAAAGCCATTTCTTGCATATTTTGTAAATCCAGATAAGCCTTTAAAACAGAAGAGCCTGTATAGCAAGGAAGGGTGGGAAGCAGACTAATTCAGAAATGTCCACAGTCCTGGCACCCATCAGAGCTCAGCTGGCTTGTTTGTGAATTTCCCTGTGATAAGCTGTGTGTTTCAAAGACTGGAGGTTTCAGTTTTAATGGTGTGTTGATGTTTAAAATACCTTTTTTTTTCTGAAAAATTAAGTAACTGAGATAACGCTGCTTCCTTGTGTCGCCTGTGGCCTTAACTAATTTATTTATAGTCCCCTTCTCCGCTATGTTAGAAGAAATTGCCATCAGAGAAATGTTAAACTGCTCCCACCAGTTTCACCAACTTTAACAGATGCCTCTCAACTTAGAGTGGGCTCACAGCCCAGTAAACCCATTGTAATTAAAACATCTTGAATTAAGCTGTCAGCCAACCTGACTTAGCAAGGCTGCTTCCTCTCAGGACCACGGGGCTGACTGGGAGCCACAGCTTCTAATGCTGCCAGCATTGAGAAAAGAGAAATTCTAAATCTGAAGCATGATTTCTGCTTAATGTGTATCATTTCAGCACACCCCAAAATTGAAACAGTTAAACCTCAATGGTAAATTGAGGATCTACTGATACAGGTATTTGTATGTTCCTTTACTCTTGCTCACTAGTTGGGTCATTTATTGTGTGACGAGAAAATTAAGTTCCACATGAAGCAGCCGAAAAGCTAGTTTTTATATTAAGAAAAGGAAGATATAAAATGTTTTCTTATGTAAACAGTGTGTTTTATATTTAAAGTACATTTTATGACATTGAAGTTCCTTGACTGAAACAACCTGCCCTCCCCACCCATTCACTTGGCCTCAGTTTGGAAGCTGTCATGGTGGGCTCCACACCCAGGCATCAAAGAACATGGTATTACATGGCTGCTATTGAAATATATGACTTTGTCTGAAAGCTGCAGTACCTAATGTCTGTGTTGTGTGCATGCTAAGTGTTCATTGATCTAAACCAGACATGACTCATCAGCTTTTCTGAACTAAGTTGTGTCAGAGATGAACCATCTGCTCAGGGAAACTTCTTAGCAGAGAGCGAGAAGCATGCACTTTGTGTTACCCACAGGACACCACTAGCGGTAACCGGTAACTGCAGTAAGTCTGCTCTTGACAGCTTCCAGCACTCGGTAGAATCTGCAGCTGCCACAGGTTTACTGCACTGTTGGAACTGCAGTAAGTTCACTATTGATATCTCTGTGTACCTAGCAGTGTTTTATGGTTGAGTTTTGCATTGGAAGCCACATTTTTTCACAACATTCCTAATGGTTTTCAAGTACAATGAAATACACAGTCAAGCGTTCACCTGCCGTTGGAGCTGATTGAATGTAATCATGTATATCTGTGAGTTTTCCTTCCTGGCAGTCTCGTTTGTTTTTTAAAAGGGGGAAACCAAAGCAAATAAGCAAAAAGAGATGGCACGCAGCTAGCCAGTTAAACATCAAGTGTCACCCAAGAAAAGCCTTCAGTTCTTTTAACCTTCCAAGGACTCAGGAGCCTTCAAGTGCTTACTCGGTCAGCTATGGGGAGGAGGGCAGGCCCAGGCCCAGGCAGAGAGATGAAAACCATAGAAAGTGCTGCATTTGGACTGGGTTTTTTAAATGAAAGAAATTTTCATATATTGAAGCATTTAAAGCATCATCTAGCAACAAAAATTTATCTTCTGTAAATATCAGTTAAGTTAGGTAATATTTATTTTATATATTCCTATGTAAAAATAATGATCATTGTAATGTTGACATTTGTGATGATTTGCCAATCTTTACATCTTAACTTATTATGATTTAATCACTTAAAATTGATGCATTGTCTTTATAGGAAAATAGCAAATGTGAGCAATTTCCAACTGTATCATGAGATTTGGTTGTGTTTTATATAGAGTTAAAGCCAATGCACTCTTGAATTTCTCAGGAGCATTGCAAGGCAAAAAAAATTTCTTCAAATAAAAATGACTTAAGTTGGCTGTATCTTCATCCACAATAAAAACACTTGGGAAACAGCTGCTGGCGTCTCTTTAGGAGGAGAAATGACTTCCATGTATTGCCTCTGCTGACTGCTGACTGAGGATGTCTGCTGCTGGGATTCAGTTTGAGCCCTGGTGATGTTAAGTACGGACTGCTTTAGACTCTTCAGGATTGTGTGTGAAAGGAAGGGTCTGAGGGTTTAGCTGGACTTTTCCTCGCTTCCCTTCAGAGGAAAGAGCGTGGATCACTGGTTGCTTAGTCTTTCTCCAAGGTAGTTAATGCATCTTCATTTTCTCTTAGACATAGAACGTATTTTTAAATTATTTAAATTTACTTTATGTGCTTTGGTGTGAAGTTGTCAGATCCTCTGGAACTGGAAGTTAGACAATTGTGAGCTGCCATGTGGGTGCTGGAGATTAACTGAACCTGGGTCCTCTGGAAGATCAGCCATTGCTATTAACTGCTGAGCCATCTCTCCAGCCCCGATAGAACCTGTTTTTAATTCTTTGTGTGATAGCATTATTGGAGAATTTTTTTTGACAGCCAAATTGGAGTTGTGACTTTCACCCATCTTGTATGACCGTTAACAGAATTACTTTGAGGGCCTCATTTCTCACATCTGAAGTATACCCACCTTGCTAGCCTTGTAATTAATAAAGAACAGTGACACATTTGTTCATATGTGTACTACATGTAATTTTCCTGCCCTTGGAGGTTTGAATAGAGTGGTACGGATGGGATGGTGAGCACAAAAGCTCTGCTGGTGGGGAGTGGCCGGGAGAGGGCTGCTGGGAGGCAGCTCTGCTGACAGGAGGGCTGGAGGGGCCTTGTGAGACTGGGAAGGCTGTGAGAACCTCGGTGGAGGAGTTCTCAGATGGCAGACTCCCTTCCCTGGACAGGAGCGAAAGAGGTGCAGCTAGCGGGTGGATCGTACACAGCTGTGTTGTGGGAAGTCTGAGAAGGAAGGAGTGAGGTCTGTCCTCAGGCTGCACCGAGTGGGTGAGACAGACGTGTACAGGTGAGTGAACAGTGTGAGGAACATCCGTGGGGCCACACTGCTGAGCACTAGAGGGCCAGCAGTGATTTGGGGCCGGCAGCCCATGGAGGAGCATATCTTGGCAGCTAGCTAGTGAATGACAGCAGATGGTGGTTCTCACCGTGACCAGTTCTAGTGGAGTATAGAACGTTAGCAACTGAGCCTTGTTCTCCTTCCTTGCTCAGGCCATGTGAATAAAGATGTAACAGGGAGTATCAAGCAGATTGCCAAAACTTGGCACATCCTATAAATTAATAATTCTTTATAATTGCAGCAATTTTTATCTTGGAGACGGGGTTTTTAAAATGCTCACTTGAGGCAAGCATTTGAACTCGTAGTTGGTTTTCTGCACTGGTTCCTACCATGGAGTCTTCCTTTCGGGCCTGCTGGGGTTGATAGCAGTCATTTCCTGTAGTGATGCCTAACTGAGAATGTCCAGCTGTCTCTACGCATTCTTCAGCTCAACAACCTTTAACTTCAGTTCGCTATTCTGGCCCTCCGCTAAATCTCAGTGATTTGAAGTATTTGGCTGAATTTCATACCAAGTTTGTTAAATTTACTTCTAGATAGCCCAGAAATTCAAGGTGCATTGTTTTGTCGTCACCCCGGAACACAAGGCCTGTGAGTTCTCCCCAGCGCTGGCTCACCGTGACGGGCGTGTCGCTTCCAGAGAGCACAGTCCATGTAGCTGGGGAAGGGGCATCATTTCTTTGAAAAAGCAAGAAACCTTGTGTTTCCTGTGTGGCCTGCTGGGGTGGAAGGAACTCTGACATCATCCGTGGGCCCTTAGCCAAGTCTGTACTCAGGTACTTTCTCGAATAACAGGGACCATCAGGATAAAACTATAAATTGTTTATTTCTTATTACAGTCTAGTGTATTTTGTATGTGTGTGAATGTCAGGGCAGCAGGTGGGAGCTCTTTTTTCTGTCATGTGGATTCCAAGGATCAAACTGAAGTTGTCAGGCAACCTCCTCTCCTGAGCCACCATACTGGTTTATCAGATTCTAAATGGACAAGTTAATTGTTTATCTTTAAAGCTTTCACGGGGGTTTAGTCCTTTGAATTTTTGAAAAAATCATTAGGAAGTTTGTTTTTCTCCTCAGAGCACTGCCACACCTTGTAAATTTGCTGCCAGCAGAGTCTTAGATACATTTGTTCAGCTGTGTTTTCTGCCAGGGAGGTGCTTAGTATAGTAGTTGGCACCTGTGGGGGAAGCAGTGCGGCTGCTGCGTCCGCTCTTCACAGAACGAAGACTTCCACTTTCCACTCGGTCTGCCTTTGGTTCTCTTTGCTCCTGTTATCTATCTGATCATTTTTAAAAGGTTTTATTCCTGTGTGTGTGTGTTGCCAAAAGTGTTGGATCCCTTGGAGCTAGAGTTACAGGTGGTTGGTGAGTTCTGGGACCTGAGCTTGAATGCGCTGGAAGAACGCTCAGCTCAGCACCCCTAACCATGGAGGCAGCCTGTTGTGTTGTTTTGTTGTTTTTGAAACAGGACCTTGCATAGATCCTCCTGTTCTTGTCTCCACAGTGCTGTGGTCACGAGTCTAGGTCACAATATCCAGTTTATTTCCTACTTTGGGCATCAGATTTGCTTGCTGAGATTTACCCTGCTGTCACTCTTCAGTGTGTGTGAAATACTCGGATCCAGCTATTAGGGGGACCTGGATGGCCCATTACGGAGAGATCGACCAGTCCTTCCTGCAGAAAGCGAACTAACTTGTCAAGAAAGCAGCCATTGGAGGCTCTGGGAGTTGACGGGGGAAGGTTACAAGGGCAATCAAGAAGTTGAAAACAGTTCCTGCAAGGCTTCTTGCACTTTGTGTGTAATTCTTGGAATCTGGTGCCTTCCTGCTGTGGCTCCTCTCAGCCATACTTCTGAGTCAGTCATGAAGAGCAGCAGCTTTGTTGCAGAACGGCATAGGCTCAGGGCTGGGGATGAAGGCAGGAGATGGATGGTGGGTGGTGGGCCAGCGGGAATCCACTGCAGCCTTGCTAGGGAGAGTTGTAGCTAGTCTGGGATGATGCTATCCTGGGTTGGAGAAGCCACAGCATGACTGGGAGGGAGATCAGAACCTGATGGGCTGCCCTGCTTCCAAACAGTGCTCTACTATGTGTGGAAGCCTCAGACTCTGCAGGTTGAGCAAGAACAAGCATGGTTGAATACTGGTCTCGGCAGGATTGGCCCTGGGAAGTCAGACTAGAAATTCAAACAAGAATATAAAACGGTGTGGATGGATGCTTAAAAGAAATCCCACACTAGCTCAGAATTGAGAAAGAGACGGTTACTTATTTAGGGGTAGACTCACAAATCAGAATTCTCTGTTTGAACGGAGATCAGAAAATGAATCCCACAACCCAAACAGAGAGGCTGGAAAAGAGGCCAGATGCATGCTGTACATCAGCATATATAGTATAAAAGGCTATGCCCCAGTGGGCGGGTAATCGCTGGCTGTAAAACTTACAGCACCTCCCCCTTTTCTTTAAATAAGAGTTCTAAGCCTAATACAAAATGATATACAATAAGAGAAAATATATTTAATAATTATCCTATCCTAACTAGTTTAAGTCTTGTATAATAAATAACTTGGCCAAGTCATGAAAGGAATGTAACTACAATTATCTAGTCTTTAACTCCATCGAAGATCCGAGAAGGGAAATAATATTACTTGAGTAAGCAGGAAGTGCTATCAAGCAACTTTCAAAAATGTGCAACAAATGACAGAAACAACTGGCTACCTGGGCAATCACCCAAAGTCTCATTTGCAACGCTGAAGCAACCAACTTTGGCTAAGGCCTAGAATAACTGACGTACCATTTTCAGAGGCAGAAAAAATTTTAAAACCATCTTACCCTGTCTTGGCAAGATTTGATAGCCCTGCTTATCCATTTTTGGATATCATGTATCTTGTCAGTGGTTGAGGCATGGGCATTTCTTTGCCCAACGACCAGTTCTGCCAGGAAGAAAACAAGCTCCAAGTGGAGTGCCTTTGGTGCTCAACATTCTCTCAAGAAAATATAGTATAAGAGGCACGCCCCAGTGGACAGGTAACCACTAGCTGTAAGACTTCCTACAGCAAAACAGAACTGAAGGAGCAGCTGTGCTTTCCTGTGGTGAGAAAAACTGCTGGGTTAGATAATTTAGTCAAGAGTCAGTAGTTGCTATACTATATCCAGAATTGCCTGGTTTTCAACCAGAAATAATGAGAAATGTGAAGAAGAAAGTATGGCTCATGTTTAGCAAAAGAAGAGAAAAAAGTGGGCCAAGATGCTGCATTTGGCTCACAAAAACTTGGAAGTGCGATTGCAAGTTTGGAAAGCTCAGGAGTGTCCAAAGAATGCAGAGCATAGTAATGAGCCTTTACGCCTGCGCCTCGTCACGTGGTAAGCCATGCCGTGTTAGCAAAGGCTTGAAATAAGAGCTTTGAACACAGACACACGTAGTGAATCACAGCAAACTCTGTGCCTGCCACCAGCTGTACCAACATCAATCCAAGCCCACCAGTTCTTGTTTCAGCTCGGACTCCCACCAATTTTTTTTTAAAGCATTTTTACAGCAGCACATCTTAAAACCACACCAAATAAGGAGGCAGTCTTGGAGTTAGTCTGTGTAGGATGATGTAGACATCAAACAGTAAGCGCCTCGCCCAGTCCTGACCTCTCCAGGAGTGCTACTATTGTATCTACAACTCCATCGTGTCTGGATTCACAGAGATGCCTACATAGATCCAGGCTAGGGAGGCATAGGGCTTCCTGTTTTACCACCTGTAGGTGTGACCTGGACCAGAAGCCTCTATGCTTGGCATCTTCTTTGCTTGTATGTGAGCTTCTAAAGCCCAACAGTATCCATCGCTCACTGGAAGAAGCAGGGATGTGTGCACACATCACAGCAAACTGGGGCAGTGGAAATAGAGGTCACACGGGCCATGTCTAAGTCTAGAAATGAGGAAACTCCGGTCACTTCTGTAACAGTGTTGGATGCTGCAGAAGGTGGCCAGGTGTGCCTTGTCTGTTTCTCAGCTTCTCTAGGGTTCCAGTTCCAGATTTCAACCCTTAGCACTTGGGTTGAACCCAGGCAACTTCTTACTAGAATTTCATAATCTGATCCCATTTCCTCTTGCTCCACGTCTGTTGTCCTAGGCACAGAAGACTAGCCCCAGTATCAACATCTTGCTATGGCCCTGGAAGAATTAGCACAGCAAAGCTTGCCTTAAGACTCTTACATCTAAACAGTCTAAGATGGAATTAAATGTCAAGTCTCCTTTTGTGGTCATAAGTTTTCACACTCAGCAAGCTTCCAGTGCGGTTTCAGATGGACATTTTAGAATGGAATGTTCCTTAGAGTGGTCCAGGCAGAGTAATCGGGCATCAGATCCACAGATTACCATGTCGACCAAACATCCAGAGGTCCATGGACATTGCCGATAAGTCTGAATCACGTTAGCAAAGCAAAGGAGAATGGATCAGAAAAAGTCATACTTGCCTGACAAGATGGCTCAATGGTGCTGTCCCGAGGAGTGGAGTGCACATCCCAGGATCCATGGAACAAGCCGGCAGCCCCTGTATGTCATAACCCCAGCTTGAGCGGATGCAAGTCAGAAGAATCACTGGGACTGTTGGTGTCCATAACATAGGTCCCGGGGGCTGGGAGACAGCCTGCTTCAGAGGAAAATGTGAGCGCAATAGAGGACACCCTGCCTCTTCTGCTGACCTCTGCCTGACAGGCTTTCTGAAACACAAATGTGCACATGCAGATGGAGCCCGTGAGGTGGCTCAGGCAGTGAAGGCACTTGTGCAAATCTGGCTACCTAAATTAAACTCTAGAACCCAAGGAAAGCGGGCAGAGAGTATTAATTTCACAGTGCCGTCGGCTGCCCCTCCCCCCCATATGTACACTCACGGTGAGAGATGAAAAAGACCACACTTTGCCACAAATAAGTGAAAAATTGAAGGATTTCTCTCTCCTGGAATTCACTACTTACCCAAGGCTAGCCTCAATCTTAGTGGCCAACCTCCTGCCTAACCTCTGCTACCCACCATGCCTGGTTCAACAAAGTACAATTCTGGCCTGGAGGGACGGTTTAGCAGGTAAAGGTGCTTATTGCTGGGATTGATCTCTGCAACCCACATAGTGGAAGGAGAGAGCTGTGCCCACTAATTGTCCTCTGACATCCACATGGGTACTGTGTGGCATGCATGCACGCACACCCCCCCCCACATGCACGTGTGCACATGAGCACACAAACTAAATGTAAAACAAATTTTTAATTAAAAATAGATTGTCCTTCACAAACAGAAAACTAAAAATGGCAGAACTTCCACAAACCTGTATGTATGACTAAACATTAACCACCAATTCCCCGCTAATTTTTAGCGTGCGTCTTGAGTGATTCCTTATTGTTGTCCAGCACTCGCTGGGCAGCCATGCTTTCTGACAGTGTCAAGATCTTCCTTTTCACATTGTGTAAGCTCAGGTCAGGATCCAAATGCCACTCTGCTTGGTTTCTGTGGCT
>NC_022009.1:37565718-37567180 GCF_000317375.1 Microtus ochrogaster | reverse complement strand
AGGAAGGAAGGAAGGAAGGAAGGAAGGAAGGAAGGAAGGAAGGAGAAAAGAAAGGAAGGGAGAGAAAGGAAGGAAGAGAGGAAAGAAGAAAGGAGGGAAGAAAGGGAGGAAGGATTAAAAAGAGTGGGACCTAATCCTTGCTGAGCGCTGTGTGTGTTGGTTTTGCTGAGGGCCATGTGCACTGGTGCATGCTGATAGACGCTGACTGTTGATCACTGATAAATTTTTGCCCCATTTTACAGCAGAAAGATGAAGCTCAGTGAACTTAAAGAACTATCTTGTGGTCTCACAGAGAAGAAATAATGAACAAAACAAACCAAATTGGTCTGACATGGAAAGCTCATGAGCTCATGGGTAACTGCACTTAGGAAGCACGTGGGTGAGTGAATGGGCAAGAGGGTAAATGAACAGGTAAACAAATGGACAGGTAAACAAATTCACAAGACAACGAACGGACAAGAGAGCAAATAGACAGGTGAGCGAAAGGACAGGTGAGTGAATGGACAGGTGTGCGGATGGACAGGTGAGCGAATGGACAGTGAGCGAATGGACAGGTGAGCGAATGGACAGGTGTGTGAATGGACAGTGAGCGAATGGACAGTGAGTGAATGGACAGTGTGCGAATGGACAGTGTACGAATGGACAGTGAGCGAATGGACAGGTGAGCGAATGGACAGGTGAGCGGATGGACAGGTGTGTGGATGGACAGGTGAGCGGATGGACAGGTGTGTGGATGGACAGGTGTGTGGATGGACAGGTGAGCGAATGGACAGGTGAGTGAATGGACAGGTGAGTGAATGGGCAGGTGAGCTGTCATGCTCTGGTGGCAGCTCAGACCATAAATTATTTCTCTGGACTAGTGTGGAGGCACAAGAATAAAGACACAACTCATATGGCTTTATTGGGAAGGAGGTTCTCAGTGATTCCCTCATGAAATCCTGAGTGCACATCCTGAAAATTTTTCTCGTTTTTTATACCAAAACGTAAACTGAGGGATAATTTTATTAGCACTCTGTTTTCTAGGTATCCAGATGAATGGCTTTTAGTCACATCCACATCTACCTGTGCCTGCTCTGTCCCATTTTCCTGGTGTGTATGCTAGATAGGCTGGAGTTAGCATCTCTATTTAGGCAACTTCCAAATTACAAAAAGGAGCATAACAACATCCTGACCCTTTGTTAGGGTAGCGGCAGCCTTTCTGGAAGGCTACGTGACCACCTCAGGTGGGAAACTATGGCTTGAGAGCCTGGCTACCATACCATATCGAAATACGGGCCTACAGTGAGAGAATAGACAGGTGAGCGAATGGACAGGGGAGCAAATGGACAGGGGAGCGAATGGACAGGTGTGTGAATGGACAGGTGAGTGAATGGACAGGTGAGCGAATGGACAGGTGAGTGAATGGACAGGTGAGCGAATGGACAGGGGAGCGAATGGACAGGGGAGCGAATGGACAGGTGAG
>NC_022009.1:37549486-37565286 GCF_000317375.1 Microtus ochrogaster | reverse complement strand
ACAGGTGTGTGAATGGCCAACTCCATAAAAGAATCCATGAAACTTCATATGAAGGATGTTGAAAAGTCTTAGTAACTGGAGAACTACAGCATGTTTCTGTTGGGAGGCCTCTTGAGGACAATTCACCCCCAAAGACTATTGTTTCAAAAAATTAGTAAAATTCTAGCATCCAATATAGTGTTTTTAGAAAGTGGGAAGAATAAATACCTGGAGACAATTCACAGGATTCTTATAAACAGATCAATACTCAGGAAAAAAAAGTAATCAGATAGCAGAATGCCATTTAAAAGGTTTTTAAAACTCCTTTATTACATGTATGAGTATTTTGTTGGAATGTGTGTCTGTGTACCACATGCATACCTAGTACCAGTGGACACCAGAAGAGGGCATCGGATCTCTGGACCTGGAGACAGTTGTAAGTCGCCTTGTGGGTGCTGAGAAGTGAATCTGAGTCTTGTGCAAGAGTAGTGCCTTGTTGTAAAAGAAAAGTGTGCTTTCATTTCCTGGCTACCTAGACCCAAATAATTACACAGAAACCATATTAATCACAACTCTGGCCAATGGCTCAGTTGTATTCCTAGCTAGCTCTTGTATCTTAATTTAATCCACTTCTATTAATCTGTGTATTGTCATGAGGTCTTGTGTCCTCTTTCAGCAGCTCCATGGCATCTGCCTGACTCCTCCTCCTTTCTCCCTGCATTCAGTTTAGTTTTCCCCCCTTCTATATTGTGGCCTGCCATAGGCCAAAGCAACTTCTTTATTAACCAATAATAGTAAAACATATTCACAGCTCACAGAGGGGAATCCCACATCACCTTGTTCTGCGTGGCAGTAAATAAAACTGGCCTGGCACAGGAGCAGGCAAACTAACAAATCAGGGGATCAGGACCCACCCCTATATCCAGTTCCTAAAAAATGCCTACAGCAGGAAGACAGGGATAATTGATTGATGATGGTACTGTTTTAAAATTAAGTAGATGGCATTCCTATGTTCAATAGCTATGTCTCAATGCTCCAGGAGAGCTAGAGATTAAAGAGAAAATGAACTATGGGGGTGGAGAGACAGCTCAGCAGGAAAGAGGCCTCACTGCTTTCCAGACAACCTGGGTTCCGTTCCCAGCTCCCACAACTGCCTACAACTCCATTTCCACTTGACCCAGCACCTCTGGCTTCTGCTGATACTCCTCTCTCGTGCACACATGCAGATACACATGCATACACATAACTAAAACTAAAGAAAGAGATAAGTAAAACTGGACCTATGGATTCTGTATCAGGCCGACCTAATTTGATGTGGCCTGTCTCTGGCATGTCTTGAGGCAGAGTCTAGGAATCTGCACCCTACCCAGTAGCCTGTCATGCTACTAAGTCGTTAGTCTTTGGAAGAAATGAAACATCCCCCTATACACACTTGCTTTTTCCAAGGGATATTTTGGAACAAAGGGCTATGACAGCTCTATTTTTTTTAATGTATACTCTTTTCATTAAATTAGCTCAGTAATTTGTGTGCATATATGTAGACAAACCCGGACCAGTATGTGTTCGGAGATCAGAGGACAGTTTGAAGGAGGTATCCCATCTCTCCTTCTACCACACGTGTCTGGGACTCAAATTCTGGCCATCAGTCTTGGCAGCAGGCACTTTTACCACCTGGGCTGTCTATCTTGGAGAAAACCATGCTTGGTAAACTCAGGAGGAGAGAGAGCTCTAGCGTCAACAGGCTTGTGGCTACAGGTTGTGCTCTGTGTCTGTGAGCCCTCATTGTTCAGTTGCTCACCTTCCATCCTCCCTCCACCACTCCCTCCCTCTCTCCCTTCTTCTGCGCTGGAACCCAGGGCGCTGAGCCCCTAGGCCAAGATTCTACCATTGCTCTGCATCCCTACCCAATGACCTGCTTCTTCATCTGCAAATGAATCTTCACTTGAAGCAGTTGTGGAGACCAGAGAAGAGGGAACAGAGACAAAATAGCCACAGACGTTCAGTAAGCTCCCTTTCTACATTTACTCCTAGATAGGCATTTTGATGGAATTCATTTTCATGGGGGGCAGGGAGGTAATGTTTTACATTAATAATGATCTATACTGTCAAACGTATAACTGAGCTTCCCCAAATTTGCCACGCCACTTCAAAAACAAACCCAAGAAAAGTTACTCATCTGTCTTGCAGCCTCATCATGGTGACAAACTCAACTGAAATAGGATAAGAAGGGCCCCTTCTGCAGATGGCCAGCTCTTCTGTTTGGGCCACAGTTTATACTTAGGATGGTATTTGATTCTGATGGTGGGAGGTGGGAAGGTGTGGGGGACCCCACTTTACAAGTGAAGAAGAAAAATACCAAGTGAAGGAAGTGATCTGAGAGGCCAGCTAGGATCACCAAGGGTCACCAAGCTCTTAACACACAACAACCTAATTTCCATGTCTCTCTGTCTCTGTTGTCTCTCTCTCTCTCGCTTCCCCTCCCCTTCTGTAAGAGAGGAGGTGACATTTGAAGCAAGCTTTCACTCTGTAGCCCAAGATGGACCCGGAACTCCCCATGTAGCCCAGGTTTGGCTCCAACTCCCAGGGGTCTTCCTACTCAGTCTTCTATTGCTGGGGTCGAGGGCGTGAGCTGCTACACCTACATCCCCTTTTTCCTGTTAAAAATAGAAGAGGGTGAGCAGTAAGCGCTGGGGAAATGTTCTTTGATGTTATCAGATGTTTGACAGAATCTCTCAGTCTGTGGACCAGATGACCGCCCTGTGGAAGCACGACGCTTGTGAGGTAGAAGGAGTAGGCTGGCGTGGACTGCAGCGGGTGGAGTCAGGATTGTGGAGACTGGCACACACGGGGAAGTTGAGGTGGTGCTTGAACAACCTAGCAGTGAGGTAGGATGTGGCGCCTGCTCACATGCTGCTCCAAGCTGTGGGAAAAGAGAAGAGGCCAGTGACAGAGAACTCCACTCTGGAACCTGGCCCTTCCAGCAGTTTCATGGAGAACTGTAGTTTTTTTTCTCTTTGGGCACCCACCATCCAACTCCCAGATAAACACACAGAGACATTTTTAATTATGAATGCCTGACCTTAATTTAGCTTATTTTTAACCAGCTTTTCTTAAATTATCCCATCTACCTTTTGCCTCTGGACCTTTATCTTTTTTATTCTATAATACTTCTTTTTTCTTCTTACTTGTGGCTGGCTGTGTGACAGTGTGACTGTGTGGCTGGCCCCTGGCATCCTCCTCTCTGTCTCCTTTTTTGGCTCCTTTTCATACTCATTTCTCCTATTTATTTTCTCTGCCTGGCAGCCCTGTTGATTTCTCTCTCCGACTGGCCGTTCAGCTCTTTATTAGACCAATCAGGTGTTTTAGGCAGTCAAAGTAATGCGGCTTCACAGAGTTAAACAAATGCAGCATAAATCACATCTTTGCATCATTAAACAAATATTCCACAGCATAAACAAATGTAACACATCTTCAACTAATATCCCACAACAGGGAATTGACCATGTTGAAGAAGTCACCTTGTGCCAGCACAACTGAGGGACACACTTCTTGCTTTTGATAACAGAATTTGTGAAGAAAAAGAGTTTTAATAGTAGATTAAAGTGTAATAGGGCACATATGTAAGACACTCTATAGTTAAGAAGAGAGGATGGAGGAGGGCCGTCAGTTAGGGTTAGAGGGTTAGGGTCAGGCACAGCTGGTCTTCACTGGTGCAGCTTCAGTACCAACCAGGTGGTGGCTGCAGCCTGGGGGGAAGATGGACAAGGTTGCCCTGGAGTCACGTAATACTTGCTGACCAGCTGAAAGAACCCAGGACATGGGCTGGGAATGTAGCTCAGGGGTAGAGTTCTTACCTAGCATGCTCAAGCACCCACTTACACACTGGGGAGGAAGAGGAGGCCCATGCTGTGTTGATACCTATGGGAGGCCTGCAGCTTTCTGAATGGAAACAGAGAAGTGGGTTGGGGAGAGGGGTAGGTGGGGGAAGTGACTGGAGGGAGGAGAGAAGGGGAGAAAACTGTGGTTAGGATGTGAAATAAACAGTGTGGAGGTTTGAAACCAAAGTCATTAATACCCCTTATACACCGTACTTTTTCCTGTCTTTATATACCTGTGATACTGTTTACTTAAAAACTGTGTGCAGGAGAGCTTGGTAACCCTGATGTGGTGTGGTTCACCCACAGCTCTACAACTTACTTTGGATACTTTGGGCTCATTGACTTCTTCCTTCCATATCATACTTTTACAAAGCTTTAGATTACGTATATTTGTTTATTTTTATTTTTTAAAGTTTTATAGTATGTGTAGGGGTGTTTTGCCTGCTTGTATGTCTGTGCACAGCACGTGCACAGTGCCCCTGGAGGTCAGAAGAGGGCATCAGATCCCCTGGAACTGAAGTTATTGGCAGTTTTGAGCCACCACGTGGGTCCTAGGAAGTGAACCCAGGTCCTCTGCAAGATGGGCAGTGCTTTTAACTGCTGAGCCATCCCTCCAGCTCCACAGTCATACTTTTTATATTAATCTGCTACATTGATCTATGTGACTGTCACCATTCTACTATTTGAAATAAAAATATATATTGGAAATTCCTGATTTAGTGTGTAAGGAGCCTTTTTAGCATTAAAAAAAATGTTACCACACAACTTCATGAAGGCTGAATCTACACCTTGGTCAGAAGCTACCACCAGGAGCACCTGAGAGGCTTCCTTGCCCCTCCCAGTCCCTGCCTGATTTGGGATTTTACATAGATGGAGCTGGTCAGTGCGCATGCTCGGCTGTCTAGCCGTTTTGATCCATGACTCATTTATCTTCCAATCCTGGAATGTTCTTTATTTAGCTCCCTTGGTGCCATACTGATGGACCTTAGGTTGTTTATAATCCTGGCTATTGGAACGATGGGAAGGATGCACAACCTTGTGAATGAGATGTACCTAAAAGTAGTTTCTTCTTAGATGTTCACACACACACACACACACACACACACACACACACACACACACACACGATCACGCCAGTCGGATGCCGAGTTTCAACAGCATCAACGTCTAGCTGCCCTTGTTTAGCCTAGTGAGGTTTTAGAGTGGGATTCCATTTCCTTAAAACAGCAGGTATCCTTAGAAAAGGCTAAAGAAAGATGTGGACTTGGGAGGTTCGCTGGCATCTCTGATAGCTGTGTGGTAGAGAAGTCAGCCGACCTCTCTTACCCCCAACTCCAAGGAAACAACCAGTCCCTACTTACTCAGAGCTGTGGGAAGGAGAGGGGCCCTCTTTGGAGTGACTTTTCGAGGGGCCCAAAAGAAGCAGGCGCGAGGCGCGGAGAGCTTGTAGGGCAGCAATCTGGTCAGGTCTTTTGGAGAGTAGGGTCCTTGGCACTTTTACACTTTATAGAGCAGATTCCAGTGCTCGAAAACAAAAAGGAGGGAAGGAGAGAAGAGAGGAGAGAAGCCTGGAGAAGAGAGGGGAAGAGAGGACTTCGGGGCCCATGTGAAGTCTACCATTCTTACTTCCTTTGAAGACCAGAGACACTAATTCAAATCAAAGCAAGAAAAAGCCAAGGAGAACGAGGTGAGGGCCACCAAGGAGAGCCTTCCCCAATGAGGTTCTGATCTCATTTCCTTCTTTTCCTCTTTCCAATCTGCTCTTGCTCCACATCCTTGCTTGGGGGCATCCTGCACGTCTCTGGTAGTGAGTTCAAGTTCCTGCTTCTACAGGGCCTGACGACACTCCCCCTCACGCGCGCTGCTCCGCCTAGGGGAGGCTGGGCGCCCCCCAGGACCTCGCTCTGCTGGGCTCCCCTCCCAGCGCTGAGCACTTGGCCCTGGCAGACGCCCCAAGATTGTTGTGAGGAGTCTAGCCAGTTGGTGAGCGCTGTAATCTGAACCAGCTGTGTCCAGACCGAGGCCCCATTTGCATTGTTTAACATACTTAGAAAATGAAGTGTTCATTTTTAACATTCCTCCTCCAATTGGTTTAATGCTGAATTACTGAAGGGGGTTAAGCGAAACCAGGTGCTGGCGGCGAGGGCTCTGCAGTGGCTCCCAGCACCCAGCACTGCCCCAGCCCTCGGCGCAGTCCGCTCAGCCCCTCCGGAATCAAGCCGCCCGGGTCCTCCCGCAGAGCCTGCCTTCCTCAGTCGCCTCTCCTCCCGCGCATCTTGGATATGCCAGGATTAAAAAGGTAGGTCAGGAGGCTCCAGAGATTGTCTTTCTCCAAGCTCGGGAACCCTAACTCCAGACCTGACGGGTGGAAAATGGCTATGGCTGAGATTTCGCCCGTGTCAGGACACTGGGAAAGAGTTTAGCTAGTGATGCAACGACACTGCTAATTACAAAAAGCTGCGCCGCTCGCTCAAGGTTCCATCTCCAAGGCTTCGTTTGGGAGTGGGGATTTTTCTAACAGTGTCAGGAGCCAGCATCGCGAGAGGGCTGCAGACAACCTTTCTGTGTCATTCCTCTTTCTTTTTGGAAAGGGTAGCAACTTTTTGAGCACTTTACAAAATATCACACTACATATTTTTTAAATTTGGGAAACCGCTGGCTAAGGCACCAGGCACCAGCCTTCGCTTTGCTGTAAAGGCTGCGAGAGAAGCCGAAGCCGAGGGAGTCTCAGAACACTCCTGGCTGCGTTTGCTCTATGTGTGAGATTCACAGAGGGCATGGGACCCAGAACTTTGGAGCCAAGGAACAGTGGACACTGCAGACAGAGACGCACGTAAGCAAATGCTTTGCTGTTCTTTGCGGAAATTGCAATTCCAGTCAAGTAATCCTTGAGCCTTGAGGAACTTTAAGGATGACATCTGTTCTGCCTTTCTCCAGCATCTCTTGAAAACATAGCTGCCCTGCACAGATCTGCACACTTTTTCTGCCTGTATTTGCATGCGGGACGGGTGCTTGCATGCTAATACAAACTGAGCCATATTATGGTAAGCCATAGCAGTATTGTCACCCTGCTTCCCAGACCAGCAATGCATTATCAATGACAGACAGTTCTGAGAGTTGGAGGGTCTGTCTTCATTCACTTTCCTTTTTCGGGGGGGCGGTGTGCTGTGGGGGCAGGGGAGGGGGATGGCGGACCCAGATTCCAAAGGAAAGCTTGAAACGCAAATTCCCTTCTCCGATATTAATTATACTTCATTTTTGGAGGTTTTCTTTAGGGTTTTCATGACAAAGTACAGCTATTATTGATGTGAGTGCAGCAGAATTGGGTACTATTTCCTTCTGGAAAGCCTCTCCATTAGCCTGCAGCTTATTTTGCCCCCAGGACCCAGCCACAGCTCTTCCAGGAGGCTGGGCTTGAGGCTGGCTGGCCCTGGGTTGGCTCTAGTCTAAAGGAATGGGGAGTGGGGAAGGGGGAGAAGCCGGTAGGATTAGCGTGCCTTTTCCAGTTGCTCTTGAACTCCACTGCACACAGTCAGGCTGTCCTGACTCCAACATAAACGAGACAGGATTTTATAACCCCCTGAAAGGAAACTTCATGTGAAGAAACAGGAAAACATTGAAATTCATAATATACAGACTGGAAAATAAATTTGTTATTGTTCTCTCATTCCTTCCAGATATAAAGTCTGGCTCTTGCAAATATCAAAAAGTCCCGGGATTTGGCTGTGCACTTTATAAGGTCAGAGCTGTCTCCAGTGTTGGAGAACCTGGCTCGCATAGGTGGTTAGACGAAACGGAAATGTGTCTGCTTAGCACTGGATGCAGGAGGACATGAAGGAAGTGAGTTTTCAGCTTCCAGTACATCAGACTCAGTTTTATCGGGATGCCGCTTTAATTCTGGATCCCCTACGTACCCACTGCTGTTTCTCCTGAGCCATGTGACAGGGATGTCAATGAGTTTGTAATCTCTGAGCACTCATTCTGAGAAGGAGGGGACTATAGAGCCATGATATAGGGTGGCTACAAGCCTCAGCCTCCTGCTGAGAGAGTCATTCAAGAGCACCTCCTCCAGGACGCCTCCTCTGACTATCCTGTCCCTCCCTCAGCCTGACTCTCAGCACACATTGAGTTTTCTAGCATTTTCCTCAAAGTCAACCCTCATTCCTGCCCATTAGCTTGGCTCAAGCAGTGGCTGTCCGATATATGCTAGCAGACTGAACAACACTAGATCCCCGCATCTGCATACCTTTTGCCTTGTGCTACAAGATGGCTCCATGACTCTTTATTCTGCAAAACATCTCTTGCACCCTGCCCTGTGTTGTGGTGCACATCTGTAACCCTAGCATCTAGGAGGTGGAGGCAGAAGAATCAGGACTTCAGAGCCAGTTTGAGGCCAGCCTGGGCTACATTTGAAACCCTGTCTTAAAAAGAAAACAAAGCTGTAATGGTTTGTGACTTGTAACCCCAACACTCAGGAAGCTGAGGTGCAGCTGCTACAGATTTAGGACAGCTTGGGCCATACTGTGAGTTGTAGGCCATTCTGGGCTACAGAGTAAAACCTTGTTTCAAAAGCAAAACAGCAGCCTAAGCAACAAAACAAACTAACAGAAGAAAGAAGGAAAAAAATGAAAGAAACTCTGTACCTATTAAACACTCTCCTGACCCTGGGAGCCACCATGTTGCTTTCTATTCTCAGTCTGAAAACTCTGGGTATGTGAAGCAAGCTGAATTCTGCGTGGTTTTGTGTGAGACCCACTCACTTCACAGCTTGATGTCCTCACGGTCAGCCCTGCTGTTACACATTTTCTTCTTTTATTTTAGTTACATGTTATTTATTTGTTTATATTGATGGGGGGGCATATGGTGCCTGTGTGGAGGTCAAAGGATAACTTTCAAGATGTGGTTCTCTCCTTCTGTTACATGGGTCCTGCTCATCAGGTTTGAAGGCAAGTTCCCTTGCCAGCTGAGCCATCTCATCTGTCTTCTTGTACTCTTTAATTTCTTTCTTTCTTTTTTTTTTTTTAAAAGATAGGATCTCACTATATTGCCCAAGATAGCCTTGAACTCCTGGGCTTCAGTGACCTTCCCACTTTGGCCTTCGGGAACAGCTAGGACTACAGGCACATAGCAGCGTGCCCAGCTTTCCATATTGTATCATGTTCCAGTTAGTTTAGGTCTGAATAATATTTGTGCTTGTGTGTGTGTGTTTGCATTTTGTTTACTGCATGGACGATGGCATTGTGTCCACCTTTTGGTTATTGTTCAAAGTGCTGCTGTGAACACCATAGTACCTGTGTCTGTCTGGTCCCGTGCTCAGTTCTCTGGAGACTATGCTCTGGGCCTGCTGGGTCACCAGTTTTATATTCCCATCAGGAATGCACAAGAGCTATGCTCTATCCACATCCTCCTATATTGGCTGTTTTCTGTTCTGTGATTCTTTTCAGATTAAAAACATTACTTTATGTATATGAGTGTTTGATTTCTCTGGGTGCAAGTAAAAGGCCCTGCTTCAGTATGTAAAGAGTGACAGAGGAGGGTATCGGATGCCAGCCTCTGGCCTCCATAAGAACATCACACACACACACACACACACACACACACACACACACACACACGTGCACTTATACAATGCACCCAGACAAGCCAACACTCACACACACTGATATGAGCACAATGCACAAACAGGCATCTTACTGAGTGTGAGTGACACAGACTTTGAAGTTTTAAAGCATACTGGTGACCACAGTTTCACCAGACAAAAGCTTAGCCGCAGCAAAGAACCAAACTACCCACAGGCAGAGCTGTTTACTGGCTTGTGGGTGGCCATGTTGGCTGAGCCATGGTGTCATGGCATTTCCTGCTGTTTCCCACTGTCTTTCTTCTTCTGGGGACTGCATGGGTTGCTCAGTCTTTTACCCTTAGGATGGAGGTTCTCATAAGTTACATGCTTGGGTGGACCCTGGGTTGCTGGGCCACTCAAACCTGGTCCTCACATATGTGAACTCATGAGGGCTCTGAGTTCTGGTTGAGTGACTTCCTGTGAACACAAAGCACCTCACGTTCTAGTTTTCATGATTAAAGATACGGTGGCTCTTGATTCTGCAGTCATGTCTAAATAATGCTTAACTCCTGCAGATTCCATGCAGAATGATGAAAGACCTAGACAACTGGGTCTTTGGCCCTTTGCTCCTAAGTAGCAAACTCTTGTATTCAGCATGTGACCTAACTCACAATTCCAACACACAAAGTAAGCGTAAGGGGCTGTTCTTGTGGTGTGATTAGGGACTGGGTTCTTCCTTGGGCTCTGTTGAGTGTGCCCTCTCTTGCAAGCACAAGATAAAGCCATGGTCTAAATGCCCGGGCAGAAGGAGACCCAGGCTTTCCAGACTTAAACATCCCTTGGAACTCACTCACTGTTTCTTGCCTCCCACAGGATACTCACAGTTGCCATCTTGGCGCTATGGCTTCCACACCATGGGAATGCACAGGTAAGGTTTCAAGTTGTCCTGAAGCATGTCACAAAACTAGGGGAAGGGAGGCCAGCGATGTGTTTTAGAATCCCAGGACACAGGAACAGGAGACACTCCATGGTTCACAGATCATAGCCCAGGCACTAGGAGGCTGAGGTTGGCCCCAAGGTGATGTAGGCTCCAAGTGGCAAAGGTGGTCTTGGATCTCAGCATCCTGGCTCCAATTCAAGTCTGTTTAAACCAAATCTTGCTGCCTCATTTGTGTTCCTCAAGGAGATTCATTTTAACTTAAATATTTGATAGTTCAATGTGGTGGGGTTTTTTTGTTTCTTTTGTTTTGTTTTGTTTTGGTTTTTTTTGGTCAGGATGCTGCAAAGGGCCCCCAGGGGTGGGTCTGCGTGTGTCTCCATTAACACAATATCTAGTGGAAAGGGTGGGGAGGACAGGGAGAAGTGGAGGTTATCCAAACATCCCAATGTACAGTGTGTGGGGTTGAATGATTCAGCTGCCTGGAGTGGGGGCTATCCCTTCTCCTGGGAGGAGTGTGAAAGGGACAGTAAGGTTGGGTTCAAGGTGAGGGTCTGAGAGAAGCTGTAGTGTCTCATTTGTGAAGCTACACAGAGGGCTGGACCAGGTGTGTCAGTCCTAAGCAATGGGAGGGTTCCTTAGATTAGCAGTTCCCAACCTGTGGGTGGCAAACCCATTGGGAGAGGGTTTCACAACAGTCACCCAAGACCATAGAAAAACACCGATATTTACATAAAGATTTATAACAGTAGCAAAATTACAGTTATGAAGTAGCATCAAAGATAATCTTCTGGTTGAGGGCGTCACCACAACGTGAGGAACTGTATTAAAGGGTCGCAGTGTTAGGAAGGTCGGGAACCACTGGACTAGATGACCCAGCGTGACCTTCTGTGTGCTGTCCTGGAGATGAAATAAAGTCAGTCCCATCTAAGGCTCAGGGGCTGCAGGTGGGGCAGGGCGGAGAAACTCTCCAGAATGCTCAAGGGTTGATGGCTAGCACTGAAAAAATATGTTGGGGTGAGGCGAGGGGAAGAATTATGAAGTACATACAAAAGCCATTAGACATGCTCAGGCCATTGAAGATAGTAAGGGCTTGAGAAGAATATCTTAGAATTTTAGATCTCAGAGGAACCTTGGCAATTTCTAATCTAGCCCCAAGGGTTATAGACAAGAACATCTAGGCCTGAAGAAGACAGTGGTCACAAGATCATGTAAATTAGACTAGACATATATAATCACATACTTCTTCTTTGTAACCACTTAAAAGTAAATAACAGTGCCCTATTTTTTAAGAGAGAGAAACTGAGGCAGAGGGAAGGGGTGAAGAGAGTAAGGGCCCAGTGAGAATAAGAAACCAACTAAACCGGTGGCTTGAGCCCATTCTACCCCAGGACCGAGTCGGAAAGCAGGGCTGGAGTCTGGTCTCATGGGTTCTGTGGTACAGACTCCAGGCTCTTCTGGGTCCTTTGCCCTGGCTCTAAGGCTCGGAACCCTCAGCCGTAGCCCAGGCCAAGCTTAGCATCCTCACAATCACCCCGCAGCCCAGGGAAACCTGACCTTGAGGCTAGTGGCATGATCAGAGATAGGAGTACCTGTATCAGACGCCAGACACCTGCTAGGGGCCCTCAAACTCTTCCCTGTTCAGCTTTTGAAAAGTTAAGGCTGGAAAGGCGGCTCAGCCCACAACCCAAAGCACAAATGCTCACAGCACTTGGGAAGCAGACATAGAAAGACCATGAGTTCAAGGCCAGCTTGGGCTACACAATAAAATTTTTGTCTTGAAAATAGAAGTAAACTAAATAAAAATTGTATATACAGTTCTAGCTCAGGTTACAGGTAAAATCACAACTCTCTGGGACTGCCAATGTGTGTCCTTTGAGCCACTGCCTTGCTGAAATTGAAATAAAAGAATGTCCCAATCATCTTTGCTTAGAAAATTGGTCACGTCTGCTATGTAGCTTTTGGTTTATGAATACAGCTGAAACTTAGTGAGAATTTCATAGGGAACAAAGAGTTATTTTGGGATTCTATGGAGAGGTAGGTGGACAGCACTGGGGGTGTCTCCGTCCCTGGAATTAGGGCTGTTGCATTGTGGCTTCATATGTGGCCATGACTGCTCCTCATCACTCGGGCATGACAAAATCTACAAGGATGAAAGCAGGGTCCATGAGGCACTGGTGTAGGGGTTTGAGAAACATCTCTAAGTATGCAGTGACTGTAAGAACCCACTTCCAAATAGAGACTGCTTCCTGTGTGGGTGTTATGTATGCCTCTCCCTTCGACTCCTCTTCCCAAATGCTCTGCAATGCTTTTATAGGGACAAAGAACGCACGTCAAGTGACCTGGCCTGTTTCTTCTCTCTCCCTCTCTACAGCAACAGTGCACAAATGGCTTTGACCTGGACCGCCAGACAGGACAGTGCTTAGGTATGTGATACTGACATCCTTGGTTCAGTGGGGGTTGTTTGGTGAGCACCCAATTGCCATGACATTTCTGCCACAGCTGTTGTCCAGTGTTGTCAAATCTTTGTATGCCTTCTCCATGGAAGAACACAGTGATGGAAGGAATGAGCCAATGGCATCCTTGTTGTTCGTGTGTTTGTGCTAGGCATTGCCCAGGGTCAAAGCATTGGCCTCTGTTTTCAACAAGCATTTCTGTTGAATCTTTTCCCCAGTGCCACCTCCACATGGTTTCATAAGCGTATTAGCTTAAATGGTGCACATTTCAGATCCTAGAATCCTCTAGAGGCACAACATCCATCTGCCATGCTAATATCAAAGTATTGGTGGTTCTGTGTTCCTCTGGGACTCAAGGAGAGGGAGCACCTTTTTGCTCGCGGGAGTGGTTGGTGGGATCCGCCCTCCTGAAATTTTAGTTTCATGTCCTTCATCCTTACTGGTCGTCTGGGGAGGCTGTTCCCAGACTCTAGAAATGGCATTTGTTCCATGGTTGTAGCCTGTCCCCCAACCCTCAGCGGTCAAGTGTCTTTCACATTTATGGGTCCCTTCTTTGACTGTAGCATCTCCGACCAAGTCTCTTGCTTTTGCTTTTAACCACTCCCACAATCACACTGGGCATTCCGTCTGTAATCTGGGATGAATGCTCCCATCTCAAAGCCAGCTGATCAGTAGTAACCTGAATGGAATCAGCCCTGCGGCTTAATGGATTCCCAGGTCCCAGGAATGAGGAAGTACTTTGTGTTTTTTTTTTTGGTTTTTCGAGACAGGGTTTCTCTGTGGCTTTGGAGCCTGTCCTGGAACTAGCTCTGTAGACCAGGCTGGTCTCGAACTCACAGAGATCCACCTGCCTCTGCCTCCCGAGTGCTGGGATTAAAGGCGTGCGCCACCATCGCCCGGCTTGAGGAAGTACTTTGAAGAAGGGCATTCTCTCCCACGACATCTAGTGGACAGAAGCTTAGACTCAGTGACTGTAATGACGTGCTGGTGGACAACACCATTGCTGAGTGGTGGTAACAGCAATGGACCCTGAAAAGCAGGGGTAAGGGGGGTGGGTGCCTTATGCCTAGACTCAGCAAGGAGTGGTGAAGATCCAGTTTGAACTGGGTACTGAAGGATGAATAGAACCCAAGAAATCTCAATCCACAGGGGAAGGAACAGCATAGACAATGACCAGGCATGAAAAGGAAGCTCAGGTATGGCATGCTGTGGACGGAACACAGAGAATGTAGAGAGGGTAAGGTGTAGCCCTCTATACTGGGGCTTTTTAATTAGATTTGATTTAGGTCAAATCCTTTGTCTTTCCTGAGTCACATCAACTGAGAATAAGAGGGGTGTCAGATGGCTTGGCAGAATGAATTGGGACACCCAGACTCAGGCTTGTATTTACCGTATAAAGTACTCCCTTCAAGGATTCACAAAGAGGGCGGGGCCTTCTGGTCCAGCCCATCACTCTAACTAGAGAACAGACCACTGCTTTCTGAATCACAGTATTCTCCGTTCTCAAGCTGGGAGCTGGCATGGGTTTCTCAGATGACATGGTGGGCGAGCTGCCTGGTTCCAGGCCCACCCAGAGCAGGCTCCAGAGCTAGTGACAGGGTCCAGCACCCAAAGCCAGGTCTGCTGCCCACTGGAGCCAGACTTGGGGCCTCTTTTGATTCGGCCCTAGCAAGCCTGGTTTTTCTAGACAGACCACCACTCTCCTTCCAGCGTGAGCTGTTCTTCAGCAGGGCTAGTTGTGGTCCTGTTTGCTGGCACCGTGTGAACCAACTTGAAAGCAATGTTCTGCTTTCTCAGCAAGTACTAGGTCTGAGCCAAGTCTTGTCTTTCTGGGCGCAAAAGTCTCTTTCTCTCTTGCCCAGCTATTACTTTGAATAGAAATGGGAATGATTCTTAGGCCTGCTCTCCTCTTTTCAGACTATAGGAAACACACAGGATAGTACCTGGAATAATTTTATATGCACAAGCACTCGTCTCTATTTTTACTGTTGCTTTCTTTGATTAATTCAAGGGTGTTTTTATTTACTCTATTCCTATATGTTAAAGAGCACATTTTTTTCTGGGTTACAAATGTATTCTTTCAATAAAAAATGAAGTCAACCATAGTCCAGGTTTCTGTGGATGGCGCTTAAAGAGAATGTTTGGCAGCACAGGTCACTTTCAGTCAGTTTAGCTGATGTGGGGAGCATCAGATTGTAATGAGTCGGGTGAAGCTCTGGAGGGTCATCCCCCTCTGTCTGCTCTGCTTCAGTATGCACAAGCTCCGGATCATGCGGGAGGCCACTGACACTTGTCTTTTCTGTGGCCTTTGCAGACATTGATGAATGCCGGACCATCCCTGAGGCTTGCCGTGGGGACATGATGTGTGTCAACCAGAATGGCGGGTATTTGTGCATCCCTCGGACCAACCCTGTGTATCGAGGGCCCTACTCGAATCCCTACTCTACATCCTACTCAGGCCCATACCCAGCAGCTGCTCCACCAGTACCAGCTTCCAACTACCCCACGATTTCGAGGCCTCTTGTCTGTCGCTTTGGGTACCAGATGGATGAGGGCAACCAGTGTGTAGGTGAGTAGTGCCATTCCTGTCCTTCCACACGGTACACTTTCTCAAGCGCACTGTCAGAATCTAATGTGGCTTCCCAAAAGGAACTAGCTGCCACGAAATGTGCCCATCAGACAGTGGTCTGCTCTCTATAGATGGCATAATGTTCTTTTCCAGATATATTTCTGGGTCCTCGTCTGACTCTGGAATTGAGTTTTACCCTTTACTTAACAGTTCTCTAGAAAACCAATTTGATCTTTCTGTCAGCTGACCAATCAATGTATCTATCCACCACCATCCGTCCATACATTTGTCCATCACCCATCTATCCATCATCCATCCATCCAAGCTTCTATCCATCATCTATCAGGCCATACATCCATCTCCTATCTATCTATCTATCTATCTATCTATCTATCTATCTATCTATCTATCTATCTATCTA
>NC_022009.1:37546522-37549225 GCF_000317375.1 Microtus ochrogaster | reverse complement strand
CAATTAAATAACCAATGCCTCTCATCAGACTCAGGCCATCACCCTGTCTCTTATGTACTGAATGGACTGAGTCTTGCTGCCAAGTAGACTTGAGGGCCAACATAAGCTGATCTGGAAAAGAAACTGGGTTTCTTGGGAGAGAGCAGGTGTTCTTCTGTCTAAAGGAACCTTGATGATGGGGACGCAGGGGAAAAGCAGACACCATATGCCACGAGTCCCAAAGGAACTGGCAGCACCCTGGAGAGCTTCAGATTCCGTTGGCCAGTGCTGCCTTGGAGTACAATTGCCTGGGGTCCTGCCCAGTCCTCTGGCAGGAGTTGGACTAAATCACTGTACTTGTCTCCAGTCTTGGGAGAGCTAGGGTGAGGGGAGATTGACAGCGAAAGCTCCAACTTTTCAGAATGAGCACCCCCTCTGCCAAATCCGTGTGGGCTTGGATTCCCATTACAGGCATGTTTATATAGGACACATGCATCCTGTTATTCTCATGTGGTTTGAGGAATATAAAGCACACATAAGAAATGGGAAATTTAAAAGAATGCAATAAAAATAAATATGAATTGAAATTCTAATACTTTCTTCCCATGGCCTTAAAAGTGTGGGAGACCATCAGTCTACTTAATAAGATTTTGTGGGTTTCAGGGCTTTGGAGTATTGGTTTGTAACCAACAACTAGAGAGACTGTACTAATTACGGTATATAAATATATTCATGTAAATGATGTGAATTTACATTTAAATATATGCAAACTGTATGTAAATATATGTCCTTCAACACTCTGGGGAAAACTGGGTATACCTGAGCTCACACTTTGCATTGCTGCTCTCAAAGAACCTGGGGTGTATGTCAGGACACATGTGTATATGCTGATTGAGATTCACCTTAACTAGAAACAAGCCTAGGAAAGAAAATGTGGAACCCAGTCAAGCCACATGCCTCATAGCTCTGGGGGAGAAGATAGCATCTTGCTTCCTTATGACATAGAGCAGAACAATAGGCCATTGTAATGGGGAAGGACTTTTTGGACATTCTTTAGCTACAACCTCTCTCTTTTTGGAAAGGTAAATATGGATTCCAGCAAGTGAGGCCATTGCAGATTTAGGATGTGAGCCCAGCTCACAGCTCCCATTTCATAGAAAAGAAATGGTCCCAAAGGAGGTGTGTGTGTGTGCGTGTGTGAGACAGAGAGAGAATATATATAATATATATATATATATATATATATAAATTATACATAAGTATGGAGAGGGAGAGAGGCCCTGCTCACCCAGGAGACACCTGGAGGGCAGATGAGCTGAGTGACTAACCACATGTGTGGTGAGGAAGGGTGTGATAACAGTTTGAAGGCTGTAAAGCTTTTGAAAGGTCTCATCTGGTCCTGGTGTGGACAGGTCTTGGTTCCTCTCACTACCCTCTTCTGTAGAACAGCTGGGCACGCACGGCCTTAGGGCTCTTTGGGTCCTCCTTCCTCCCACATACCTCCTTCCAGGGACTCAAGGCTCTTGGCACTTAGAACGTGGCTGGGAAGCCTATTCATCTTGCGATCCCTCTGACGTCACACTGCTTGTGGTTCTGAACCTGTTACACAGACATGTGGAGCCTTTAATAATGGCTCTTTTGTAAGCCGAGTACAATCTTGGAACCCCAGCAAGGACTGGCACTAGGCCCATCCATTTCCAAAATGTTCAGCATTATGCATTCATAAGTTCTGAGTTCTGACTTCCCTTCCCTCCACCCCGCTGCTTCCTGACTTACCAAGGCCAAGGCCCCTATGGGCATTGTGAGAGGTGGTGGCAGGGGGCCAGAGCAGGCAAAGGCCTGGGAATGGCAGTTCTCTAACTGGGACAGGAGGCAGGGAGCTTGGGAGCAAGGTAGCAGGGAAGAGATGGTCAGGTGTGTGCAGGGAAGATGGCCTTCGGAGGAGAGAACAGGCATTCCTAGAGCCAGGGATGACTTCTTCCTGAGGAAGTGATGAGGATTCCATGAGACCCGGAGACATTTCTGACTTTGGTGGCCCATGGAGAGAAGAGCGCATCTCCTCCCCATCAAAACAAACCTAACGGCATCACTAGCAGATAGCCCCAGTCCTGACAGCAAGCACTGGTTCGGTATTTGTGTCTCAGGGTCATGGGTCCTCAGCATGTAACACAGTAAGACTGGTATTTATGTTGTGTCTACAAGGGGTTAAATCACAGGGAAGTTAAGAGACCTGTCTGTGGCCACACTGTGTGTCAGGTTGGGTCCTCGTTTGAACCGTTGATGACGAACCTGGTGCGTGGGCTGTGAAGGTTTATTGAAGGATTTCTGGAGAGCCAGTGTGGAAGTCAGTGTTACCAGCGAAGTCCTTGCTCACTCCCTTTTCAAATGACATTTTGTTTTCTATAAAATTTTGAACTGGACAAGAGTTGAGAGAACACCATGGCTGATTTTTCTTCTTGCCGCCCAGATTAGTGCTTGTGGTACAGCCACCATCTCTTTAGCTTCAACTTCGTTTTGTGATTTGAAGCAAAGCAAGATGCCAAGTGAGTTTAATATTGTAGAATTATCTAAAAAAGGTAAAGATTCTTCATTTTATTTTTATTTTTTAATTGTTTTATTGGCTATATATATTTTTTCCGCTCCCCTCCCTTTTTTTTCCCTCCCCTTCAACCCTTTTCCATAGTCCCCATGCTTCCAAGTTACTCAGGAGATCTTGTCTTTTTT
>NC_022009.1:37545399-37545982 GCF_000317375.1 Microtus ochrogaster | reverse complement strand
TCTGAGAAGTCACCACACTGACATCCAAAGGGTCTGTACCAGCTTGTATTCCCACCAGCAATGGAGGAGTGTTCCCTCTACCCTACATCCTTTCCAGCATAAGTTGTCATCAGTGTTTTTGATCTTGGCCATTGTTACAGGTGTAAGATGGAATCTCAGAGTTGTTTTGATTTGCATGTCTCTGGTGGCTAAGGATGTTGAATATCTCCTTAAGTGTGTCTTTCAGCCATTTTAGATTTCTCTGCTGACAGTTTTCTGTTTAGGTGTGTACCCCATTTTTTTTTATTGGATTATTTGTTCTTTTGATGAAAAAATTCTTGATTTCTTTGTATATTTTGGAGATCAGTTCTCTGTCTGATGTGGGGTTGGTGAAGATCTTTTCCCATTCTGTAGGCTGCCATTTTGTCTTGTTGACCATGTCCTTTGCTTTACAGAAACTTCTCAGTTTCAGGAGGTCCCATTTATTGTTTCTCTCAGTGTCTGTGCTGCTGGGGTTATATTTAGAAAGTGGTCTCCAGTGCCAATGCATTCAAGTATACTTCCAACTTTCTTTTCTATGAGGTTCAGTATGGTTGGTTCTATG
>NC_022009.1:37525718-37544879 GCF_000317375.1 Microtus ochrogaster | reverse complement strand
TGAATCTGTAGATTGCTTTTGGTAAGATTGCCATTTTTACTATGTTAATTCTACCTACCCAAGAGCATGGGAGATCTTTCCATTTTCTAGTGTCTTCTTCAACTTCTTTCTTCAAAGATTTAAAGTTCTTGTTATATTATTTGTGGCTATTGTGAAGGGCCATGTTTCTCTGATTTCTTCCTCAGTCTATTTATCATCCGTGTAAAGGAGGACTACTAATTTTTTTTGGAATTAATCTTGTATTTTGCTACATTACTGAGGAGTTTATGAGTTGTAGAAGTTCCTTGGTAGTAGTTTTGGGGTTCCTTATGTAAACTATCATATCATCAGCAAATAGTTAGAGTTTGACTTCTTCTTTTCTGATTTGTATCCCCTTGATCTCCTTTTGTTGTCTTATTGCTCTAGCCTGAACCACAAGTACTGTACTGAATAGATATAAAGAGAGTGGATAATTTTGTCTTTTTTTCTGATTTTGGTGGGATCACCTTGAGTTTCTTTCTATTTAGTTTGATGTTGGCTGTTGGCTATATATTGCCTTTATTATGTTTAGGTATGTTCCTTGTATCTCTGCTCTACCCAAGAGCTAAAAAAAAGTAAAGATTCTTTATAAGAAGACCACAAAACCAACCCCAAATCCCCCTTAAACAATTAAAATTCATTATCAAACCTATAAATGTCAGCAAGAATCCATTTTACCATGATATACCTATATGGATGGTATTTAGATTTATTGTCTCATAAATGCCCTTTTCCCAGGACTGGGGGATAGGTTAGGAAGCAAAATGCTTGGCTCACAGGCATCAGTGCCTTAGTTGGGATCCCCAGCACCTTCAGAAAAGACCCAGGCATGACTGCATTAGCCTCTATCTCCAACTATAGGGAAGTGGAGATGGGCAGATCCCTGGAGCTTGGTGACCAGCCAGTCCAGCCTAATCAGCAAGTTTCAAAGTTCCAAGTTCAGTGAAAGACCATGCCTCAAAAAAAAAGTGAGGGCCAACAAGATGGATCAGTGGGTAAGGGTACTTGGTTCTCAAGTCGATTCCTGGGATCCACAATACTTCATCTACATGCTTGGTAAGGAGAGAACAGGTGCCGTCAGATTGTCCTCTGACTTACACACAGGCACTGTGGCATAACATGTGTGTGCACATGAACATGAAATAAAATATAATAAAAAGGAAGACTTATTTGGTATTGAACGTTACATGAACACCCACACATATGTACCTGTACACACACACATACACACACTCATGCACACTCATGCACTCACGCATCTGCACACACGTGCATCTCCCCACCCCCTGCAAATGCCTTTTCCCCATTGCTCTCATAGAGTCTGATTTGGACAGCTTTCCTAATTGCCTCAGTTGCTGACTCTGTCTTTTTTCCTTGCTACTTCCTTGTGGACACAAAGGTGTTTGTCTAGAGTGGCTATGCATAGCTCATTTCTTCCTCCCCGTTGGTGTTCTGAAAGCTGGAAATGGGTCTAGAGACTTGTCTCAATTCTGGTAGTGTTCGGAATATACCTCTTTATGATGGTTTGCCTTTGGGCTTCTGCCCCCTTCCATTCATTCCCTGGTTTCCTTTCATAAAGTGGGAGAGTCACCTTGAGCAAGCTAAAGGCTGTCTCTGTCCCCTGGAGCCCAGCTTTGCAGCATTTTTGATTTTCTTTCAGAGAAGCCTGTGTTCTCTTTCTGTAGGCTGACAGAGCCCTGGGTCCCCAGTTCCCCCCATATCCCTGAGCTTCCTTCTTGGCCTCTCTGTTTGGGGTTCCACTTCAGTGGTGACTAAATTCTGTTTGTTCTAAAACAGTATGGCCTCAGGTTGGAGTGTCTGAGTCCCCGGCTACAAGTCTAGATTACTTGGGACACTTTTGTAGACAGGGACAGATTGACCCGAGAATTACAGTCCCCAAGCCAAGAATGCTTTGCATGGAGAAAAATGGCAGCTTGGCTTGGGGGTGACTAGCTCCACAACGCTTCTGGGATTCCTGGCTGGATGCAATGTGTCAACCAGTTCTTACAACCACAGAAGATATGGTGACCAGATTCTCTAGATGGGGGCTGAGGGCAGTCAGACATAGTTGATATGGAAGAAAGGCTTTTGGAGCCAAGGTCACTGACCTGGACCCCGATATAGTGCAGATCAAACAATACACAAAGAGTTGTGAGCCAACTAAGAGCCATCTGGGGAAAGAGAGGCTGGCTGTGCTAAACTAAAACCAAGGAGAGAGTGGCTTCCTAGATTCAGGCTGTCATTCTGGAACCTTTCTCTCATGACACACTACCTCTGAGAACCAAACCCAGAATGTGGTTACCACTAGCCTCTGAATGTTTATTCCTTATAGCCTTCAACATGTCATCTCTCTGGGTGACATTCTACATAAGCCTGGTTTGCTAACCAACTTGGCTCAGTAGCAAGTTAGAGACGCCTCCAGTAACAGAGGTTTGTGATGTGTTCTGTTCTGCAGAAGAAAAAGCTGTTTTTTTTTTTTTCCCAGAGCTGTGCTGCTCCAGGGATTTCAGGGATCCTCCTGGCCATTCCTAAGACTACCAAAGCCATGCCTTTGGTTCCCCAGTTGGTCTGACATTGTATTGTTAGTGATCACTGCACCCAAGTCGGCAGAGAACAACAAATAACAGATACTTTTGGAAGATGCACGGAATTGGCCTAAGACACTTGAGTTATTTTTCCTGACAGCTAGCCAGTATTTGGTCTACTAATTTACTTCACAGAGTGCTTCATTAATTCCAGGCTCTCTGATTTAGGCACAGAGGGGAACAGCCAGGGGTCTGTGGTTGAGGAAGGGAGATCAGATACCATGCAAGCAGCTAAAAGACAAGGGGGCCTGGGAGTCGGTAATGTGGCACAAAAAGGCAGAGCCAGGAAGGCTCTAGAATGGAGGGGCTGAAGTTCTGAAGTCATCCAGACTCTGAATTTCTCTTTGGTTGACTGCTTCCTACTTCTGAGGCCTGGGGTTCTACGTCTTTGTCTATAAACTGTAAAATAGACGTAGCCATGCCTGCTTGTATGAGAACACCTCACCTGGAGTCTGCATGGAGTGTCACTCACTGGGAGGCTGCTAGGGTCTTGATGTGACAACTAGAATGGCGATTCAGTCTGAAATGCACCGAAGACCTAATTCTTTAGAAACCTTAAAAATGGCTCAAAGCTGAGCTTGACCACACCCGCTCTGCAGGCCGTCAAGGGTCTGAGGAGACTACCCAGAATCTGCTTCAAAGTGCCAGAAAGCTTGGTTTGTTTAAGTTATGAGACAAAGCCATGGGAAGTCAGCCCAGTGTGGCATTTGTTCCCAGCCTGAAGACAAGGCCAAGAGCATGTAGAAACCCCAGCCACAGTGTGGCAGGTCTGTGGTCAGCACAAACGAGGGAGGAACTAGAGACCTTCCCTCACTTTTTTTTCTGTTCTGTACTTTTTTTTTTCTCCAGGCCTCCTGCTTGGGCTGTAACTTGAAGCCCAGACCTCAGGCTTAGAAAATGTGAATTGTGGAGGGTTCCTTAGCCGCTGAGGGATTTGGGACCAACTAGGCTTGGGGAGGAAATGGTATCTACAGAGAAGCAGGAACTCCGCGGCTGGCTTTGGGCAGAAGCCCTTGAACTGCTCCAGCAAGCTTGTGCCCTGGCAGCCCTCACCCAGGGTTCTTCATCTGCTTCTTTTCCTAGCATCTCCAAGCCTCCATTTTTCTAACTGTAAACAGGGACAGCACTAACCAATGTCCAAGGATTCTTCTGAGAATTACATAGTATAATGTACGAGAACGAGAGTGGTCTAATCCAGAGTCTGGCTCCTGGCAGAGGGTTCACAAGTCAATTACCATCATGGTTTCAAACCTCACCATTGCTGTTGATTTCTCCTATCCCGTCATTGTGTTCCCACTGCCCTACCGTCCCTAGTTGTTGCTGCTATTGTGTTCTTTCTCCTGGAAAATAGCCTGACTATTGCACGCTTTCGGAGGCTGAGGGTTGAGCTATCATTTCATCTCCAGCTGTCGGAGTTAGCTTGACCTTCCGCGGAGAGGGGCAATGCTGTTAATCTGGGACCACAGCTGAAGCCACAGAGCCCCTGTCCACCCATTTGTTCATTAAGGAAAGTCAGAAATATTTTTTTTTAATTGCAACCCCCAAATTGCTTAACTTCATTTAAAAGTCTTACTTTTCTTAAAAACTGATAATATTAAAGCCTAAATTGAGGTAGCATGCTGCACTGTTAAAGGGACAGCAAAGAGAGCTGAGTAAGGGCTGCGCTTAGGTTTACTACTTATTGGCTGAGGGCATTAAGAAAGTCAGTTGGCCTCTCTGATTTAAGTGTTGTTAGCTGTAAAAAGGGTTAGTATTATATTAGGCCTCTTAATCTGGGGTCACTACATTTAAATCAAGGCCTTTAGTTTTATCGTCCCTGGCTAATGTATAATTGAAAGCTACCATTGCCAATCCAGTATGTTGGTAACTTGCCTTGGAAGTCTTAGGACCCTTGACTGTATAAAGCCGTGTATTTACAGATCACAGCGCAGCTGGGGCAGTTAGTTTGAACTGCTTTTGAAGTCTTATTCATGCTTGTCACTACTCTAGAATTTACTGGAAGACATGATGTCTGCTGCCCAACCTTGCTATTTAGCGCATTAATAAGGACACACGTATATACACTGCCGGGGAGACAGCTTGGTCAGTAAAGTGCCTGCTATTCGTGAGGATTCAAGTTTGATCCCAACACTCAAGCGAAAAAAACTGGACATGGCAGCCTTTGCTTTTCTCCCCAGCACAGGAGAGATGGACAGGGTCTCTGGAGCTTACTGAGCAGTCAGCCTAGCTGCATTGGTGAGTTCCAGGCTCAGCATCCCAAACATAAGATGGAGAGTGACTGAGAAAGTCACCATCTCCGGCTTCCAGATGCCTGCTTACACACGCGCGTGCGCGCGCGCACACACACACACACACACACACACACGCGTGCGCACATACACACACACACACAGACATATGTACATGCACACACACAGATACACATACAGATACACAGTAACTAAATCACTATTTAAAAGTATATATAGAGCCGGGAGGTGGTGGCGCATGCCTTTAATCCCAGCACTCGGGAGGCAGAGGCAGGTGGATCTCTGTGAGCTTGAGGACAGCTTGGTCTACAAGAGCTAGTTCCAGGACAGGAACCAAAAGCTACGGAGAAACCCTGTCTCGAAAAATCAAAAAAAAAAAAAAAGTATATATAGAGCTCTATCACACATTTGTCTTTTAAAATGTTTTGATCACTGTCTTTTCAGTATAGAGGTTTCCTTTGCAGTCCTATGGATTTTCTTTTATGTAGTATAAAAGCATTGTTTTGAGAAGGAGAATCCAATCATGCAAGACAGGTTTGTGGTACACATATACAGCTCTCTGAACCATGTGATTTGTCAGGTCCTCTCTAGCTCCAGAATGTTCTATCATTGCAAATCTGCCCAGCAGTGTGTGTATATGTGTGTGTGTGTGTGTGTGCGTGTGCACGTGCAGGGGCATGCACGCATGTATGCATGCTTGTGCAACTCTGGATTTTCTGCTAACACTTTCTCTCCTGGGCTGTTCAGATGCTACAACTCTGGTCTACTTTTGTGTTTCAAACAGTGACACCTTCTGCTGGGTGGCGCCAATTCTGAAGTCATCAGAGAACACGCCCCTTCCCTCTGCAGCCATAGCTTTAGTAGTCGGCACTGGTCAGCTGGTGGAGGCACAGTACACTGACTGGGTCAACTCCACTGTTAGGGTGTGGCCAGCTTCTGGTGTCTTTGTGCCATAGTCATGTCCCCTGTGCCCAGCATGGCAGTTTTCTCAATGACCTCTATGCTCTTCTTGGCTCTCATCTTAGGTTCTTTGGGCTGGTCATATTTTTTTGTAATTGTGTTTCATTCTCAAATTAGCCAGCTGTGTGTGTGTGTGAAAAGAGTGGTTTTGCAAGGGGAGGGATGAAGTGTGGTCACTACAGCTGAAGAACAGGCCCCACTTGGTTCTGCTGTGATGGCTATATACCAAAGTGGCTATGCTACCAGGTCCCCAAAGAATACCTGCTGGATGACCTTGGGTCAAATTCACCTGCCAAGGTCAGAGGAATTACTAAGTATATAGTGTTGAAATTAGTAGGAGGGGCATGGTAGAGATGGTGGTCTCAGTGTGTGGTCCTGGCTAATCTCAAGCTTCAGGGTACAAACTGTTTTTCTAGCTCAGCCTTGGAGGTGGCCAGGGCTATTGTGCCTCCCAGTACACGAAAGTGGGATATGGTGATAGCGCCTTCGTATTTGTGGTCCAAGCTAGCCACAGATGCCTTCATATATATATACATCCTGTTGCTGACTCGCTAAGCAAGATGCTGATTCTTCTCTGCCCTTTGTCCACTCAGTGCCCACTGAAGTGGCTCTTGTGCCATCTCTGGGACCCTGATACCAAAGCAACTTGAATACCCTTGTTCTCTTCTCTTCTGAACTGCCAGCCTATCTGGACACATGGGTTCCACAGTGTTCTGTCATTCTGTCAGGGCAGACTATTTGTGAGAGCTGTGGGCTAGGCAGGCTTTCTAACCAGCTTCCTTGAACCTCAAGCTGGAAACAGAAAAGAGAGAGCTCCCTATAACAGGTATGTGCTTCGTTTACATCTTTTATATAGAGGGCATGATGCAGGGCTCGGGAAGTGGGTTGGATTCCTGGTGGGGCATTCCTGGCCCGCAGGCATTACACCAGCACCTGCTATGTGTCCACGGCCTGTGGCAGAGTGGGCTCTCAATAAGTTATAATCTCAGGGCTGAATAGATGAATGGATTGATGGACGGATGGAAGGCAAGTGTGGGTGCTGACATCCCGGGGAATGAGATTCCCCTCCTTTCCTCACTTGCACTCTCAGCCCTCACATAAGCCCCACCCTCTATGATTTCTCGTGCTGTACTGAGTGCCAAGGGAGACCATGGGAACCACAATGGCCGCTGTGGGGGCCCCACACTCAGCATGGTGCTGGCATGTGGCTGCCCTGGGAAGAGCCCTGGGAAGCAGAGAGGCTGATGGGAACAGGTGCTAGTGAAGATCTGTGGGCTTAGATGGACCTGAGAAGTGCTATCCCTACTGGCCTGTTTTTAAGGACATTCTTGGGGACATAATGGGAGAGACTGGCTCCCACACACCCACCAGCACCTAGAGTCCCCCCTCATACAAGCCCAGAGATTGTCCTTCCATTGTGTCTCATGCCAACATGCCCTGGGAACCTGCAGTCACTCCGAGGCTGTGTCTGGGGAAGGTTCTCGGCCCATCTCCTTAGGATCTGTTTAGGGAGGGACATTCACAGAATTCTTCTCTCTGGGGTACTCCAGACAGCAGACAAGAAGTCAAGGACTGACCTTCCACTTCCCTCCAGCTTGTTGGAGCGGGGCCAGAGGGGAGATGGGGACAGCCTGAGCTGGTCCTGCCCTAGGCAGACAGCATCTGGGGCGGACTCTGGAGACGTCTGTCGTGGTAGTGCTGGAGAGGCAATGATGCCTGGGGGATTTTCAGTGCTGTCTGACTCTCGTTCAAATTAGACCATTTGCAGACATACAGCCAGACCTGATTTATGAGCTCTGCATATTTCACAGGTCTTTACACATCCCTCAGGAATCACTGAGGTCAGACAGAACAGACTTCACATCCGGGATCAGGATGAAATTGGCATCTTCCATAGTTCCTGTGGGAGGGGGGATAATCATTTGAGGGCAGATATATGAAATAATGCAAATGCAAAGAAGATTCCAGCCTCTGCTTCATTCCTGTTGGGGACAAAGAGCCGATATATGTTTTCCGTATCTGAGCCTAGTGAGGGGTGGCCATGTTCCCTAGGGCACCATCCACCGGGATGAAGCTGCTAGGGTGGATGAAGAACTCAGTGGGGACTCAGGGGTGACCGTAGCATCTTGTACTTGTCCTCTGGCCCACACTCTGTACAGTGATAAATAGACATTCCTGGTTATTTAACCTCTCAAGGCCCAGAGGGAACTTTCTGTCTTGTTCACCATTGTGTTTTTAGTGCCTGATGAGAATCTGCTGAATGAGTAGATGAGCCACACACGATGAGTGGAGTGAGGAGGATTTGAATGAGAAAGAGAAATGGATAGCATCATAGGTAGAGTCGCCCACAAAGGCCCAACTTGTTATTGCTGGTGAATTCAGTCATTCCTTGAGTTCTTGGCAGGAGTCAGGCAAGTTGGTGGGAACTGTAAAATCTGACAAAGTAATCACCGCCCAACACCATGGTCTACAACTAAGGTCCACACTGGGGTCTCCCTAGCCAGGGAGGTCATAGATTTCCAGGTCCACTTAGTTAGACAGATACCCACACAGCCCCTCTTGGCATCAGGCACTATATCAGCCAGATGCTGAAGGAGCATTCTGTGTGAATTCCACACTGAGATGGCATTTTCTGGCCTCCAGGGAATCAGTGGAGGTTTGAGCGGGTTTTCATGTTGGAGTAGGGTTGGGAAAGGTAATAGGTGGGGAACAGCACGGGCAAAGGTGTTGAGCAGAGTATGTTCGTGTTATGTTCAGGACTCCTAGTGGGGGGCAGCCTTGGCTGTGAGCTCACTGGGTCATCTGCTCTTTTATGTTACCCAACATGCCACATGGGCACAGGCTGAGAGCAGTTAGATTACAATGAGAGACAAGGCTTTGAATACTGGCCAGGACCAGACCGTCTGGTATTGGGAGCCACGCAGCTGAGTGAGGCTTCACAAACGGAGAACTAAAAGTTACTCTTACATTGCTTTCAGATTTCTGTGTTGGAGGCTTCCTGCTGCAAGCCTGCACGATGGTGCGCTCTAGTTCCCTCTCTTGCTGGTATTGTGAGTGGAACTGGATAGTCTCTAAGAATGCCACCAACTCCCTCAAAGTCAAGACTGCCTGTTGCTCACATTCCCCAGCATCCCACACACGCGTGTGCTATGCACTGTGTGCCGCGATGGCAGGTGAATGGTGACTTGGAGTCAAGTTAGTGACCGTTAGTGACGAGTGACAGGCCACTCCATTTCTCAGGCCCCTTATCGAGCTCTCTTTTAAACTGGAGTGAAGCTGTGCCCTTTTCAAGCCTCTCCAGAAAGAGGGTGTCAATGCACCCAGCCCTGGGGATGATGAGCACATGTCCTGGTTCTGCATGAACGCTGGCACTGTCTGTGTAGAGTGTGAGGAGGGTCTGCAGCATCCAAGTAGAGCAAGTAGGGCCTTGAAAATCCAGGGCCCTCTGAGATTGAGCAGTATTTATGAGTGCAAGAGGTTCACAGTGGCAGAGGTTTATAGGAAATGCCCCATCTCAGACTTCCTGGACACGCTTCCATTATCTGGACAGCTTAGCCTTTTTGTTTGTTTTAAGATGGGGTCTCACTTATCTAGGCCGACTGTTCTGTAGTCAAGGACGACCTTCAATGTGTGCTTCTCCTGCCTCTACCCCTGATCGGTGGAATTACATGGTGAGAACCACAAGCAGTTATGTGTGCTGGGTACTTATACATGCTGGACAAACATTGTCATCTGAGCCACATCCCCAGCCCAGGATATCTCAATCGTATCCAACTCCTTAAAGCAGGCAGAATCCCACCCAGGCCCTCGGAACATCTGTGCAGATGTTTAAAGATATCGCCACCCCCTTGTGCAGTTCGGGGCTTAAACCTTGAAGTCCTGTTTTCCTCTCCAGCAGGGAGGAGGGAAGGAGCAGGTGCCTTCTCACCCTTCAGGACAAAGTGCAGGAGTTCCAAGACAGCCGTAAGGGAACAGGAAACTTGACAGTGGGTTAGGGCTTTCCTTTTAGTCAAGCAGATTAGCACCAAGAAGAGTCTTGATTTGGGGTGTGTCTGTAATCTAAGAGAAACCTGGAACAATGTGGTACAGATGTCACCCCAGCAAGACTCTTGGGAACTTTCTAGATAAGTGAGTTAGCATTTTATGACTTGACTTGCAGAGAGCTCTTCTTCTACTTCCTGAAGTGGCACCTTGAGAGTGTCCCTGAGTGGTGAGCCTTCTTCTGATCTTTGATCTCTAAGGACAGATGCAGCAGGCTTTCTTGGACCACCAGCCCCCAAATCATGACATGTTGACATTATTAGTTACGAATGCTGGGCCTTAGTTTGGGTTTGTTTCTAGCTAGCTCTTATAACTTAGAGTAACCTGTTTCTTGTCAACTACATTTTGCCTCTGGGATTTTTATCTTTCTTTCCTTCTGTATGTTCTACTTTTCCTGCTTCCTTTGTGTCTGGCTGCCTGGTGGCTGCCTGGCTGGCCCTGGGCATCTCCCTTCTTCCTCTCTTGATCCTAGAGTGCTCCTCCTACTTATTCTCTTTGCCTGCCAGCCCCACTTATCCCTCTACTGCCTAACTATTGGTTGTCCAACGTTTTGTCAGACCAATCAGGTGCCTTCGGCAGGCAAGGCAAAACAAACGCAATACACATTTGTCTAGCTAAACAAATGCAGCCTAAACAAATGTAACACATATTACATAGTTAAACCAACATTCTACTTCACAACAGAAAACATTGATACCTTCCAAGACTACGGTTAGATTTTAACCATAAAAATTTTACTTTCACTGACAAAAGGAGGCTGAAAGTTGAGGCAGTGGCCAGGGGGAATTGTCAAAGACAGCTTTGGCCAACCAATCCCTCTTTCCTCCTTACCTTGAGTTCCTTCAAGGGACCATGGGAATGGGGTGCAGTGAGTGGAGGGAGTCCAACCCCTGTTGAGACCACGGTGTGGCTGCACGAAGACGGAGTATCCTGGGAGAGCCAATTCTGCAGGCAGTCTCCATGGGGAAATCTGGAAATAGCATTGCTATATGATGTTATGTGCCCCAGATTCACTTAAAAGCCTTTGGGTTCTTTATTATCAAGACAAACACGGTGTTGTGGAAAGAGATGGGGGTCCAGAAACTGACTACGGGCATGTCATTACTTCGCTAGTGACTGAGGATGCTCAGAGGTGAGTGTAGAGTCTCATATGTTGGGAGGAGGGAGAGCCAGTGAGCAATGCAGACCCTCAGGCTGACGGTACTGGGAGGTCTGATATTGTACCATGTTAACTTTCAGTGATGATGTGGTAAGCCACATCTCTTTAAGGTAAGTTCTTGACAATCAGTTCCTTTCCTGAGAGTCTAGATTCACAAAATCCTTTCCTAAACCACCATATGGACATATCAAACATAAGCTGTACATCTCCTTTTTACCCTCATATATAAGCTCAGAAAATAGTTATAAATTGAGTAATTTCACTATTAATATTCTATCCCCACAATGATACCAAAACAAAAAAATAAACAAGCAAAACCATGGCATAGGAAACTTTGGTACCTCTGCAGATGGATAAGTCACCAATGAGTTAATAGGAAACAAAGTCATCAAGACCACAGGAGACAGTGCGGACTTGGCCTTGGCTCTCTTGAGCAGGGAAGGCTTGCCAGGGTCACATTCCAGGGCAGCCTTCTGACCATGAAGCTGAGGATATGGGATTCCAAGTCAAACTGTAGAGCCACACGCAGACTAATAGGGTCTCGTCAACAAGGCTGTTGAGAGCACACAAGGAGGGGAGGGTGAGGTAGTCGATCCTCCCTGAAGCCTGGGAGCAGACTCTAGTGTGGGAGGTGTGTGTGTGTGTGTGTGTGTGTATGTGTGTGTGTGTGTCTTGCAGAATGTTTGTCTGAAAATGTGTCCATAATGGAGGACCACAAACTAGGTGTCTTAATGAGCAGGGGTGTATTACATCATTCTTCTGGAAGGCAAGAGCAAGGAGGCTGTAGGGCTGGACTTCTGAGGGCCACAGGGTGTAGTTCTGCTGTGTGTCTCTCTCTCTAACTTGCAGCCAGCTGTTTTATGCCATGAGTGCTCTTCCTCTTCCCTTTGTCTAGTTTTCTCTTCTTAGAAGGGCACCAATCATGGTGGGTTGGGGCTTTGTTTTACTTCAGTTGTGCCTTCAAAGATTCCATCTCCAAATGTAGGTACTTTCTGAGGTACTGGATGTCAAGTCTTCAACGTATGAATTTGAAGAGGAGGAAAGCTTGGAACATGGCTTTTTCCTCTAGCAGGGACCCTTCTAAGGTCAGGGACCATCGAGAAGCCACTTTTTCCTTCTTGTCTTTAATACTCCCTATGCTATTCCTTCTAGGAGGTCTTTTTGGGTCTTTACTATCCCTATTCTGAGCCCACTAGAACCTCCTCCTTTGAGCTCCCAAATCCTTTGCTTGAACCTTTGCTGGGCATTTCTCACCATTCCTTCTAGATCATAGTCACACCCGCACTTTCGTGCTAAAGCCTCCATCTTGGTTGTCTTTGCATCTCTTGAGCCCCTCACCCCCTGTCTAGCACAGAGGGGGGCAGTTATGTGTGTTGGCCTGAGGATGGGTCCATGGTCCAAGAATGTTGAGTAATAAGTCCTGAATAAACAGGAAGATGAGGCCACAGCAGCAAACCTTTGCTTCGATTCTTTGCCCTCGCTGACAAAGCCCAGCTACTGAATTTGTAAAGCAAAGAAACTCTTTCCATTCTCCTCTCGTGGTTTGACCACATCAGGTCAACAAAAGAATCTGTAAACTGGGTGCTTGGCATTCTTGCAACCCCAGAGCTCTGGCTCTCTGGGTCAGTTTTGAAGAAGGTCTTCAATCATCTCTTAAATAATGGCATTCTCTGGCCCTACTCTGTGAAGGCTCCTCCTTCCACCCCCAACCCAGTGACCTTCTGGCCCTTTGGTTCTTGGCTGAATGTCTGGGTCTTCTGGTGAGAGCAAAACCAGCTCCAGCAGCACTCGCGGCCCTTCCCACGGAAGCAGAGCCGCACTCCCCAGAAAGCCTGACTCTGCACACAGCTGAGTGGTTTTAGGCAGGCTTTGAAAAGTAGTATATGACTTAGAAACACTTTCAGAATGGAGCATGGAAAGGGAAGAGTGGCGCTGTCTAAGGCAGGCCACTTGTGTCACTAAGAGGACACTCACCTGAGATTGTCTTGGAAGATTTCTCATCCCTAGACTTCCCTCAGACCCAAGTTTCTGTATTGACACACAGCGACATGGTGCCCAAGGTGTCTTTCTTTTTGGTTCCAGGGACTTTGGTTGCTTGAGTTGTGGGGCCTTCCACACCTGCTAACTGTGTGCTGTAAGCATTCTTGCACTATTCCCTGTGGACCATGAGTGACGACAAAAGGCAAGAGGAGAGCTTCACACTGCTGTACTCTTTGAGATTTCTGCTACCTCAGCAGATTTCTCAGGATTTACCCAGAAACCATTGGTGCTCTCTAAGTAGCCCTGGCTAACCCAGAACTCACTATGTAGACCAGGTTGGCCTTGAACTCACAGAGAGCCACCTGCCTCTGAATCCCAAGTGCTGAGATTAAAGGTGTGTGCCACCATGCCTGCCTGCTTTGGTTTCTGACAAAGCAAACATCAGCACTAGAACTCATTGGTTCATTCAAGCAGTAATGAGATTGAATTGAGCTCAGATTCAAACTTCAGAACAAACCATGTTGGGAACTCAACAATGAGGGTTTCCATGAGGACAGTAAAAACCTAACTGGGCCTTCTAGAGGATTCGAGCCAGGCTGGTCTTTAGGGGGAATATGAAAGGATGGGTGTCAGTGATTTCAGACCTCAGGTCACTGCAGGGAAGGCTGTGATCTCCACTGCTAGTGACAGAAACCTAACTCACCTGACTTGATAAGCCAAACAACAAAAGAACACAAAGCAACAAACAGACAAAAGAACCTTTCATGCAAAGCATGGCACATCTAGTATGTTTTGCTTTAATTTTATTTCATATCTTCCCCTCCCTCCAACTTCCCCTCTGCCTATTTTGTATCTTAATACTGAAAAGGCCTAGACATGTGAGTTCTAGACAGGGCTGGATCTAAGAGCCTTGGCCTTTTCTTGTCGCAGGTCCATGTGCTTTTGCATTCTCAAAGAAGGCTGCATCTGGCACTCTGGGAACTTCCATGTTTATGAGTTATCCCAGAGAGATTGCCTTGATCCCTAGCGTATCAGCGGGAGGACAGTGGCAGGTGCTGCTAGCTTGCTTGAGTCTCTTGCCATCCCGGAACTCATGCTATGTTCAGTCACTTTGGGGCTGTGACTAAGCAAGTCCTTCTCTAAGGCCACCTGGAACACATGTATAGCTAAGATTATTCAAAGTGTCTCAGAGTAAATTGGGGGGTACTATCACCACCTGGGAGCAGTTTGGAGGTTAGATAGGCAAGAGCTGGGCCTGGGATCTGGGCTTCCATAGAAGAAGAAGGGATGCCTTAACTGTCTGATTCAGACGTAGGCACACACTCTTCTGTGACATTGAGACAGGGTTATCAGTAAAGAAGGAAGGGGCTACTCATCTGTCCTTAGGGAGGAAGACAGGGTACCCAGAATACCCCTCAAAGGCAACTGCCTCTCAGTTTCGTGGGAAATAATTAGAAATAAAAACCCATGAATCTTCTTTATAATAAATACCAGGCTGTTACCATGTTTGCAGTCAACACAAAAGGCCCAGTGTCCTATTCAGTATGGGTGTGGAGGCCAGAGATTAATGTCAGATGTCTCGCTCAATCAATCACTCTTCTTCACCTTATTTATGAAGACAGGGTCTCTCATTTGAGCCCAGAGTTTGCCAATTCAGCTAGTCTAGCCAGTTAGTTTATGCCGAAGGGTCCAGTGTCTCTGCCTCAAGAGCTGGGCTTGCAGGGAGGCTGCCACACCCACCTGGCATTTATATGGCTCTGGGGATCCAGATTCCAATCTTCATTCTTGCACAGCGAGCGCTTCACCCACCGAACCGTTCCTCCAGTCCCTGACCTTATTTTAAGGTGCTGATCACCCCTGGCCATGTTTTCTGGCTCCATCCACTCACACAAAGAACCAAGCACCCTTTTTTATCACCTGATCTTCTGTCTTAGTCAATCTTGGGAATGGCTTTGGTGTCTTGTTTATGTATCTTAGAATGGCGGCAAAGCGTACCTTGTAGGTTTTACTGTGCCAATAAGCAGAAATAATGTGTGTGGACCATGCACCACTGGATGATGGTCAGTAAGGGAAATGCTTGGCTGTCTCTAGCTGGACATCCCCTCTGCCATAGTCTATTACGATAATTTCTACTGGAGGAAAAAGAAAAACTCTCTGGTCACATAACAAAATGAGATATGGCTTCTGAGGGCTTTGTCTAGAGCAGTGTGTGGCACTGACCTCTGAAAGAATAAACTCTTAAGCAACTGAATAATGCTTTGCTGAAAATGGCTCAGAATCAGGCCAGGTACTCAGTAACGAGGTAGCAGAGAGACTGGAATCTTCTCTGTAAATGGCTAAGGGGAGCAGCAGCCACAGAGAGATGACGGACACAGGCTGTCTGGGTCTCACACTCAGCTCTACCCCTCCCTATCCGTGTGATGGTGGACAAGTCTTGATTTCCTGGGTCTTCGTTCTGTGAAGTAGGGGTAACCATCCCTGCCCTGCCAACCTCAGAAGGTGTTCAGTGAGGCAGAGAGAGTTCCTTGTTCAAAATCTGCAGAACTCTGCTTGTGGAGCACCTGAACCAATTGCTCTGATATAATAATATTTATCAGCTGATGTTTGCTCATCAGTCTCCCAGGAAACTGAGCTGAACTGTGGAGGAGACATTCAATATTTGATTATTTGTTATAGGAACAAATTACATGTAACTCACACATGCGCGGGAAGGCTGTGTGCCATGCACACCTGAGAAGTTAGCACCCAGGCTACAGCCCTCCTCATCCCCAGGTCTTCCAAGACTCTCCAGGCTGCTGATGTGGCTGCCACTTTTCACTCCTCCATGGGGTGGCCAGACTGCACCACAGTCGTTGGCATTGGCATTCCTCTGTCAAAAGTTCTTTGAGTTGCTTCTAGCTCTTTGCAATTGAAAAAAAAAATCCATGGGTGGGCTCCTTTCATGGGGGGCAGCATATTGCGAGGCCAAAATGCATAGAACTTTCGACTTTACACAATAATGCTTTGCTGTTTTCCAAAACAGCTCTGCCAGATCACACTCTAGTCAGCAATGCCAAGGGTATATTTTGATCTGAAAGCTCACCAACACTTGACATTGGCAGACTTCTTGATTTCTGACAGTCTGGTAGTTTGTTTTACAAGTGGTACTTAAGAAATCAATAGTCTCTTTGTTGCAAATGTAGAAGGACATAACTTATTTCTGATTGCTGATCTTGTGTCAGAATGCCTGGTGAAGTTCTGTCGTCATGTCTAGTCCTTATGTATTCAGGTAATCGCATTATTCAAGGGTAATGGGAGATTTTTTTTCTCTCTTATATTCTGATCCTTATGATTTTTCATTTATTTCTCATGGTTTCTGCACTGCTTGAGATTTTTAGCGTAATGTAGAGTAGGTGGTGACAATGGGCATTGTCTGTCTCTGGGTAATAAAAGGGTCATGTTGGATGCTTCATTATGAAAAATAATACTTACTGAGTTTCTCTTGTTTAAAAAAACTCATGATGAGGGCCAGGGAGGCGGTTCAGAGGACAGCACTTACGATACCACTAGGAGGACTAGAGTTTGGATCTACAGCACCACTATAAATGCAGACCTGATAGCCCATCTGTAACAATGGGGCTGAGACAGGGCACCCCTGGAGCAAGTTGCCTGTTTAGACTAGCTGAGTCCGCAATCTCAGAGTTCAAGTGAGAGACTGCCTTAATATACAAGGTGGAGAGTGTTTGAGGAAGACACATGACACCAACCTCTGGCCTACACACACACACACACACACACACACACACACACACACACGAACCCCAATATACATGCATTCATATATGCATGTCACACACATATACGCATGCAAAAAATTATAATATATTTCAGCGATAGAGTACTTTCCTAGTAAATGCAGACCCTGGGTTCTATCTCCAACATTGCAAATAATAATAATATAAAATAACGAGTGGGTGTTGACTTATCAAATGCTTTTAATGCAAGTATTGAGATAGTTATATGCTTTAAAATATGCTTATATGATTACATTGTAGACTTGTGTGTATTGCAGTGTTATGTGTGTTGTGTGTATGTGTGTACATGTTAATGTTCTGATTCCCAGAAGCCGACATTCATTGACTTCCACAGTCGCTCTTCACTGTGGTTTTTTGAGATAGGGTCTCTCTCTGAATCTAGAGCTTGCCAGTTCATCTAGACTGGCAGGGAAGTGAGCTCTAGGGATCTGACTGTCTCTGCCACCCAGTGCTGGGGCTACAGACAAACTGCCACCTGGCTCTTCTACATGTGTCCTTATGTTTACGTATCAAAGAATTTACTGAGTGAGCTAGCTCTCCAGTTCCTGGTAGGTTTTCTTCTCTCTGTCTCTCTGTCTCTCTGTGTGTCTCTCTCTGTCTCCCTCTCTTTGTCTCTCCCTCCCTTCTTTCCTTCCCTTCCCGTCCGTCCCTTCCCTTCTTCCCTTCTTTCCTTCCCTTCCCGTCCGTCCCTTCCCTTCTTTCCTTCCCTTCTCCTTCCATCCTTCCTTCCTTCCTTCCTTCCTTCCTTCCTTCCTTCCTTCCTTCCTTCCTTCCTTCCTTCCCTTTTTATTACTTAGATTTATTTACTTTTATTTTATGGGCATTGATGTTTTGCCTGCATGTATGTCTGTGAGAGGGTGTCAGATCCTCTGGAACTGAAGTTATAGACAGTTACGAGCTGCTGTATGGGTGCTGGGAATTAAAGTTGAATCCTCTGGAAGAGCAGCCAGTGCTCTTTGCTGCTGAACCATCTCTCTAGGCCCTGGTAGGTTTTCTTATTATCCATTTTGCATATTCATTTCTAAGTAACCACTTTGGTCACGACATAGCATAATGTGTTTAAAATATCTGTCTGATTTGTTTGGCTAGCACTTGGTTTAGGATTTTGGACAGCAATATCTACAAATTAAAGCGGCCTCTCACATTCCTGCTCTGAATTATTCTGGCTGATTCTGGAATCATATCATCTTGATAGAGTGAGATGTTTTTTCTTTCTCATTCTCTGGAAAGCTAAACTGATCTATTCATGGACTGTTTCGTGGAAATTTCATTAGAATTTGCCTGTAAGATCATTGAGGTCTGGTATTTTTGTGTGTGAATGGGAAGGTTTTCAGCTGCCAATATAAATTTTTTACAATTATGGAGCAATTTAGCTATTTGGACTTTCTAGTTTCTCTTTTTCCAGGCATGGTCTTACTATGTAGTGTAGGCTTGGCTCAGACTCACTATGGAGTCCAGGCTGTTCACTAATAGGCAGTGCTCCCGCCACCACGTTGTGGCTGCTGGGATTCCAGACAGGCATCACTATATCTGACTCTTAGCTCCTTCCTTGCATAGCTATGTTTTTCTAAAGATTACTCCATTTATATTTTTAGATTCATTTGAATGAACTTCTCCCTACGTTTTCTGAATGACCTTTTTATTCTCTGCGGCAACAATAGTTTCTTTTCTATTTTCATTTCTAATATTTACGTACTAACTTAGTTTTCTCTTAAAGATCAGTTTTGACTATTTAAAATTATATGCATGAGTGTAAGAGCCTGCTGAGGTCAGAGCCATTGAATGATCTAGAACTGGAGGTACAGGAGTTTGTGAGCTGCTGATGGTGGCTGTGAGCTGAATTTGGGTCTTCTACTAGAGCAGCGTATGTAACCACCAAGTCACCTCTCCAACCCTCTAACTTGTGTTTTAAGGACAAATATTGCCAAGTCATAGAACAATTTACCCATTTTAAACAACCAACTTTAAGCTTTATTAATTTCATTTCTTGTTTTCCCTTCTTTTTATTTTTTCTGCTGTTACCTTTCAAAAACATTGTTTTAAATTATGTGTATGTCTGTGTCTATGTTTAGATAGACATTTACATGTCTGGTATGTGTGAGCTTGTATATATATATATAGATATGCACATACATGCTCAGTAGGTGTGTGTGTGTGTGTGTGTATAGGTAGGTATGTACATGCCCAATAGATGTGAGTCTGTGTATAGGTAGGCAGTACATGCCCAGTAGGTGTGTGTCTCTGTTATAGGTTGGCAGTATTTGCCCAGCAGGTGTGTGTGTGTGTGTGTATAGGTAGGTATATACATGCCCAGTAGGTGTGTGTCTCTGTATAGGTAGGTAGTATATTCCCAGCAGGTGTGTGTGTGTGTGTGT
>NC_022009.1:37520885-37525618 GCF_000317375.1 Microtus ochrogaster | reverse complement strand
GTGTGTGTGTGTGTGTGTAGGTAGGTATATACATGCCCAGTAGGTGTGTGTCTCTGTATAGGTAGGTAGTATATTCCCAGCAGGTGTGTGTACATGCCCACACAGGTCAGAAGAGAGCACTGATCCTCTGGAGCTGGAGTCACAGGCAGTTGTAAGCCATCTGCTGGTGCTAGAATTGAACTCAGGTCCTCTGCAAAAGCAGCACGCATTCTCAACTTCTCACTTATCTGTCCTGTCCTCTGTTGTGTTTTTTATTGTCTTCTTTTTAAATGTTGAGTTTCTTTTTTTCCCTTTATAATTCCTCAGGAATTGAACCCAGGTCCTCTGGAAGAGTAGTCATTGCTCTTAACCTCCGAGTCATCTCTCCAGCCTTTAGCTACTTTACTATTGATCTGTGATAAAACATCATGACCAAGGCAACTTATAGAACAAAGAGTTTATTTGGGGCTTATAGTTTCAGAGGGTTGGAATCTATGACCACAATGGTGGGGAGCAAGCATGGCACTGGAGCAACAAACAGCTTAAATCTTGAGACACAAGCATGAGGCAGAGAGAGGGCTAACTGGGAATGGTGTGGGTTTTTGAAACCACAAAGCCCACTCTCCAGTGACATACATACCCCATTCAACAAGGCCACATCTTCTAATCCTTCCTAAACAGTTCCACCAACTGGGGACCCAAATATTCAGAAATATGAGCTGTTGGGGGCCATTTCTCATCTAAGGCATCATAGATGGTTTCCTCCACATCTAGACTACATGGTACAGCCTTGTTCCCTTGTAACATTTAAGTATTTACTTTATATCCTCTCAGTGAGTAAGTATTTGTGGATCTAAAACTAGGAAGGTACTATAAAAAACATGGGGTGATGGGGTGGATCCCGGAGAACGTGGGTGCTTGGTGACTGCTGAATCTGGAGTGTAATAGTGTTGAGTTGGTGTCATACTACAGGGTGTGCTCTGTCCATAGTCTGAGGGAAAGCTGTCTAATTTCTAAAACACGATTAAAGAGTTAAATGCAAGGCGATAATTTTTTTTAGCTCTGTTTCCATCTTTTGGGCCCAGTACAATATGTGTGGTTTGTTGTTGACCGAAATGTCATTTTGTCATAGAACACACAGCATTTTCCTGCTATGAGGATTAAAGAATCTTCCAGATTTTATTGTGATTACATCTTAGAGCCTGTGATGTATGCAGTGGTGAATTCATCACATTACACAGTTATTTTCATGGTGATTCCCATTTAATCACATTCTCATCAGGAAACGTGGTCTACCTGATCCTGGTTCTGGGAAGCTCATGTGGAGTATGTTTGTGACTTTAGTGTTTATAGTGCCCAGACCAGCGCCAAGTACACAGAATTGGCTTGGTAAATATTTGCAGAGACAGTGAATGATGAATGAATGAATGCCTGTTGACCATTTATCACCGGAGTTGTCTTTTCATGACGTCAGACCATCCGACTCTGTCACTAGATCGAATTGCAGAATAGCCTACACATCCGGAAATGTGGTGATCTGAAGAACTGTCTTCCAGCAGATACAGAAGCTTTGCTGCCTGCAAAGCTGATGGCTTGAGACTCTACCACAGTCCTGAACTTCATAGATTTGGATAGTGACCTTCCCACTTAATTTATTGTATGACTTACAGAGAGGTAATTTTTCCAGAATGGTAATAATTCTATAAATTCCTTTAAGATGGCATGTCCTCCAGTGAATCTCTCTCTCTTCCTCTTTGTGTGTGTGCTATGTGTATGTGTTTACACGTATGTATATATGTATGTATGTGTATGTACGAGTGCCTGTGGTGAAGAAGCCAAAGGCTGACACCAGGTGCCTCCCTCAATTGTTTTCCACCTTAGTTTTTGAGACAGGGTCTCTCGTTGAATCTGGAGTTAATTGGACCAGACTGTTTGGCCAGCAAGCTCTGGGGATCCTCTTGTCTCTGCCTGTCCAGTGTTGGGTTTACAGACACACACATTCCCAAGCTTACCTTTTACATGGATGCTTGGCATCTAAACTTAGGCTCTCGTGTTTACACAGCAAACACTTTACCCACTGAGCCTTCTACCCAGCCCATCAAGGGAATCTCTTATCTCATTGACTCCCCCAAACTTAGGCATGATGCTTTTATTTAAAAAAAAATAGAAGACTGACATCAACCTAGTTAATAGTGGGTCAGTTAAGTTCTTAAAATATCTCTGGCTCAACCATCTCTGGCTCCTTTTATCACTTATAACAAGGTGGTCATGTCAGAGACTTGCCTAAAAGAATGTATGTAAATAAAAACCCAGACTTAGCTCTGCTCATGGAGAGCAGCAGACGAAGAATGAAAACTTCCGGGCTGGTCAGCACCAGTCACTAGAGTTGGCGGATGAAGAACATAGAGCCGGGTTCTGACCAGCACACTGCCCTTTTTGAATTGATAACTACTTTGTTGTATTAAAGTGGGAAGAGTAAATTACCACTGTTCCGTCTTCTCAGGAGCCCCTTTTGATACGCCTGTCAAGCGGGTCCAGAGAGGGGTCCACAGGGAAATACCCGAGCGTTCTGATTTCAGAGCAAATCCTAGGAAACATGGCTGTGCTTATACAGTATGTTCCTACACTGTGTGTTGCTGTATTGCAACAACCTTCCTGTATTTTAATATGCTTGCATAATTTAACCCTCTCTGTACACACTATATAACTGTATAATGTTTGTAGAAACGGTGCTTGTGATGGAGGTATGCCAAGCCAACCAGAAAGCAGAGGCCAGCACACTCTTTCCCAAGTCCTTTCTGGGGTGGCATCAGGGGAGTTTCCCTCGTCAGTCAGTCTCCTCTTACCTTAACGTCTCCTTCCCTGGCTTTGTATGCTGAGGCAAGCCATGGACTTCTTCCCCAGCGTTGGTGTCCGTTTTCCTTGTGTCCTCCAGGGGGCCTCCTCTGCCTGCCTCAGCTCCGGTAGGCACCTGTCCCTCAGAGGATTTAGGTTTGTCAGCCTCTTAGGACACAAGAGTCAGGAGACCTGTTTTCTCAGAGGAGGTGGGGGTGTAGAAACACTTGCCTGAAGGCCATTGTAGAGCCCGCTTGGGATTTGAGCCTGAGTTTCAAACCTTTCTTTCTCTCTCCCATTTAGAGGATAGATCCTCCTCCTATTTCTCCACAGCCTTTTTGTACAAAGACCAGTCCCTGACTGGGAAGACCAGTCCCTGACTGGGAAGATCAGTCCCTGACTGGCACTGTGGTAAGGTCTTGGCTTATACTTGATCCTACCCAGTTACTATGATCACTAATTCTCATTATACATGAGAAAATCTGTGTTTTAGGGGCTGACAAAAAGAACCCCATCAGCATCTGCTTTTCCATTATATATCTAAAAAGTGGGGACAGGAGGACTTGAACCAGGTCTGGCCTAGCTCCTCTGTGGCCACCTCCCTGTTGCCCTTTGAACCCAGACATTAGAGGCTGGATTCACCCCCACCACCCATGATAATTCAGAGCTCTTTGTACCTACTCTCTATTGACCCCCTGCCTTCATGGTTTTCCTCTCCAGCCTTTCTCTCTCTGGTTTTGGGTCCCATGCAGTGTCACTAAGTTGCAGAACGATGCAGGCTGTATGTGTACAGACCCAGCATGGCTGCTATCGTCTTCCTTTTGGGTTTAGCTGTAGATCATAGGTCACTTGCTTATCACTCTGATTAGGAACGGTTTGCAAAATCTGGAATGAAGCCCAGTAAAGAAGTAGGCTTTGTTCTCAGCCATCAGCGTTTGTATTGCGGCAGAGCACACACAGTAGGAAATGTGCCGCCTTGTCTTCAAGGGTACAGCTCAGCCGTGCTGAGCGTATTTACACAGAAGCGAAACAGACCTCAGATTTCGGAACTTCAACTTCATAGCTGCAACTATCAAACAACTGTCTCTTCCCCTGGAAACCATCAATCTTCGCTCTGTCTCTATTTGACTGCTGGTGGGCTTGTCACAGGAAAGGAGTCAGCGAGTGTCTGTCCTTTGCAACTGCCCTATTTTGCCTAATAGAATGTCCTGAGCATTCCCTCAGGTTGTCACACACAGAGTAGAGCTAGTCAGCCCTTCTTCCCCCCCCAGAATGCCCTAAGACAAGGAGACTCAGTCTACTTGTGACTCATGAGGGTTTATGGTCCTGAAGATGGGTGAGTATGGGCTACAGTGCCCAATCCTTGCTCCACTGATAATTTGCTCTGCTGGTTGGGGCATGCGCCTTAACTCATTTGTTACAGCAAGCGAGAACTGCAGAGCCTCGGAGAGCAGCTGGAAAGACGTGGTGAGATGTTGTTGGTGAGGAACTCAGCCCTTCACAAATGAGGACGTTCATTGTTATTTGAGATGGTTATGTCCTGTCTGGAGTTGCCAGCAGCTGCATGGGCCAGCAACTGAACTTAGATGCAAAGAGGCCCTGGTCTCTGCAAGAGAGAACACATTTATTTATTTATTTATTTATTTATTTATTTATTTATTTATTTATTTATTTATTTTAGTAGTCATCTTAGTAGGTACGAGACAATTAGCTTTTAAATGAACATTCTATGCCAGGTCCTGTTCTTGGCATGGGGCAGTCTACAAAGGCAATGGTAAAACTGGTCTGCCAGTGAGACAAGATCCATGTTTCTGAACATAAGAACACTTTCATCAACATCATGTAGAATGTCAGTTCAAAATACTGCCCACTGGAACTTGCTCCAGATAGCCTGAGATAGGAACTCTATTTGAAACACA
>NC_022009.1:37514388-37520370 GCF_000317375.1 Microtus ochrogaster | reverse complement strand
TTTCTTTTCCTGCCCCTGTGCATTCTCAAAGATATGCCCATGTGTCATTTGTCTTTGAATCCCTGACGCATGGCATATGTGTGTGTGCAGATGCAGAGTGGGTGCCAGGCTCTGGGAACCATGCCCTTAGCAGCAGGGGGAGGGCTGGGGAGGGCTGGGTGGCTAGCCGGTTGGCGGCCCCCCATGTAGCTCCTTTGCTTTCCCATGTTTCTCACTGGAGAAATCCAGGCTGCTGCTGACCTCAGAGGGCTGGTTATGAAGGGGGGCACCCATTCCACAGGCCAGCTAAACACTCAATCCTGAAAAGTATTTTCTCAGTTCCAGCATCTATTTTACTTTTCGGTGATGTAATGCAGTTCTTACTAAGTCGAAGGGGTGGTCAGCAAGGTGAGGGAGGCTTCAGCCCTGGGCTGTGTGGGTGGCCCTTGCTTCTGGGTTAGAGCATGTGGCCACCCCTCATCCAGAGCCAGTGTCTCCCAAGACTCTTGCTGTTCATGGCATCTTCATTCTGCCCCCATGACTCCTGTATACCCTCACCTCTTCCTCTTACCCACTAGGGTTTTCCCTCCGTTTAGTAATAGGGAAGTTGCTTTCTGATCTACCAGGAAGGAGAGATTGTTGGCCTCTTCTAGGGTAGAGGGACAGTGGCAGGAGAGAATGATAGGTAGAGTGGGCAGGTCCCTGGGTGGAGTGTTAAACTCTTAGCCACTGACTGGCTCACTTGAAGTGTGTTACTTCTTTCGGCCATGCCCTGGGAAACTGGCTGCAGGAAAGGGTGCAGGTGAGGAAGAGTCTCCACATTGGTCAGCATCCACATCTGTCCCCACCTCCCGGAGTCAAGACATTCCCTCTTACATGTTCTGCTCACACATTTTTTAATTAAAAATTTGAGCGTGGTTGGGCGCCAAGTGAAGGCGGATCGAATTAATACAGGCCAATTGGTATAACGCCACTTTAATATAAAAAACACACTCACGCAACCGAAGTTCCCCCGATGCCCAGAAACAGGAAACAGGAAGGGATTACCAGCGTCTGTGCACCCCAATTTATAGACATTTGCCCGAGGCCGTCCCGCCCCCAAAGGGCGGGCTCTCTCTACATTTTGTATGTGTGTTTTCATTCTTGTGCTGTGAAGGTGTACGCACGGAGGTTGGAGGATAACCTTGGGTTTCATTTTTGGTGTCACATTACTTTCTTTGGAGACAGGATCTCTCATTGGCTTGGAGCTGGCCAATTAGGGATCCTTCAGTCTGTCTCTCCAGCACTGGGATTCAAGTCTGTGCTGTGCCACTAAGGCCAGCATTTTTATGTAGGTTCTGGGGGTTGAACTTGGGTCCTTCTGTTTGCAAGGCAAGCACTCTACCATTTGAGCCATGCCCCAGTCCCATATGCATACTTGTTTCTGAGCTATGCCTGACTTCTGTTTTTGGTTCAAACTCTAAGAGAGCAGGTGAGGTAGCCCCTACCAGAGATCGGGGATCTGAGATACAGAAGGTCGGCAGTAGTACTGGCTTGTCCTGGTGAATGGGCGAGGGAGTCAGAGGTGGCTCAAGGGCTCTCTCACCTCAGGGTGGGAAGGGCACACCTGCAGATTTCCTTACTAGCGGAGCTCCGAGGGTGGCCCAGGAGGAAATGTTTGTTGCTGCTGCTGGACTGATTAATTCCTTGGGGTGGATTTGCACACCTGCGTATTCTCACACAAGTACTAGGCCTCATGAGGATTTTGTTTTGGATGGAAAAATAGATTGGATTTCTATTTGTGTCCCAAGTGGTGCAGCTGACGACTGCTTTCAGGGCAGGGCGGTCCATCATCTTCTTCCTCTCACACGTCTCAGAGTAACCTTTCTCTGGGACATCAAGCCTTTTGAGGAAGAAGGAGGAAGCTTTATCAGGCATTGCTTTGAAAGTCCACACCCTGCCTAATTAATATGTTGATGGAACAGGAAGTGAGAGCTTAGAAAGTGGTGGTGTTTGGAGGAGGTCGCGAGGGTAGAACCCTCTGCTGGGACAAAGAGCCTTGAGGTCTGCACCACGAGAGGACTTTGCCCAGACACTGAAAAATGGTGGCGCTGTTAACTAAGACCAGCACTGGGAGAGAGGAGCAAGTGTGTGCATGTGTGTGTGTGCATTTGTGTGTGCATTTGTGTGTGCGTGTGTGTACATGTGCATATGTGTGTGCATGTGTGTGTGCATATGTGTGTGTGTGTGTACATGTGCATATGTGTGTGTGCATGTGTGTGCGCATGTGTATAAGGAGTTCAAAGACTGTGACACCAGAAAAAAAAGACAGGAACACACTGGTCACTGTGGTGCATGACTTTAATCCCAGCTCTCTGGAGGCAGAGGCAGGAGGATCTCTGTGAGTTCCAGGCCAGCCAAGGCTACATAGTGAGAGCCTGTCTCAAAATGAAATATAAAAGAAGAATGAGGTGGAAGAATTGGCTCAGAGAAAATGAAGAAACCGAACACGTGGGGAGCCAGGAAAATTTCGGAATTCAAGATTCATGCATTTATGAGCTGCGATCTTGCAGATTTGGTGAAAAATAAGGTCACGTGTTGTAGGAAAGTCTTGACCTGTCTTCTACTTGGGATCTCTGTGCTTTCTTTTGGTCATCACCTTGCGGGCAGTGTTTCTAATAATTTAGTTAAGATTTAGGGAATTGAGTTTATTCATGGGAAACCTAACACTACCAATGAACTAATATGAGGGAGGGGCCCTTCTAAGACACAGCATTCTGTAGGTCAAAGCCTGGTACACAGGAGCTCAGCAGGTATCCACCACTACAGGCCAGGACTGAATCATGGAGGAGGCCCTGTACTGGAATAGCAATCTGTGTATGCCAGGCCATACTAGGACTTTTATTTATTTATCTTTAAAGATGTTTTATTTTTAACAATATCTGTGAGTGAGTATGTGATGTGGGCATGTAAGTACTGGTGCCCATGATAGCCAGAAGACAAGCTGGAGTTACAGGTGGTTGTTGACTTGCCAGATGTGGGTCCTGGAACCTACACTTGGGTCCTCTGCACAGCAATAGAGCCACTCTTGACCTCTGATCCATCTCTTCAGCTCTAATAAGACTAAATCCTCAGTGCATCTAGGGGGGTGGGAGTTGGTTACCGAAGTGTCCTCAGACACTCATGTCCTATCTTGTTACAAACTTGCCTAGTATTTTCATATAATTTCATAATCTATCCATCAAAAGCTCTAAACCATCTCTAGACTGCTTATGACACCCAATACGACATATGCGCTATACATCTGTGTTGTGTTGTTTGAGCTGGGAATGATAACACAAAAAGCCAATTGGTGCATCTGTCACCCTAGCTCCTGGGAATAGAAGAAGTATTGAGCCTCTGAGGCCAGCCATGGTGACATAGTAAAACTCTGTTATGTATGTGGGGGGGGGCATGAAATTGGTACACTTCCAGTGTCCTTATGTCCTAAAGTTGCAGCTGATGGAGCCCGTGGCTGCAGAATCCACCAATACCGAGGACTGAGTGTGCTATGGTAGCCAGCAGGCTTTGTCGCATGGGCACAGAACTCAGACGCACTCAGATGAGTCCAGCACCTCCTTGTCCTGGTGATGACCCTGAGCCAGAAGCAGTGATGCCACCTGGGAGCTGTTATGTGGACAGAGTCTCAGGACTCCGTTTTAACGAGATCCACCCAGATGTGCATACAGATGTTGTGTACACAGATGGAGGTTGAAAAGCCTTGCTCTCGTGCAGATCCCTCTGCTCTGTCCCAGACTCATTTAGACCACTTCAGAATGATAGAGCTTGCCAAGCCTCAACCCCAGACTTTCTCATATCGTCAGTGAGATTCTTGTGCATAGTTAGGGTTGGAAAAATGCTGCCTGGTATACATCCAAAACTCTTCCCTGTTGATGGACAAATGGCAGGAATTTAATAAAAGGAAATCTAATTTGAGTGTTATGCTGTTTGCTTTATTGTCACAATAATGGCCTAAGCCTTAACCTCCCCCTAAAAACCATGTCCAGAGTGCCAATCTGCAGACCTAGCCTCTAACTTTGAGAACGTCTTGACTCACGATGCTTGTGAAGACCCGTGTGTTGTCTCTTCCCCACTGCTGTGGCCACCCGTACTCTGGCACAAGTTGGATGGACTGGGCCAACTCACTGCCCAGTTTGGAAGCAAGCGCAGCCGTTGCTGTTTATCATGCATCCTGTGGATGAGAATAATTACCCGTCAGCCAATATGATCCTCATTACTTATGTACTTAGTCTCTCTGGAAGATGAGAGCTACGGCCATCTGAAAATACTTCTCTAAGTTCTCACTTTATGGATAGATGAATAGCATCCAGGGAGAGTCTGGGTCTCAGATTCCAGCTGGTTCCATCCAAGATGGAAGGAATCTTTTGTTGTTGTTTGGAAAACGGGCTACATATTTGTTGCCTAATTAGCGGTACAATGCTAAATAGTGAGCCTTGAGAGAAGGGCCTCAGACACAGAAGGATTTGACTCCTAACGATCCTGCAAGACCATCAGGCACATGGAGTCCAGATGCGCTAGGAATTTAGCAAGAGAGTTCTCAAATGCTGAGGTCTTTAATTAAGCAGGTGTTTGGGAAGTAGGTCCTGTGTGGCTTCCAGCCTTGGCCGGGTTGGGCTGCCTGAAAAATGGCAGTGCCCCAGCCCAGCAGCCAGACTGAAATAGCCTTCACACGGAGGCGCAGGAATGCGGCAGTATTATTCTCCTCTTTCTTATCAGAGCCCATTAGCTTGGGCAAGGAAGGAACAAAAAAAGCAGGCTGGGAAAACATGTTGTTTCACCGGCTAAAAATTCACTACACCAGAAATGATTTCTGCCTTGCCCACAAAGAAAGAGCAGAGTCCTTGGAAAGGTGTGGACGTGAAGTGCTCTTGGATGGCTTCTCCCGGTTGCCCAGTGAGAACGCTGCACTTTGGCTGATGGTTTTTCTCACACTAGAACAGGCACGTTCAGCGGAAGCTTCCTAAGTCAGCTTCGCTTGTCCACAGGATTGGAGCTAGGGGACAGAAAGGGAAAAATCAGATCCTGCAGGGTTGAGGAATGGCTATGGGGTTCTGTAAGACTTGTCTCTTCATGTTTCGGTTGTCTGTCATCCTAGAAGGCATCTAAGCACAGCCTTGACTGGTTTCATGGCTCTTCTGAGTGAGCAGTTGTCTGCAACTGAGAATACTACATTGAGGACACATGAAGGACACAGTGACAGCTCAGCCAATACATCATGGGACAACGAAGCTGTGGGGCTTGATGCGGATAAGGATTTCTTCTTGGGGAGGAGCAATACTGGGCTTTGCCAGGTTCCAGAAAATGTCTTGAGCATTTTCCTGTGGTTACTGAGGGGCTGGTCACCTGGAAAGTGGTTAGACTTTGTCCCACCTGGGAAGGAACTAGCCAGAATCACTGTTGTAGACTCCTCCAGGTGCTGGGCAGCTGACTGACTGCAGCTCTTAGGAGGAAGCAGGGAGCCAGCAGATGGTATTTAGTAGTGTGATGGGAGGGCTGTGCTTGATGCCAGCTCCCCACATGGGTCTCTCCCTTTCCTTCCTCCCCTCCCCCTCCCCCTCATTTTCTCTCTCTCTCTCTCTCTCTCTCTCTCTCTCTCTCTCTCACACACACACACACACACACACACACTCTTTCTCACACACATACACACACTCTTCCTCTCAAATATACACACTTTCTCTCTCTCTCTCGCTCTCTCTCTCTCTCTCTCTCTCTCTCACACACACACACACACACACACACACACTTTCTCTCTCTCACACACACACTCTCTCTCTCACACACACACTCTCTCTCTCACACACACACACTCTCTCTCTCACACACACACACTCTCTCTCTCTCTCACACACACTCTCTCTCTCACACACACACACTTTATCTCTCTCACACACACTTTCTCTTTCTCACACACACTCACACTCTCTCTCTCACACTCTCTCTCTCACACACTCTCTCTCTCTC
>NC_022009.1:37503276-37514288 GCF_000317375.1 Microtus ochrogaster | reverse complement strand
CACACACACACACACACACACACACACACACAGACACGCGCACAGCTCATAGAGCATAAAGGATGAATTAGTGAATGAACAAGCGATTGTACTTACCCAGCATCCTTTTCTCTGAGGAGACCACTCCTAACTATCACACAGGAAAGGGAACAGTCATGATTGGGATAATGACACCTGCTCAGGTTGCCGTAACTTGTGCTTTTCCACTGATGCGGAAAAGGACGCCCTGCCAAAGAATGTACTTGGAGCCATTCTATGTATTTTTCCTTCTGTTATTTAAGTCAGACGTATTTAATGTAAGCAATTCGGTTGCGAGCTGGAATCTGCAATGCCTCATTCACCCCCTTGTGGAAACACAGAGTGAACATTTCCAGTTTGGGCTCCTCTGGCAGGTGGGTAACCTGACAGTGGTTTGCAGGGGGGATGGCTGCTTTTAAAGCCCACATCCCCAAGTCCTGTCAGTTAGTTGGCTGAGGAAACCTGGCTGGGGCTTAGCGGCGCTCTTGTTCCAGGGTACTGAGCCACTGAGTTCTCAAAACAGACTTTTTATGGACAATCCCATTTAAAAAAATAGCAAAAGTTAATTAAATTTAAAAATTCATTTTACTTCTTTATCTATTTATGTACTCTGTGTGTGTGTGTGTGTGTGTGTGTGTGTGTGTGTGTGTGTGTGTGTAGGTGGTCATGCTATGGCATGCCTGTGGAGCTCAGAGGACAAACTGCCAGTTCTCTCTATCCACCATATGTGCCCCAGAAATTGAGTTCAAGTTGTCAGGCTTGGTGGCAGGTACCTTTTCACTCGCTGAACCATCTTTGTGGCCCTAAATTTCAGTTATATACACATATGCAGAAAAGGTATTGCAGAGTGAAGATTTTAGTTTGGTAATAGCACTAGAGCCTTGAAAAAAGTGTGTGTGTGTGTGCACCTTTGCTTGCATGTACAGTAAGCCCATTTTGAGCTCCTCCATGTCCTTCCGAGATCAGTGTCCTGTGCTTGGTTTCTGGCTGACTGCTCTGCAGGCAAGTCGTTTATGTTGCCTGTCACACAAGGGCAGAGGTTTGGGGACTTGTCGCCTTGGCTCTCTAACAGCTCCTTACTTCTTTTTGGTCCCTCTCACTTCCCATTCTCAAGTCAGGGACAAGAGCAGAGACTCCCAAGGCAGTGTTGTTCCCAGGCTATAATCACCATCCATCACTCCCTGCTGGGAAAATGTAAATATGTCCTGGCTGATGGCAGCATTATTTGTTGTCATAAGCTTGGATGTGGATTAGGACAGTAGTGGCCACTGGCCAAGCATTATCCCCTGGCTCCCCTGGGAGGCTGGGCTGTAAGGGCAGAGCTTGGGTGGAAGGAAGGCAAAGGGCAGGGGCGCTAGTCTGCAGCAGAGAACTGGGCTGGGATTTTTGCATGCTGTCACGGTGTCAGGATGGAATGGATATGCCACCATCTTGGACCCAGGCTCTTGGTGGGTATCCATGCTTGGAGCAGTGAAGATTGGCTCCCCATAGGACCCAGACACCTTGTCACTTTGGAGTCTGGCAGGGATTCATCAAGTTGTTGGGAACAGTGGGTGTGGCAATATCATGGCAGTGCCATTTAGCCCAGAGATGCCACTGCTTACCTGGCTGTATCACTCAGCTGGTCTGCCTTTCTGAGCACACAGCACACCAAACTCAGTGCTATGGAAAGGCTTGTCTCAAGGAGCTCACACTTCTGGGTCCTGGACCCCCTTACCTCCACTACACACATGCAAATATGTTATCTGTGATTGAATCCAGGACCTCAGGCATGCCAGGCAGGTACACTAATGCAGAGCTGTGTCCTCAGCCCAAAGATGCCATTTGAGTGAATGGGGGGCGGGTCTGAAGTCTGCAGTGTCAACAGGCGTATATGTGAAGTGGGGCCTGGAAGAGGTAGTGAAAGCTCACTCCCTTTGGCTAACTCCTTCTACATCTGCCTGGCCCCACTGTGTCCTCTGTCATCTCCTCCCAGAGAAGACCTGAGTCAGGTGGGGGGTGGAAGCAGGGGAGGCAGGAGAGGGCAGGATCATCAAGGATGAGTCATTGTTGGTGTACTGTATGTTCAGAAAGGGTTAGCAATGACTGACGAAGAGGACATACAGCCATGCCTCTCCCCTTTGTATGTTTCTCTGAGCAAGACCAGCTCTGCCCGTTCTAATTTGAGGCCAGTGTGTCTCAAAAGTGCCTATCAAGGAGGTGCTTCTGTCTCTTGGTTTAGCCCAGTGATATTATCAACAGCCTCCCAGCCGAGAGAAGAGCAGCAGCACGTGGACCCAGGGCTTTTAGATGTGGGTGACCCTGGAATAATTTTTGTGTTCCAGATGTGGACGAGTGTGCGACAGACTCACACCAGTGCAACCCTACCCAGATCTGTATCAACACAGAAGGAGGGTACACCTGTTCCTGCACCGACGGGTACTGGCTTCTGGAAGGCCAGTGTCTAGGTAAGGTCTTCCCACTGCTCCCAAGGACTCAGGGGCATTGATGGTTGTTAGGGATACAATACAATGTGGGTACAGTAGGGAGATCCAAGTGAGCTTTTCTTTGGGTGTGTATAGAAAGCCCTTAAACAATGGTATATGTGTGAGCATCCATTAAAAGACATTTTCACCATTGCTAGCATTTCATATATTTTTTTGAAACTACATTTTAAGGGCTTGGTCATAAGCTTGCTGAGATCTTCCTGCCTTCAGGAAGTTTATAGCTAGCCAGGAAGTAATAGAAGTGAGAGTTATTCTCTAGTTAGATGATCCTAAACCAAGGGACTACTTTTGCTTAGATACAGAAACATTCCAAACCTCACAGGTAGACCAGGAGTCCCAGCCTCATTTCATCCCAGCACCGGTTCCTGCCACTCCATCCACCCCACAGCTGTGTGCTTTCTTTGTACTCCAGAGGTGTCAATCATCACCAGTTGACAGTTTTATCCCTTGTAGTTGACACTGGCTAGGTCTATTCTCTGGGTTTGCATTTAGTTGGCTCAAAGTTAGATTCAAATAACATTATGGAAAAAAAATAGAAAAGGAAACAAAACAAAAACCAAAAGCCTTTCCTTCCAGGTCTCCAGACTGAGGCTGAATTTGGGTGTACTCTGTGACCTGTCTGAAACATCCTTGAGGCACAATAAACTGCCTGGCCTTGGCATGGCTCTCCTTGGCAGGGAGGCTCCGATGAGCCAATGTGTGAGGGCATCTGGGAATACGATAGTCCCTGTGCATTTAAACCAACCTCTGCTCTAATGGAAACTGTGATACTACTGGTTTGAATGTAAGCAGACCAGCAAGAGCAAGTCGTTTGCACAGGAACCTCTTGTGTAGGACTCCAGGGCTGGAAAGGATGTTAGCTATGACGTCACCTAGCTTTTATAGAGCTGGAGACAAACTCAAAGAGGAGGAACATTTTGGATACACTTAAAACAAGTTGGGTCTAATGTTGATGTCTCTGGCTCCCCCAGCCAGATATTTTCTTACCACAAAGGGCACTAGAGAGATGTGAGGCGTGGTACATGGGCCCATCATAGATACCCAGAGGGCAGATCTCTCTATCTGAGAGATGCCAAAAGAGGCTGGTCCTCTGGTGGTGAAGGATGTTCTCTTCCACAGAGCACACTAGAAGGATGCTCACTGGTACACAGCATGCTGACGTGGCTTGGCCCACTAGTATTCACCACTGACGTGGAGACCTCTCTTAATTTTGGCTGACCCCATGCTTTCCCTTGGTCAAGCTCTTCTTTCTCTTTCAACATTCTACAGCTACCTACTATCCATTCTGGGCACTGCTAGAGCCCTTGCCTTTTTTCAGATATGATCACAAATGATAGGGCTGCCTTTCTTTCAATGTACCCTGAAAGAAAGGTACCTTCTCTGTCTCTGATGCCTCTCCAGGCATTGGTGATGTTTCCAGCTGAGTCTTGGGAAGAAGTAAGATTAGCAACTCTATACGCCAAAAGGCTTGCCCAGTAGGAGCTGCCCGTCTCAGGGAGGTATTGTTGGGGCCATTTTCAAAGTAAATGGAACTCAGATAAAGCACAATCCCAAGGCAGGACACAGAATCCAGTGAGGGCTGAAAAGGAGGCAATGGGTTGGAATAGGGGTGGAAGAGTTCTTTCTAGCTGTAGGTAGTAGAAACTGGGCACAGAGATTGAGGCACAAAGAGTGCTATCTCTATTTCTCTAAGAGCTGAGGTTCTATGGAGGGGGCATTAGGAATTATAGCACAGTCAGATCAGCTGGTCCCAGTTGAGCCTATGTAAGGACACCATCTTCCTGGAGAATGGAGGCTTCGTTGGAGGCACCTGCCTAATAGAAGTGAGTTACCCAGCCCATCGCTCTTTCAGTCTGGGATGCTATAAAGGGCTTTCTCAATGACATCAGGCTCCTCAGGGGCTGGCACACGTTACAGGGAGGTCATAGGGCACAGCTCTGCTGAAGTACATACTTCCCACCGTGTTGCTGCTTTCCAGGGCTCAGGAATGTGTTTATGTGGAGGTTTGTGTCCACTCTGGTGTAAGGGTAAGAACCAAGGCCAGAACAAGCATCCTTGCATAGCTACATTCACAGATCTCACTGTAGCACTGCCCAGTTCCTCCTGATGCCTGGGATCCTGTTCCTGCCGACTGGACAGAGTCATTGTCAGCGGAGCTGGCAGACAGTCCACTGGAGCCCTTCTCTTGATCTTTATACATGCTCATAAAGATCATAGAGAGTCATAGCATTGAACATTAATATTGCATAAGCCTTAGTTAAACCTGAGTTGGGTAAGTTCTGAGAAGCCATTTGGTGCAATATTCCAATCAAAGCAGAAAAATTTTGTCAGGGATTTCATGGTAGGTTCAGGTGTTCATGGAACAAGGATTGTTTGGGGGAGGTAGAGGATTGTAGGAAAGCTGGGCACTGTGATACAAAGGCCATTACAATTCCTGACACTTAGCAGGCACTGACTTAGCAGGCACCCCCTTTCACAGCCCTTTCTAGTCCCATCCTAGAATGGTACCATGCTGATGGTGGCCTCAGGGAGGAGCCCTGACATTGCCTGCATTTGTTTCCAGACATTGATGAATGTCGCTATGGTTACTGCCAGCAACTCTGTGCAAACGTTCCTGGATCCTATTCCTGTACGTGCAACCCTGGTTTCACCCTCAATGAGGATGGAAGATCTTGCCAAGGTATGTGACGTGTGGATAACTTGGACACAATAGGCAACACTAGATGCAGTTACCTCCGAAGCCTGACAGTTGCTGTCTGTGGGACACTTGTCACTACAGTGTGTCCTCATTCCTAGTCACTGCTCATGCATCCCCGTGGCTTATAGAAGCCTAGAGCTGGCGATGTATATGGAACAGCTAGAGAAGTCCTCTGAGAATTGCAGAGGGCAGAGCCACAGTTGCCCATCGGGAATCCCATATGGTTTGTGACCCTCCTGTTGCTTTGCATCTGCTAGCAGGAGTGGCTTTCAGAGCTCCTGACCCTGATGAATCACAACGCAAACACACAGGCACACTGCGAACGTTCCGTGTGCCCTTGCCAGATCTCTCTCAGGAACGTGCCCTCTGATCTCTGTCAGGAGCTCCTACTGCCCAGCATGGTCAAGGGTGAGTTACCTTCCCTGGTTCCTCAGAAGGCTCCACACAATTTCTTCCAACCCTGATCCGAAAGAAAGGCAAGCTACATGCCCATTGTGGTCCCTGCTGGAAGACTTCTTCAGCTCAGGAAGTCCATGAAGGCCTTAAGACCCAAAGAATGAATTTAAGTCCTGATCTGGCCTGGAATCCACCCCTGGCTCCAGCCTGCAGTGTCTAGCAGTGGCCTAATCTGGATAGGGACACAGAATGAGGCCTTTGTTGGAGTCTGCCACCAGGTTTTACAGGGCCCATTTCCTTGTCACACCATTTGAGTGAGTTCTGGCGTGCAGGCTCCTGGCCAGCTATTCAGAGGATATTGTGTCTCCATTAGTTTAATCATATCTAAATCACTGGATAAACAGGAAGGCATCAGCACAGCATTCAAGGATTTGATCCTGGATCCTCTGTGAGGTTCTCTCTCCTTTAAAGCTGGTCCTGCTAATGGTTCCAAGAAGCCCCTGCATGGGCTCCTTTTGCAAGGAGCAGTAATTTTTTTTTTTTTTTTTTTTTTTGTCTGAGAGCAGAGCTGGCCAGGAGGTTGAGGAAATAAATAAAACAGGGCCCTTCCTTCCCACCGAGCAGGGAGCAGGCGCCTGGCTCCCTTGCTGCTGAGATAAGCAGCTAAGGACTGATGATGATTTCTTGGGGCCAAGGCTAGGGTTGGAGGTGCCAGCCCAGGTTTTCCCCCAGAGGCTGGCACAGTGTCCTCAGGCAGCATTTGGACATGGGCACTTGGCCACCAGGATATTGCATCAGCAGGGCCCAGAGGTCACGCAGGCTGTGGTAAGTACTGTCAAGCTTTTGCAACCGTAGCACCTCACGTCTCCTTAAAGCGCTAATGTCTGTTAACCTCACTGACCCCAGCAATAGCCTTACGAAGTAGACAGGAGAGTGTTTGTGGCCACAGATAAAGAAATCACACCTCACAGAGGTGAAGCCGGTTGGTCAGAGTCAGGTGACTTGGTGGTGGCAGAGTGGAGAGGAAGGCGGAGGGCTCAGTGAGTCAGCAGGGGTACCTTGCCCTGAGGTTTCAGGCTGCTGGTCGGGAAGCCCCAGGGGTCGTCCTATCTCCACCTCTCCAGCCCTGGGTTTATAGTCATTCCAGCCTACCTTGGTGCTCAAACAACCATGCCTGACTTTTTACATGGGTGCTGAGGATCTGAAAGCAGATGGCCATGCTTGCTGACTGAGCTGGCTCCTCCGTCCACTGCACCCAGGATTAAGTGCCCATTGGAAAATCCAGCAGAGAAAAGCAGTTAGGGCTCAAGGGGTAGAGCCCTTTTTGCTCTCTCAGAAGTAGCTTTGAGCTATGGAAACAGTATTGAGCTCATTCATCACCGCGCAGCAAGCGTCTGGCCAGAAACTAAGGACGCCAGCCTTAATGGGCAGCAACGTTGGCCTATCTAAACCGGTATGTGGTTTAGTAGACCAGGGACACTCTCCTGCCTAGCCCTGCCCCAGTCTGGCTGGAGAAACACCAACCTCCCCTGAGTGCTGGGTGCGTGGGCAGCAGAGCAGGCTGATATCTCGCTAGACCCTTCCTACATGGCTGTTCATTTGTTTGTTTTTCCTCTGAAGTCTCCAGAGTTGGCAGGAAGCAGGCACTTTGTGGGCATGAGATTAGCCTTCCCCTATGCAAGGCCCCTCGAAAGCTGCTTACCACAAAGGCCTTTACTTCTGGGAATGTTCAAAGCCCTTTTCAGAGTTTTAAGAGGCTTAACTGGACTTTTGAGGTGGCAAAAATGTCCCTCAACTAGACTTGCCACCATGAGCGTATGAAGCTTGGGGGGGGGGCATTGTGCTTGTGAAGGGCAGTTTATGCCTGTGTCCAAGGACTTCTCTTTGCCCCCACCCCATTGAGCTGGACAGAATGAACCCCATGGATTATGAAGTGATTGCTGACTTGTACTGTAGTTCTAGCCAAGCCCTTGCTGGTATGTGAATTGGGGCATGCATCTCAACCTTTAGAAACATCGAAATAGCACTCACTGCCCATGTGTACTTGGCACATGGTAGAGCACACTGCCGTAGGCACACAGTTCCATCTATACTGACATGAAGCCATCACCACACTCAGGAGGAGGCATCCACTGTTACTCCTTGTGTTCTTTATCATCCCTCCTTTACCTGTGTAACATGGAAGATGGGGGACAATGGTCTAAAAGCAGATTTGTTGCAAGAATAATCTGTGAGGCTATTTATTCATAACATACATATTCTCTGAATTGTCGTGATTATCTACCTGAAACTTCAAAATCAGTGAGGGTGAGAGAGGAGAGAATTGGAGATGGGAAAGAGTAGGTTCTGCATGGAAATTCTGTGGGTGGCACAGAGAGAAGCCTTCCTGGGAGGTGCAAGTATGCACATCCATAGATGTGCGCAAGTTTCGTTGATCTCCTGTGTGGCTTGCCTCTTCTGAAGGGCCATGCGCCTGGAGGCTGTAACGCTTCAGGTTACATGTTGGCGACTGTCTTAGTTACTTTTCCTGTGGTTATGACAAAGCACCCTGATACACTTGAAGGACTCATTTTGACACCCACCCCCAGTTCAAGGTTACAGTCCCTCCTGATGAGGAAGTCACAAAAGCAGCTGGTCACGTGATACTAACAGTTAAGAAGCAGAGAGTTATGAAAGCTAGTTCATACTCACATTCCCCATTTATTCCACCCAGGATCCAATCCAGGGAATGGCGCCGCCCACTTCAGTTAATTTATTCAGCATCATCCCTCACAGGCATGACCAGTAGCTAAATAATCCCTTGCAAATGTGCCTGACGGCTCAGAAGGAGCCCGTAAATTGACAGAACAGTCTCACAGAGCATTGAATTATGATCTGATAGATCCTGGCCTGGGGAATCCTTGGTACTTGGGAATCTGGGCTCTTTCTTGGTGATAATAAGTTTTGCTGCCAATTCATGTTTCTTTGTTTGTGGGTTTTTTTTTTCTGACACACTAATAGTGATGTGCTTTGGTTTTGTACAGATGTGAACGAGTGTGAAACTGAGAATCCCTGCGTTCAAACCTGTGTTAACACCTATGGCTCTTTTATCTGCCGCTGTGACCCGGGATATGAACTTGAGGAAGATGGCATTCATTGCAGTGGTAATGAGCTTGGCTTTGACGCTGTCCACCTGCTCAGAGAGCTGGGGCTGGGGCAAGGGATTTGTCGCAGGTGTTTCCTCTCATTTCCTGGTTGTGTGCCTAGTTGGAGACATTTCCCAGTATCCTGGGAACACAACCACACAGAGAACAGAGATGAGTCACTTCCTGAGGGATGGAGTTCAGGCCTACCTTCCTGATCATCTGACCTTTAATGCAAAGTCAGCAGAGATTCTGTCTGGATTGGACATGGAGCTGGGGAGAGGGAGAACTCACCCAGTTTCACCTGTTGGTCAGAGAGTTATCTGTCTTTTCGCAGCACAAACCCTAGGCCTGAAAATGGTATAGATGATATCGATAGTGGACAGTGAGCTAGCGATAATCGCTTTGGCCACTAGATTAGGAGGACTTTGAGTAAATAAATCATACACGCAAGGGCCTATACTCTGTGTACTGTGGGAATGTCATCAAATAACCGCAGCCCAGCTCTAGGCCTGGCACGGAGCGAGCATACGGTAAACAAGGATTGGTCAGTAAGTACGAGTGTGACAGTTGAATGAGTGAAATCTTAGCCACTTGTTTTGAGAACACAGATGTGGTTTAGTTGACTTTTTTTTTTTTAATTTTTACAGATTTCATCTAAGCCCCAATTGCTCTCATTCTCTGCTTAGTCTAGTTTCTTGAGTCTGTTGTAATTATTTTATTGACCTCCTGTTTCTCCCCCCAGAAAGTCAAATTCCTGGATAGTTAAAAAACTATTATGAAAGTAACAACGTTTTGAAACTAAAATACACGTTTTATTTGTATTTAGTCTGTGGCATCTAATACAACACAGAGTATGGGCTCACTTGTATGTCTCTGTTTCTGTCTGTCTCTCTTGTTCTTTCTCTTTCTGTTCTTTGTAAATGTTCTGCTAAAGTCAAAGCATCCACCAGTTTTAAACCTCCCCTGCAGTTGTGAGTTAGCTCTGTCCACATTAATAGTGTTTCCTGTTATCTTCAAAATAAAAGTAGGCGGTGATTTAGGTGTGAAAATTACCCAGCAGAATGGAAAGATTCTCTGTAACAGGGACCTACCAAGGCTGTGAATGAGACTTGTTTACCAGCTTCCCTTGGGACTGGAATGTTCTAGGGACAGAGTTCTCAGAAACAAATGGCCACCTCTCTCCAGGGCCAGGGCCCTCAGAGCCACATCAGGCAGTTACAGAGCCTCAGCCTGATTAAATACCAGCCCACCCAGAGGCAAGAAAGGCCCCTTTCTTCCTAGATTTCTGTTCTCCTCATGGCATTCCTTAGGGAATCTGGACCGAAGAACTGAGAGGCGTGGGAAGCTTTGCATTATGGGGTTGATTAGTACCTTTTCCAGAATTACTGGCAATCCCATAGACCACTGTCAGGGCATTGAGATAAGGACTCTGGAGCCAGATGGGGCTCAGTTCAAAGCCTCAGTTAGGTCCTGCTGTCTGTGGCCAGGATGCTGCCCAAGCCCAGTGTCCTCATGGATGGATAACTGTCTTCACAGAGTGGTCATAGGAACTAGACAAACTGGTGTTCCTCAATGGGGCGTTCACATAATGAATCTTCTCTTACTATTAGGGACCTTGGGCTTTACAACAAGCTCTTCTCCTTTCTAGGTTGGCAGGATTTTTTCACTTGACTCGAAATGACCCCCATTTCCTACATGGCCACTGGATACCGCCTCTACTAACTTAATGGGAGCTCTGGCTCCAGCAGGCCTTGTAGTCAGCTAGAAGTGGCCTAAGGGATTTGTTTTCTGCATTTTTCCTAGGTTCTCCTCAGTTGGCCCTCAAAGCTAGAGTAGCCCCTCTTTGTCACACTGGACACTCCCAAGCCTTGTCCCTTTGTCCTCTGGGGACTTGCTAAAACCATGCTGATCCTAGAAGTGACGGGTTTAACAAGGGAGAATGAAATGGCCTACGGCTCACTTCCTGCCCAGCACCTGGCTTCTTTCTCAGTGGAGGGCGGAGACACAGCCCTTTGTGTATGTGTATATGTGGGAAACCACAAAAAGAGGGAAAAAAACTTTCTGGGATTTCTGGAATTACAGATGCTAATACAAACCAGAACATAGTAGGTTGGTGACCCTCCTTCGCCCAGTAGAAGGTGGGGTAGATTTTCCCTCCTGCCCTATTCTGGAACTATGTTAAGGTATTTCACCCACAATGGTGCTCCCAGATCTGATGATCTGAACAGAATGTTACCTCATCATGTTTGCTGGAGTTGTACTGAGATCCCACATTCAGATCTATGATTT
>NC_022009.1:37498628-37503172 GCF_000317375.1 Microtus ochrogaster | reverse complement strand
CTATCTATCTATCTATCTATCTATCTATCTATCTATCTATCTGAATTTGGTCTAGTTGGCTAAGTCCTGCAAGCCTCATCTATCTATCTATCTATCTATCTATCTATCTATCTATCTATCTATCTATCTATCTGAATTTGGTCTAGTTGGCTAAGTCCTGCGAGCCTCATTTATTTATTTATTCATTCATTCATTTATTTATTTATATCTAGATACTCACAGCACCTTCTCAGGGTTGAGTGGGGATTAAGTACGTTGAGACACGTTGAGCATTTAACATGGGGGTTGACACACAGGAGTCCTTGGGAACCGATGGACATCACTGCTAACATCAAGTAAAGGGATTAATGGAACTGCAAACTCCACAGAGACAAATGGTGGCATTGTGTTATGGTGGGCTGGAGCCAGCGTCCTCAGAGTCTGCAAAGCTGGTGGAGGACTGCCTGTGCTGGAATGTGCTAACTCCAGTTAGAGGATCATATCCTAAGTCCACTGACCCTTCACCCATGGCTGGGAGACGGCTCAGAAAGACGGGGGGGGGGGTTCCCTTCTTGGATACAGAAAGCACTGGCCGTGTGACACATGGTTCTTCAAAGACAAAGCAGCAGCCTCTTTCAGGCCAGCACTCTCTCTGGGTGATCTAAGCCACCAGTGGTCTGTGAGTTACAGAGTAATCCGAGGACATGTCACATGGGGAAGCCAGCGAAAGCGATTTTCGGGAAACAACAAATGCAAGAAAAACATGTTTTCTTTGGCATGCCTGTTGAATGAGGCGCAAATGGGGCCTGCCTTGCCAAATTCTCTGTGCGATGAAGAGTTGGCTTTTCTGGAACGCCTGCTCCTGCCAAGGTCTAGGCAGACTAATGGTAGCATCGCTGGGACAACGCCACTCCTAGTCATCCTCTGCAGGATGGTTCCAGGCTGTGTGGGGGCTGCTGTATCTCTTGTCCCAGGGAACATCTGAGACCTTGTGCCTGCCTTGCTTCTGGCCACCCCAGTAGAGCTATCCAAATATCAGTGGTTGTCCTCATAGGAGTAAGCGCTCCGTCAACAGATCTGATCAGGAAGTAAACTGGTACCTCACAGCACTGAAGTCACTGTGTCTATTAGGAAAGAGTGGGGGTCGGAGATGAGTCTGTGAAAATAAACACGACCTCTGCCTTGTCCCTCTCAGATATGGATGAGTGCAGCTTCTCTGAGTTCCTCTGTCAACATGAGTGCGTGAACCAGCCAGGCTCATACTTCTGCTCGTGCCCCCCAGGCTATGTCCTCTTGGATGACAACCGAAGCTGCCAGGGTAAGACTGTCCAGAGGGGCCAGAAGGGGCTGACTCACATGGTCATCTGGATGTTGTATCCTGCGGGACCTTGTAACTTTAGGAAGATGTCAGAATTGGATGTGGTGGGCTTGGCAGCTATGGGCGGGACGCCTGAGGGGCTAGCTTCATCTTTTCCCCAGTAACCTGTCCTTTGGCCAGGACATAGGTTAATGACATGTTCATGATGAACCCTATAGAGTTAGATGACACTTTCTAAGGGCTGGTTTCTGTCTTTCCAGGCAGATAGGTCTCTGCAGCCTGGAGAATGATTGCTTCAAGCCTAACCAAGGCTTCTTGTAGCTAGGCTCCACTAATACATCATGTTGGGTCTCTCAAGTTGCCGTGAGGGCATCTTGTCCTGCTGGCCTTCTGTGACTTTCTAGAGATTGAATGCTGAGGACCTCAGGCTCCCAACTGCTAGGTGCCTCACAGGGCCCAGACCCTGACTATAAAAAGGCCAAATTTTCTCCAGATTGGGAGTCCTACACTATAGCTACCGGGGTCTTGCAGAATGACCACCCCATTATTAATCTTATCCTCATTATCTGTGGTAGTATTGGGCTTAGAAATGTCATGTGAGTTACTATACAAATGAGCCGTCTGATTTACCTCATCTAGTAGCCACATTAAAAACAGTAAAGACAAAGAGATGAAGTTACTTTTAATGCTATATTTTCTTTAAAGCAATTGATTCAAATGGTTTATACTTTTAATATATACTCAATATAAAAGTCACTAATAAGTGACTATAAGTTCTTTCTTTTTACTAAATCATAGAGGTCTGGTGTCTATTTCCTGTTGCAAATGCTAAGTATTTTTGTATCCCCGGTAGTAGGTTTTTCTGCTGATGCAATAAGTCAGATCAAAGTGAATTAAAAGTCCATATTTAACGAGCCAAACACTCTTGGGTGACTCTTAAGCCCCCCAGAAGTGAAGCAGGGAAGGGAAGAGGAGAAATCACAGTTACCAGAGCTTAAATACCCTGCAGTCTTGGGCAGTTCCGGGGTAGGAGTCACTGCTCAGTGGACTTTCTGAAAGGGGCAGGGTTTGGAGTGGGAGGAGGGGGTTGAGGCAGAACTTTCAACAGAACAGCAAACACATCTCCATTTTCACTACCCACATTTTGGATTCCCAATAACTGTGGGGCCAGTGGCTGCTATATTAGGTAGCAGATGCAAGTGGCTCTCATCCTCGCCCCATCCCCAGCACCTGGTCCAGGACCAACACCAAGCTTCTTCTCTACGTTGCATTTCAGATATCAATGAATGTGAGCACAGAAACCACACGTGCACTCCACTGCAGACTTGCTACAACTTGCAAGGGGGATTCAAGTGCATCGATCCCATCCGCTGTGAGGAGCCCTATCTGTTGATTGGTGATAAGTAAGTCAAGGCTAGTCCTTGGAAGCAGAAGGCATGGGGACCTGGCTCAGGAGACTGTCACAATCGTATAAAGGAAGTCGCTTGAGCCAAGAAGTCAGGAGATCTGGCCTGCTCCCTACTTCATGCAGGCAGATATGCACCTCCCTACAACCTTCTCTATTGCTCCCCCATGCATGTCAGAGCTATGTGGAGATTATCTAGAAAGCTAACCAGTAGAGAGGCAGAATTCATGAGTCTGATTCTGCTACCAGTGAACAGTCTAGATACATGGGATCTTTCAGAGCTGAGCTTTGAAATGTGGCAAGCTGGCCTCCCCTGAGGGTCTTCTTAGTGTGTGCAGGCTCGGATTCAGCGGTATAATCTGGGAGATCAGATACAGGGGCATAAGCTGGGAGAGGGCTGCGATGCCCTTCTGGCGAGTCTCAGGAGAAATGGAAATTTCCTGTCCAGGGACTGCTCTGTGTGTGAGTGGTAAGCTGTTGGGGAATTCTGGAGTTCTCTACACCCAAGGATAACTAGGTTGCCCCAACAAGTTTCTGAAGTCCTAAAGACAGACCAATTACTAACTCATTTCTTGGCAAATAATAATGTTGAGAAGACAGCTCGGCAAGGTGATGGCACTGGGATGTGTTTCCCAGCCCTTGGAGTCCTCTGTGTTTCTCTTCTTTCCCTTTATCCCCCTGCTGGCCCATCTCGAACCTTGCTCGCAGAGTATATAGGCACAGCACACAGCTCACACATAGTGCACACATGCTTGTACATCAGCCATCCTTTCCTCAGCTATCCTCCCTGCCCCCAGCAAATGCAAACCCTCACAGACGACCCATCCCAGTCTTCTCTCAAACAGAATTCAGGGCTTACCAGCATGATTCCTGCTGTGATTTAAAAAAAAATGGACAAAAGAAGATGGCAAAGTCAGCCCTAGGGGCTCCTTCAGAGCTGTTGTCACCTGTTGCTATCAGCTGTGCTTCCAAATAATTCTTTAGAACGGGGACCTTCCTGATTCTGATTCCAAATCCCCAAGTAGCCCAGCCGAGCACAAGGCTGCACTCCATGCCTGGGTCTCTCTGGGTTTGTCTGACTTGCAAGCTGATCCCATCCAACTGGCAGCCTTGAGCTGATGTGACCAGTGAAGTCTCTGCCCTGACAAACCTTGGTGACTTCCTCCTTCTGAGCCCCAGGCCCACGTGATGGCCACCCCTCTCCAGCTCCTTGCCTGCTCAGGTGACCTGTGCTCCTGCCAGCTCTCACCTTGACCAACACCCAGAGGGCTCAGCCTCCCAGCTTTTGTGGACATACTTCCTGCCAGATGGGAGGCATTTCTTCCATCTCCTCGTGGCCAGGCCTAGCCCATCTTTTAGATCTATGCTCAGTGACCCTCTCCCAGCTGTGCACTATCCAGCTGGGAGCCATCACTCCCTCTTCCAAATTTCTTTTAGGAAACAATTATTTTCTCTGACATGTGACATTTTAATGTGATCATTTTGGCACCAGGACTACTGAGGCTTGGCTGTTTTGTTGCAGCCTTAACAGAATAATACTTTGATGGTCTTTGTAGGCTTTTGCTTGTTAACTGTTAGTGGTGCCCCTGTTCTGTGCTAGGTGTGTGGCTTTGCTCTCGTGGGGCTTAAGTTTGTGGGGGGAGAGCACAGTAAAAAAAACTGCTGCCATGGCAGTTCCATTAGGTGGACTATTTTTTTTTTTTATTATTGTGACTAAGAGAGAGAAAATATCCAGAGACATCTGATAGAGTCCAGAGCAGAGAGAAAAGAGAAACAGATTGGATATGGCCAGGGTTAGGGAAGCCAGAGCAGGGAGAAGCATGGAGATAGCAAAGGCTAGCC
>NC_022009.1:37494249-37498238 GCF_000317375.1 Microtus ochrogaster | reverse complement strand
TGGAGCTTGTTCTGGATATATGAACTACCTGAGACCTACCAAAAAGTCTAGAAGAGGAGAAAGACATTAAAGGAATTGGCAAAAGAGTGTGTACATAATGATAAACCGAGTAAGGAGTTTGTAGAAAAAGAAAGAGGAGGCTGAACCTGTTCTGGGAGTCTAAAGGTCACTGAGAAAACGACCTTTGAGTAGGGCCGGAAGTTGTGTTGACCTTAGCTAAGCAGAGGCTGGAAGAGGAGAGGGAACAGCGTGTGCACGGGCAGTCAAGGTGAGGGTGCCCTTTAAGCCTACAAGGAACCCAAGAGGTTGAGCTCCTGCCGCATAGGATGGTGTGGAGAACAGTGGCCTGCCAAAGCTTTAGCTCAGTTGGAGTTGGGGTGTGCAGACCCAACAGGCTCCTGGAGGCCCATCGAGGCTAAAACTTGTGCTCAGTTTCCATTCAAGTGTCACGGAAGAGTGTGCAGGGGACACACTGACTTAGTGTGACAAAGGCAGTCCATTAGGAGGCCATCACAGAGGCCCAGGTGAGAGAAGGAGACACCCGATCCAGTGGCCAGCACTGAGGAGTCAACATCATTGGTTTTAGGTCATTGTCCCCTAACTTCCATTCTACCTGCAAAGAAATGTCAGTCCCCTCACAAACTAACTCCTGAGTCCAGAGGCCTCTTTACATGTGTCTTCTGCTGTGAACTCTGCTCCATCAGGGGAGTCTCAGGAATGGAGGAAGGATGGGAAAGAGAGATGGGTAAACCAGCAGGCGTCTCTAACGAGTGCTCCTTGGTGACAAATGTTATGATATCCCTAGGGTTTGAAATTACCTGCTCTGTATTAGAAATATTTGTTCTTAAATATTTATATTTTTCCTGTTAGAAGATAACTTGTTTGAGATCATGGTCTTATTGAATATTGAATTTCCAAAGTCCCTAGTGAGTTCTGAGCTCTTATATATTGAATAAAAAGATTCAATTATAGTCCAGACATGCTGAGGTGAGTGCAAAGGACCCTTGAGAACCATCAGTCTAATATAATTTTGATTTTTAAATATTTTTAACATTTTTAAATGTGTAGGAGGGGTATTTTGCCTGCATGTGTGTCTATCCACTGTATGTGTGCCTGGTGCCCGAAGAAGCTGGAAGAGAGTATCAGATCCCCCTGGGAATGGAGTACAGGCGGTGTGAGAAGCCATGAAGGTGCTGGAAATTGAACTTGGGTTCTCTGGAAGCGCAACCAGTGCCTTTAACTGCTGAGCCATCTCTCCAGCTTCCACTTTAAATATTCGTAATGAGTGTCGTTGATTGGGAAGTAAGGGCTATGTGGCCATCAGCACATATCTAAACACATGACACATATGCGGTACACTAGCGAATCTCTCAGTGTTCTGATGACCAGAGGCCCATTAAATCCTTTAGTAGCCAGAATATCTGAAGCCGGGGAAGGCTACTGTCCAGGAGGCATGTCTTGTCTACATTCTAAACAACCTTTGGATTAGAACTGGAGAGAGATGTTCTCCAGTTACTCCACTGGGTGGTAAGAATGGCTAGGGTTTGTTTCCAGGGGTTTAAAGTGGGGGAGTAGGCACAGTTAGTGCCTAAAGAGGATTTCCTGAACCCTCACCTGGTTTCTCTCCTACCAGCCGCTGTATGTGTCCTGCTGAGAACACTGGCTGCAGAGACCAGCCCTTTACCATCTTGTATCGGGACATGGATGTAGTATCAGGACGCTCTGTTCCTGCTGATATCTTCCAGATGCAAGCAACAACCCGCTACCCTGGCGCCTATTATATTTTCCAGATCAAATCTGGCAACGAGGGTCGAGAATTCTACATGCGGGTAAGAGGGAGTGTGAGCTGTGCCTGCCACCATTAACAGTGATTATCGTCTTTAGCAATGTCTGCCATCTTTAGTAAAGGCCACTATTGTGCTGTATGTGTGATGTTTGTGTGTCTATGTGTTGTGTGTGTGTGTGCATGTGTGTGTCAAGGCTAGAACTCAATGCTGACTGTCTTCATTCTATTACTCTCCACCATCTTCCTCTATTACTCACTGCCTAGCAGTGTCTATCTTTAATAACAGCCTTGTGTGGTCTAGTTACAACCATGTTTCATGGTACGAATACAGGTCATAGGGGCAAGTATGGAAAGAAGAGAAGAGATAGGAGTCCAAGGCTCCAGGTCTCTCTTCTTCCACTTTCTGCATGGTCTTGTGAAAGGTGCTTTTCTTTCATGTGTCTCAGGAGCCTCCTCTATGAAATGAGAAGTTAGGTCATGAACACAGTCTTAGTTTTAAAACTGTGGAAGAGACTCCACACTTTTGTTTGCACACACATTCATTTATTAACTTGACAAGCATATTATATACATACTATGTATATTTAGAACATTAACAAACAACAACAAACCCATCCCAGCCAGGCAAGATGGTGCACGCCTTCAATCCCAGCACTCCAGACAGAAGGAGGCAGATCTCTATGTGTTCAAGGCTAGCCTGGTCTACAGAGCAAGTTCTAGAACTATCAGGGCTATTTTGAGAAACTCTCTCAAAAAAGCCAAACTAACCAACCAAACAAACAAATTACCTCAAACCCTACTCTCATAGTACTTACATGCTAGCAAAAGAAAAAAAAAGTATAGTTCTCAGGTGTGGACTCTACTGGTTTTCCTACACAGTAGGCACTCTTAAAATCTAAACTAATTAAAATGAAATAAAAATCTTTTCCTGGCATTCAACACATTCTATCTAACATCTATAGCTATGGCATGGGATAGCCCAGATATAGAACACTAGACAGTTTGATTGACTTAGTCACACCAATGGAAAATATTATAGTACATATCCTAAAATGTGTTTACTTTTTAAAGTAAATTATATACTTTCAATATTATGGTGTGTATATATGTTTAGCAACATAGTGTATATATCTTTGGTACCATGCCATGTATATATGCCCGATCTTCTAATCTCTTCAGTCCCTGGAGTGACTTACCTCCTTACGGCACACTGGCCTAAAGCCATCTTTGTCATATTATATTGTGCATGGAGGCACTTGTCCAGGGGAAGGTTCTAGAGCTTTGTCTCTAGATGACCTGTTTCAGATGGTGAAACCAGGGCAATGTGTCCCTGAGATCCCAGTGCTGGAAGGCAGAGACAGGAGGATCCCTGGGATTTACTGGCCAGCTAGCCTAACTGAATTACTGAGCTTCTGACTCAATGAGAGACTCTATCTCAAAAAAGTAGAATAAGGCTTGGTGGCAAATACCTTTAGTCCCAGAACTCAGCTTAGTAGAGAAAGACGCAGGTGGTTTTCTGTGAGTTCAGACTAGCTTGGTTTACATAGCAAGTTCCAGGCTAGCCAGGACTATAGTGAGACCTATGAAGAAATATATTTCTGTTGTCTCCAAAAAAAGGGCGCTATCAATTGAGAAAGAGAAGGAAACTTGGTCACTTGATATTGACCTCTGGTTTTTACATGCATGTGCACACATATGCATAACACCAAATGTACATGAGTACGTATATATACACACAAACACATGCACACCCACAAACACACAGCAGTCAGAAGGGCCCAGGATATTTCTGTGGCAGTTGTAGCAAATGACCACAAACCTTGTGGCTTAAGACAACAGAAATATAATTCTTCATAGGTTTGGGAACCAAAGTCTAAAATTCTTTCTCTGCATCTACACCAAAGCATGGCAGGGCTGTATGTCCCATGTCTAGAGAAGAAGCATTTTCTGTGTCTTCTAGATTTTGGTGACTGCTGTTTGTCTTATGTTTCAGTTAGGGTTTCTATTGCTGCAATGAAACACCATGACCAAAGCAAGTTGGGGAGGAAAGGGTTTAGTTGGCTTCCACTTCCACATCATAGTCCATCACAGAAGGAAGTCATGGAAGGAACTCAAAACAGGGTAGGAGCCTAAAGGCAGGAGCTGATGTAGCAGTACAAGGGAGGGCTGTTTACTGGCTTGTGCCTAATGGTTTACTTAGCTT
>NC_022009.1:37480778-37494084 GCF_000317375.1 Microtus ochrogaster | reverse complement strand
TTCTCCATAGTTTTTGGTTCCTGTCCTGGAACTAGCTCTTGTAGACCAGGCTGGCCTCGAACTCACAGAGATCCGCCTGCTTCTGCCTCCCGAGTGCTGGGATTAAAGATGTGCGCCATCACCACCCGGCTTAGCTTTCTTTTTTATAGAGCGCAGGACCACCAGCCTGGGATGGCATCACTCATAATGGGGTTTGGCCCTTCCCCACAAATCACTAATTAAGAAAATGTCCTACAGGTTTGCCTACAGCCTAATATTATGGAGGTATTTTCCTAATCGTGGTTCCCTCCTCTTCAGTGATTCTTGCTTACGCCATATTGACATAAAACTAGCCAACACACCCTGACTGGCCACATCACCCCAGCTTCATGTATGCATTTTCCTTTTTACCTCCTCTTCTGCACAAGGCAGAGGGCCCTCTTCCATGCTCTTACAGAGACTCTTGGGATTTGATTTATGAACCCCCATTTCCCTGGGTTCAGACCTTAATCTCTCATCTTCAACCTCCCCCCTTTTCCTTAGAATACTTACACTTTTCCATAATTGGGACCTGTCTTTAGGGTCACAGTTTGGTCCACTGAACCCAGGAATGCTGTATGTGATCCTCTAAAATCATCAGAGGGAGTTAGTTACACTCAAAAGGATAGATCAATGGGTGTTTTACCCACTTGATCTGAGACCCATGCAAGGGCCCATGACAGAGCTGTATCCCTGTACTTCATGGCCTTCTCCAACCCCTTGAGAGAATCTTTTAGTCCTCACCTCTGGGGCTAACAATCTCAGGGACTAGTGTGTTCTCACTACATTATCCACTCTCAGTGATGTCCTAACAGAATCAGGTCATGTGTGGAACCCGACTTGTGGAACAGGTTTAAGAGCTGGCTTAGACTAGAGCAGAGGAATCAAAGACTTAGAAAGAAGTTGGTGTGAGTAGTGGGAGGGCATTCTGAAAGTTGAAAAAGGTGGAGTGGTGTGTACGTGCATGTATGCATGCTTCCAAGCATGCGTGTGTGTGTGTGTGTGCCTATCATCTTGAGCTTATAAGCATGGTATCTGTCAAAAACTTGCTCCTGCCAAGTCTTGGTGGACTATTGTCTTCTTAAGGTAAGCCCAGCCACCAGAGTCCTTTTTCATCTGGAGACTTAATTATGGGTTAAAGAGATAGCTCTCCCTCTTAGGGATTTAAGACTCCGTCATTGATTCTCCTGGCCTCAGTTCCCCTCCAGCCCTAGCAGCGCAGAAGATCTGTAAAGGCCACCTTGTCCAGGCAACAGGTCACTCCACTGAACACCACTGGGTAAAATCCCCCAAGCCTCACAGTCACTCTGGTGATCAGCCTGAGAGGTGCCCAGGGATATGGGGAAAGACATATGTCCTATTGATGGAGTGGACAGGAGAGAGACCCCATTCTCTAGAGCTTTCTCTGGGCCCAGGCTGCCATAGCAGCTAAGGAATATTGGGCGCTGATCTCAGTGTAGCTTGTGTCTCTCTGAGAAAGCTAAGGAGGACCTGCAAGCTTATCATTTTTATGCAGAAGAGACAGAAAGGGACAGAGGGTCATGGGCTTGCCATAAAAAATGACCAAAGGAGCTGAAGGAAGAGAAGGTAGCCAAGGCTGCACAAAGGTTTGGGGTGAGACTTGGGGAAGCCACAGGTTTGAGATCACAGACTGCAGCTGGTGGAATAAGATGGGCTTCCTAGCATAAGACTGACCAGAGCTTAGGACCCTTCTCAGGAGCCACTCACGCGTGTTTATTGTGGCCGGGCTGAGTGCTGTTCCTTGGTCTTCTCTGGTTTCTCCCAGCCCTGTGATCTTGGGCATGTTACCTAACTGCTCTTGTCTCAAATCCCTCATCGCTAGAGAAGATTCTAATATTTACTTCAGGACTAGCTGAAGTCTTTCACTTAGCACAGCATCTAGAACACGGAATGAGTTTTTGTCAACTGTGCAGGGCGAAAGGGCGTGAAACCGTCGAGCCTGTGCCCATTCTCTCCCCTGCTGCCTCAAACCTGCACACTCCAAGGTGACACCTCAGCCTGCTTCTGTAAGACTCCAGGAACATTCCCTGGCTACCATTACTGTCCCATTCAGTTTCAACAGTGACCCTGCTGACTTACATGGAAACCACGACCTGCAGTCTCCTTCAGTGTCACGTTTCTGCCTGTCCCTGGTGTTAGGGTCTCAGAAGAGCATCGAATAGCGATAGAAAGCATTCGATAAGTATACTTATTGTATAGACACTGCTATTGCCACTGCAACCACCTCCCAGGCCTTGAAAACATTGGGAATGCTACCTAGAGGGCATCTAGAGCATCACATGGCCATTCAGGTTCTCCTATACTGAGGTTCTTTGGTTTTGATTAGAAGCACTTGGGAGCAGCACAGTCTCAGCCGATTGCAAATGCACACACACCCATCCGCAAGGAAACATATACACATTTGCACACAGGTGCATGCAAACATACATCACATGTGTTACAAGTACATACAGAGGGCTGCATACACATGCATCTGTACAGGCAAAGCCCTTTCACAAACCCTGTGAGCAGTCTGTCGAGAGGGGAGCCCTGCACAGAAGCCTGGGTTGGCTTTTATCAGGGAGCTTAGAGGCACACTTAGAGATAGAAGAAAGAGAAGCTTCATAGAGTTTAGACTGTGCCAAATTATGTTAATCCATGGTGATAGGGAGCAGGGATGGGTGTCTGTAGCTCGCCCTCCTGTGGGTCAATTCTACCAGCTTTCTTTGGTCATTCACCTGCATCCTGGCACCACCATGGAGGTTTTGAGCTGGGCACAGAATTCAGAAACAAACAGGATATAGCTTCTGCCCAAGCCTACACTCTGAGGTAGACATGGGGGCCCAACTAACAAAGCCAAATACATGCCATGCCATGGTATGAAATGGAGAGACAGAAAATCCAGTGATTGAAAACAAGCCTTTTAGAGTCAGGTCTTCTAGCATTGTAATAGTCTTGTGACCTTATGGGTCAAGAGGGCTATAGCCCTTACCCCATTTACAGGATTAAATAAGAAATGGGCTCAAGGTGTGGCCAAATGCCTGGCCTCATTCAGTCATCATTTGGGGCGTGTAAGATCCTAGGGATCAAACCCACAGCCTCATGCGTACTAGTCAGGTGTTTTATCTCTGAGCTATGTCCCCAGCCTTGATTGTTTTGAATCAATGTTTACCAAAGCCACTAATGCCTGGGATTCTTAGGGCAGGTGTTTCCGTAATGCCAAGAAAGCTGAATTTGGTGGGGGAGGTGGCTGTACTCTGTCCTGGCTGGCACTCGAGGACTCTCGGATGCTGTGGGCAAACCTTTTTTAGGGTTCACAGGCTCTGGCCCTGCCAGAATCTGGACTGAGTTGCTTCCAAGGTCACTTCTAGATGGGAGGGTCTAGCACTACTTCAGACACTAAAGACTTTGCTCAGAAGAGTGGGCTGGCAGCTTCTCCTCTCTGCTCCACTCCCCATTCAGATTCCGCAGATGGTTCCCCTCACAGCCACCTTCAGGGTAAGGTTTCCAACACCCTTGGCCTTTGTTTAAGCAAACTGTGAAAACTGGCAGAGCGAGTGAGTATGTGAATGCTGTGACCATTTCCCTGCATGGCTGTCCCTGCCGAAGTCCTAGCCCTGGGGCTTTGGAAGGGCTGAGAAGGAAGTCTGCACAAGGAGGTGCCGATTACGTGGGTGCTGATGTGAATACAGAGAGACAGTGCCAGGAAGGAATTGCAAGATCGTAACTGCTGATAGCCTGATGGACAAGGAAGATCCAGGGCTTGGCCCACACCTGTCTGCCAGCTCCACCTCTGTCATACTAGTGGGCACTCTGAGAGGAGGTGCCAAACTTTATGGGGAGCCCTTCCTTTATGGAGGCAAAGTAAATACCTGGTATGACTTTATCCGGGCCAAGTTCCATGATTTTGCGTAGGTTGTTCCTTTTTTTTTCTGGGTACTGCAGCTTCTGGGAAGCTAATTATCCAGTCTATCCATGTCCTCCCCTGTGCTAATTCCTTTGCTGACATCCTGTATCTCTCTGTTGCACTGGTCCTGGACACTTCTATTTAGGGTATCACTAGGGAGAAGACTCAAAGCCCATAGTCTTTTCTGAAAATGGTAGAATAATGAAAAGGGGGGCTGAGGTTTGTACTCAGGCAGAAAATCCAAATAAAAGCCCCTAGCCCTACCCCTGAATAACCCAAAGAAATTATTTATCCCAGCAAGCCTCAGTTTGCTTGTTTATAGAATGGAATAATGAGACATGCCATTAGGATAGTCCTTAAGTAAGGGCAGCTGTCCCATAACCTCCAAGAGCTTAGGTCAGCACTTTTTAATTGCTCATGTGTCCACCAATCACCTAGGACCCTGGTAAGCTACAGACTCTGGCTCAACAGATCTTGGGTCGAGCCTGGGAGTCCACATTTCTGACTATATCTGTAGACACTGATGCTGCTAATCCAAGGCCTTTGAGGATTTTATGAGAACTGAATAAGTAGACATATATAAAGGAGTCTGAGAGCATGCCCCCACTTGGTACCAGTTGAGGCTAGCACCCTCTCTGTGTACCACTTTGAAAGTCCTAGAAAGGTTCCATGCTAGAGAAAAGTCCACATGACTTTATTAGGATCTCATTGGTAGGGTCACAGAAGGGTCACTTTGGAAGAGATTACAGGGTGCCTAGAGGTTGGCTTTTAACAAATTTCACTTTTCCTAAAAATGGTCTTGTCTTATCTATTTTTTTAATTGTTGGGATAAGACACCATAACCAAAACAACTTATCAAAAAGTGTTTAATTTAGGGCTCACAGTTGTGGAGAGAGCCCATGACCATCATAGCTGGGAGCATGCCAACAAGCAGGCGAGCATGATGCTGGAGCAGTGGTTGAGAGCTCACATCTTGATCCACACATGTGAGGCAGAGAGCTAACTGGGAATGGAAGGGCTTTTGCACTCTCAAAGCCCACTCCCAGTGACACACCTCCTCCAACAAGGCCACACCTCCTAACCTTTCCAGACAGTTCTACCAACTGAGGACCAAACATTCAAATATATGAGCCTATGTACACCAGTCTCATTTAAGCTACAACAATAATTAGAAAATTCTGAAACTGAATTATTTATCATCATCATCATCATCATCATCATCATCATCATCATGTTATTGTTTAAGTATCTCAGGTGATTTTGATGTCATTTATTTGGAAATTGCTGATACTACTGATGTGCAAATAGTTATTAGACCATGTTAGGGAACACTGACAAGGGAAAGGTCTGCACATGCTCAGTAAAGGTGCAGGATATTTTTCCTGAATATTTTAACTCTATATTTGTTTGAATATCCGGATGCAGAAGCCACAGATATGGAAGGCACTTTGTTTGTTTGTTTGTTTGTGTTTTGGTGTTGTATTTTGAGACAGGGTTTCTCTGTGTAACAGCCCTAGCTCTCCTGGAACTAGTTCATGTAGACCAGGCTGGCCTTGAACTCACAAGATCCACCCGTCTCTGCCTCCCAAGTGCTGGGATTAAAGGCGTGTGCCACCACCACCAAGCTGGAAAACATTTTCTAAACAAGGGTACCATGCTATGTCATAGGGATGTTTGCACTGTCTAGCAGGGACCTTGACAGCAGACATGGACCAAGGCAGTAGCATTCACAATTATATACAGTAATACATCCTTTCTCTCATGTGCAAAGTTAAAGGGCCTGCAGGGGTGGGATGAGGAGTCTGACGTAGACTAGGGAACCAGAGAAGGCTTGCCTTAGGAAATGACCTTTCAAGTAAAGAGTGGGCAAAAGTGGGAGAGAATTCAGCACCACTGAAGCAAATGGGTGGCACCATGGTCACGGTGATACTGAAGTAGGCTAGACTGAGCATCCTGCTCAGACTGTTGTTCCCCCAGCCCCCCTTTTGCTAACACCATATCCTTTTTAACCAGTGCCCCCTGGTTCTGTCCACAGCAAACAGGGCCTATCAGTGCCACCCTGGTGATGACACGCCCCATCAAAGGGCCTCGGGACATCCAGCTGGACTTGGAGATGATCACTGTCAACACTGTCATCAACTTCAGAGGTAGCTCCGTGATCCGACTGCGGATATATGTGTCACAGTACCCGTTCTGAGCCTCGGGCTAAGGCCTCTGACACTGCCTTTCACTAGCACCAAGGGCCAGGAGGAGGAGCCCAGCAAGAATGAGAGCAAGACAGACATTGCACCTTTCCTGCTGAACATCTGTCTCCCTGGGGCATCAGCCCAGGAACCTGACCCCTACCTGTACTCTTGCCAACTGTCACTCTGAAGGACACCCTGCCCCTAGTTCCCACGATGCAGTTATCCAAAAGTATTCTTCTTGGCTCCCTGAGGTGAGGTTGCCGGTGACGCTTCAAGGCCCTCCATTTATTTCCATCATTTTTCAAAGAAAATAGGTTTGCTGGGGTTTGAGTCTGTGTTCTAAGACTGCGTGGCTTGTTCTTGCCTCTTCTACTCCTTCCTCCGTCTCTTGCTGCATTGCTGCTTTGCAAAAGTCCCTATGGGCTCATGGGAAAGGCTGGGTTTAGCTAGTTTGCTTCTTGCGTGTGCTGAGAAGGCTATGAAACACACCACAGCAGGATCAAAGGTTTTTAAAGAGTCTATTTTATAACCAGGTCTGGTATGTTCAGCATAAAAGAAGTTTTTAATTGTCCTTAAAACTTGTATGACTATTTAACCTTTTCTGGTGCATTTCGAGTTTTTAAAGTGGTAGAATTCCTTCTAAGAGCCTCAGAAACGTGTTATAGTCTGTCTCCCAACCCCAGCCTTCCTTCCATCTTAGCCCGATTTTTATGAAGTCCCCTTAATCATGCTGTTTTAAGAATTGTTACTCAACTGGGCTGGAAGACAGAGGTATCCAGACTGATTAAATATTTGGAAAAAAAAAAAACTTGTGTTTGGTTAATTTTGATACCATGGATAATTTAGTGTTTGGAGTTGGTTTTAATTCTGTGCAATGGCTTGGGAAGGTCTCCAAGGGACTGAAACCTCCTCCATAACTGGGCCAAAGGTGGGGCAAAAGGTGGGGGACCGTGACATGGGGGTGGTGAAAAAGTGAGAGTTAACATCAATCTCCAAGTTTTCTCATAATTGCTCTTTCATGTGATCTGTTGTGGGCATTCTCCGAGGGCAGAAGGCAGAGGCGGAATTTATTCAAGTGTCTGTAAACCATTGAGTGGCTCTTGATCCTGTGTAAGAAGGACAATTGATTAGGTAGGACCCATCTCTAGAGACTGATGCCATTGGTCCTGGGTGGAGCTTGGACATTTGTTAAAAAAAAATAAAAGTAGAGTTTGATACTCATCTTAGAGAGGGGTGGTTAGTATGACCCACGTGCTAGCTACAGCTACCTTGCCTTCAGCACCTGTATAGTTTCTTCCTGTTGTAATAAGAGCGGCGGGGCTGCGTCCCCCGCACCCGGCCGCCTGCATGGCCTGGCTAGCTTATGCCCTGAAATAACAACACACAAACTGTATTCATTTAAACACTGCTTGGCCCATTAGCTTTAGCCCTTACTGGCTAATTCTGATATCCCGATCAACCCATCTCTAATAATCTGTGTAGCTCCGGTCTTACCGGGAAAGATTTAGCATGTCTGACCTGGCGGCTTGCTTCATCGTGTGCATCTGCCCAGGAGAACGGAGCATGGCCTCTCTCCGCTCACTTCCTCTTCCTCCCAGCATTCTGTTCTGTTTACTCCTCCCACCTATGTTTTAACCTATGAGGGCCAAGCAGTTTCTTTATTGCTTAACCAATGAAATCAACAGATTGATATATGACAGTCCCACATCATCTTCCAGAACTTTTCAGCTTGCCATCCCTTTCCTGATCAGGCACTCTGGGTTTTCCCCAGCCAGAGGTTAAGAGCACAAGGCCCAGAGAAGAGACCCAATTAGATAGCTGCCTTCATGGCCAGTCCAATATTGGATAGGAGGCTACAGAGGAGAAAAATGGATTCCTAGAGACCCAAAGATGCAACTGTAGGATCAGGCTGTGGAGGCGCCTATCCCCTCTCTTAGTGATATACTTAAATGCCTCTAAGATGCCCAGAGCTTCACCCTAGACCCCAGGTTAGAAGGCAATTCATAGATTCCTTTTCTTGATGTTTTTTTTTTTCGTTTTGTTTTTTCTTTTTTCTTTTGAGACAGAATCTTGCTATGTAGCCCTAGTTGACCTCAAACTCACTATGAAGACTAGTTGGCCTTGGACTTACAGAGATTTGATTGCCTCTACCTCCTAGTCCTGGGATTAAAGGCACACACCTCCACCAAATTCTCAGATTCTTCAGCAGAGGCAAAAGGCATGGCCAGCTATTCACATCCGAGCAGCCCCGGCCTATCTTCCACAGAATGTGTCTTACTCCCACAGCACAGCCTCTTGCTCATTCTTTTCTCTAACTAAAACTAGGCCCATCCAAACCATGTCCAACAGTGAGCTTCCTGACAGGTTCAGGTAGCATTGATAACACCCACCCAAGTGGCATAGAGGCTTTAGTTTAGAAGCGTGGAGAAAAGGACTAATTCCTTCGGAGAGGCTCTCTGCAGAGCAAAGGCACCCTCTGGTCCAGGTACCCTGATCATGATGAGGCTCAGGAGTCAGGGACAGGGCAGAGTTAGAGATGCGGAGTGTCGACCCCGATGCAGCAGTCAGAACCATGGACCCAGGCTCAGCACAGCATGGGCTCAAGTTTCCTCATGATGTGGAAGGCTGAGACATGTTGTCCTGTGCTTTCTGAACCACTGGTTTCCAAGGTGACACATTTGGGAGCAGACCCAAGTCCCTAGGGTTTACATTTCAGTTGTCAATGTCTAAGTATGGCTTCCTGCTTCTAAGAAAAAAAAAAAGCACTGACAGGCTTTACCAAAGCAGGCTCAGAGGGCCTTTTGGCCCTTGGATTACTCTTTCAAAACATCGCTGGTGGGTTCAGTTTAAACGGATAAGAAGCATGTGGGATCAATTTATTTTAAAATACACTTGGGCCTCAAAGTTCAAGGGAAGAATGGCCTGGGGCAGAGAGTGTACTGTAGGGCCAAACCCAAAACATTCGGGATGGTTCTAGAGGCTCCCAGAACCCAAAAGACTGCTTGCTTCACCCATTCCTTGGGAATAACTGGCTATTTTTTTAATTTCTCCCATGGCTTTGGGGATTGTCCTGCTAGCAATATTCCAGCATTGTCCTCTAATGTGAAGGCCAGTGGACTGGTTGTTTTGGGGGTCCTAATATATCCAGACTTCCTTGGCTTTTATCTTGTCAAGGTGGCCCAATCCTGGAGCTGAGTTTGTCAAACTTGAGTTTGTCAAGTGAACCCTGGCTCCATCATCACATCCTGAAACATGAAGGAGCCTGTGAAAAGAGGGTGCTAGATTAAGACCCAAGACACCAGCCAAAATCCTAGTGTTACCTACCGGCTGCCCATCTGAGTTCCCCGCAAACAACCACTTCCATTAAGCTGCTCCCAATTCTAAAGTTCTGAGAGGCCTCACATTGTACTTTGGGGGTAGCAGCCAACATTTCCATTAAAGTGCAGTTTTAGAGTTTCCCAGAAACAGGCCAGTCATAACACTTTCTCATTGGCACAGAATCCACCTACCTGTCTCCTGGCAGGCTCGGGTAACACACTCCAAACTTTTCTTAGGTAACAGTCTTGGCCCTGGGAGTGTTATTTGCCCAGATGGTGAAATGTTTAAGGGGGTCCGATTGCTTCATTTTCAATGGTTTAAATGTATTTTTGTGGCCTGGGTGTTAACTGTGATGTGCACAAATTGTTCATCCTGAGCCAAAAAGGTCACCCAGAATGAGACAGCATGACAAACAAAACAAACAAAAAATCCATTTCCTCTCCTCTTGCCAGATGAGAGCTGAATGCTAAAGGTCTTTATTTAAAAGGATAACATACTTTATTTTATTGCTTAAAAATAATCTTTCTTATTCTCGAGAATTTAATATATGTATGCAAAGTAATAGAATCATATTCCTCCCATTTCCCGCTCTGCTTCCCCTCATTCCTCCAATAAGTCCTCCTCCCAGCTTCATCTTTTAAAAATTTTTATTGTTTTGATAACGCACAAAGTCCAATTAGTCTTGCCCATATGTGTCCAGTGTAGGGCCATCCACAGGAGCATGGGAAATCTACTAGTAGCCACACCCTCAAAAAACGAGTCTCCTTCTCCCTCCCCTAGTGGCTATCAACTGCCAAATAGCGCCTCAGTAAAGGAGGGTGTCGGGGATTAAAGTTGCAGTCCACCGTGTTCAGACAGCTCTCTCCAAGCTCACACAAGATTTGAAGACACTCCCATTGTCCCCCCACGCCCTGGCTTCCTATTCTCTGTCTGACCTTATTTGGAGACTGACCCTGGCCCGACTTATCTCAGACATGACCCGTGACATGGTTCCCTGCAGACACTCTCCCCTTGCTGCCACACAGAGTAATCAGGCTTTGTGATTTGGCTGTTAGGATAGGAGCTAGGAGCGTGCTACCACCATATAATAACTAGGCATTGTGTTCCGGTCTTATGATAGGAGCCTGCTGTTTAATGCAAATTAGGTGATGTCCGAGCCACTGTTCCCATCCTTTTATACCTCCCCTCACTCTGGAATAAGGTTGGGCTGGAACACTGAAGCTGTTCCCCAGAAAGCTGTTTCCGACTCACTCACAGGCCATACAAATCCCTTCATGTGCTTCTGCTCCCTCTGTCCTCATAGCCTGGAGACCAATGGATCACGAGGAAGAGGGAGACCCCTGGGTGGGGGCTGGAGAGCACCTCCCCATCCATGCTGGAACTTTGACTGGCTTGACCTTGTACAGGTCTTGTGTAGGTAACATCAGTTATTGTGAGTTCATGAGAGTGATATCCGGGGCCTGTCCAGATGACGGCATTTCAAAGCAGCCCCTTCATCTTCTGGTTCTTACACTTTCCCACCTCCTCTAGCACAGGGAAAGAGCAGGAGTTGAGCTGAGATGAGCATGGTGCACAGTTCATTGGTGACACACTTACCTGAGGATCTCTGAATCACCACACAAAACTAGGACTTAACCTATTTTAGTTCAATTTTAATAACTACTAAGCCGAATCTATTTTATACAACCAAAACGCTCATGAGCATTCGTGGAGATGTGTTTGAAATTTGGAATAACCTCCCTCTGTAACTATTAAATGCATTTACTAGAAACATGAAATACTTGTCAGGTAAGGAAATTTCTTTCAGGACCATGGGATGGCTCAGTGAGCAAAGATGTTTGCCTCCACGTCTGCCTGAGTCTCAACCTTGGAATCTACATGCTGGAAGAAGAGAACCGATCCTGAGGTTTTCTTGTGACCCCCACAGGCGTACCGTACATGCATGTTCATACAGGCGCCGTACACACGCACCCACACAGACAAATAAAGGTTAAAAACGATTAGAGGGTAATTTGTTCTTTTATTTGGCCTGTATGCTTGTATTTTGATATTTCTTTCCAGCTCCAAAGTGATCATTTAGCAAAACTCATTAGTTCTAAACTTGTTCACACTCATCACCCACAAGCAAACATGCACATTGCTCCTCATGTTGAGCATTTTGTTCTGAAATTTCTTAGTTCTTTTTATTTAGCAGATGGCTAGAGGCCCTGAGGATAACTAAAATATGCTTGCAAAAAAATCAAGAAAAACAACCAGGGGGCTCCAGAACAAAGAGATGCATAGAGGCAAAAGTCGTCATTCAAGTGGATTTTCTGGAGAGAACCTCAGCATCTCTGACTTGCGTGGTGTGACTCTTAGTCAGCAACCAGCAGAGAAATCCACTGTGACCTGAAAAGATAAGTGTCAACCCACAAATGAGCATTTCTGGTGTCTTATAGCAAAGACTAGCACAACCCCCAAATAGTTTTTTTGTCTGCATGTCTGTGTGATGGCACTGAATTCCCTGGACCTAGAGTTACAGACAGCTGTGAGCTGCACTGTGGGTGCTGGGAATTGAACCCAGGTACTCTGGAAAAGCAGCCAGTTAGTGCTCTTAATCACTGAGCCATCTCTTCACCCCACCCCATGGTCAATAATGTGAAAATAAAGGCAGGGGTAAGCTGTACATAGATGCAAAATACAAACACTCCTGTGATTGACGAAGATCTATAAGTTCTAACATGAGCCTGGGGCCAGATAGCTATCACATAGGTTGATTGCACTTAAAAGTTGTTTTGGTTAGGGAGGGAGTGTTTTGGTTTGCACCCAGACCTTTCTCTAATTCTTGCTTTTCAGGTTTTTACTCAAAGCAAACTTTTGATTTTTTTCCGTTTCTCTATTATTGTTGAGCATGTGCATAAAGTATGTGTGTGGGCGCATACAGCATTTCATGTGTTCGGAGGTCAGAGGACAATTTTGTGGAGTTGGTGCTGCCCGCCCATATTTCTATGGGTTCAGGGGATCAAACTCAGGTGTCTAAGCTTGCACAGCAGGTACTTTTACCCACTGAACCCTTTTCTACTCCCCAGGAAAAACATCATGTTATAAAACTAACATGTATCCCAAAGAGCTGCTACACTTTAACATGGGTGCTTGAAGTTCCTCTCAATTTTAATATACAAACCTTCCAGAACTTATCTTTAAAGGAAGGTGTCTGCATTCCTGTTATATTTTCTAATGCTCTGCATCCCTGCTCTTAAAAACATTTACCAAAATGACACGATTAAATCCAAGCTATGGTATATGCAAAGATTTCAGCTCTTTCCAGCAAACCTGCTGCCTCATTTTGTTCTAATTTCAGCCCCAGAGCTGGCATCTTCACATAGTATTTTTTCAATGTTCCTAAGAAGCAATCCTATGGACCATAATAGGGTTGCATTTTCCATGGGCAAAGGCACAATTGAAATCATGGTCTTATCCAGGAGAACCACAGCCAGCCAATGTTTCTCCCCATTCAGAAATCCAGCTCATTTGGGGAAAGCAAGGTTCTTGGTTTTCTTTCTCCTTTTACCCCTCCTTCCTGCTTTACTAAGGATTGAGATTAGGGCTCTACCAAGAGGAACAACCCCAGCTTCTGCTGGAACTTTAAAATGTGTTATTTTAGGGTCTTTCTAGACATACCATTAATCTCATCAAAGCCAAGACATTTTACAAGTAGTGGGTAAATAGCTCCTCGATGGACTACTAGAATCCGGGACTAGTAAAAGCACCAAAGAGGAGCAGGCTAGCCCATTGCAGGGTGGGGGCAAATGACTGGAGGGAGCAGTTGCTCTGTACGGCAAGTACTGAGCCACTGAAACCCCACCCCTGCTCTTCATACTCATTTCTCATCTCTGCC
>NC_022009.1:37470316-37480148 GCF_000317375.1 Microtus ochrogaster | reverse complement strand
CACCCCTGCTCTTCACACTGACCACCTCACCCACCCCTGCTCTTCACACTGACCACCACCTCACCCACCCCTGCTCTTTACACTGACCACCTCACCCACTTCTGCTCTTCACACTGACCACTTCACCCCAACCCTGCCCTTCACACTGACCACCTCACCTCATCCCTGCCCTTCATACTGATCACCTCACCTCATCCCTGCTCTTCACACTGACCACCTCACCTCATCCCTGCTCTTCACACTCACAACTTCATATTGGCAAATGGCCTGCAGGCTGCTTCTGTTCTTAATTTTCATCAGGTGTCCCTCAGCCCCACTCTCCTCCCTTGTTACTTCTCCCCCAGTCTTTGGAAGGCTGAGGTAAGAAAGAAGAGGGAGGAGCATAGCTGAGTGACTCCTTCTTCCTCCTGAAGGTGGAATCCAGCTTTACTTCTGGGTAAGAAGATGGGGGTTAGGGGTGTGGGGGCACCTTTCAGGTTGGGCACAGTGGTATGAACCTTTAATCCCAGCGCCAAGGAGGCAGAGGGAAGTGGATCTCTCTGAGTTCAAGGCCAGTCTGATTTACATAGTGAGTTCCAGGATAACCAAGGCTACAGAGAGAGACCCTGTTTCAAAAAGTCAAACCAAACAAGACAGAAACGAGCAAACAAAAACTTCTGATCTCTCTGGGACTGGAAATGTACTTAATTGGTAGAGTTCTTGCCTAGTATGCACCAAGTCCTTTCTCTCTCTCTCTCTCTCTCTCTCTCTCTCTCTCTCTCTCTCTCTCTCTCTCCCACCCCCTTGTTGTTGTTGTTGAGTTAAAATTTGCACAGAGTAGACTACATGAAACACGACAGTGCTTTTGGACAAGATAAACATTCAGCATTCAGCATGAGCCCCAGGTGGGGGTGTTAAAGATTGAGCTGTGTGCACTGGAGACCAGAGGGCAACTTCCTGGGGGACACAGGTGGCAGCAGCTTTTGAGAAGGGGACTGGGTGCAGATGAGCAGCTAAGGCCCATGGATGTTTGAACATCTGGACCCCCTCTCATGGTGGCCAGAGTATTTCCTTCCGTGTTTGGCTGGTTTGAATTTCTTACTGTTCATTTAGAATGTGTGCGGGTTGGAGAGTGTGTAGGAGGGGGAAGGGGAACGTAGCTGGAGGAACCCAGAAGTTTACCAGGCCCATTCTTTGATCTACGTAGCCACGGACTCTTATGAAAGCAGGGTTTCTTCATCTTCTCACAGCTGGGCAGGCAATGGCTTCCAGAGTGAGCATTGAGGCTCCTAACCCTAGGGATTTTAGTTACTGCATCTCTCACACAAAGAAGGAATTCTGAAATGAGCAAAACTGATTAGTAGCCAAATATGAAAACTGAAAATTGCATTAACCCTGCTACCTCCTAGCTTCCTGAAGCCTTGCTAGCTAGCAATTTAGGGAATTAAACGTTTGTCAGCCATATTCTCCTGCAAACATCCTGCATCCATTTAAATACATGGAGAAAGTATCTTGGTCAGAGGAAGCACAATGGGAAGGAAGATTCCTAGTTGGAAAGTTTTAGATTTAAAATGTTTTCATTACAGGCTAGAGAAACGGCTCAGCAATTAAGGGTTTGTACTGCTCTCGCAGAAGACCTGAGAGTGATTTCCACACCCCCATTGGGTGGCAACTAAGCACATGTAACATATAATTAAAAACAAATCTTTAAATTTTTTATTATGTGCGTGTGTGCATGCATGCATGTACACTCACATGTTCTATGCCGTGCATGTAGATGTTGGAGGGCTGTTTTCTGGAGTTAGTTCTATTCTTCTACCATATTGATTCTGGGAACTGAACTCTTCAAGCTTGGTGGTAAGTGCTTTTACCTGCTCAGCCAACGTGTGTGCTCTTTCTCTCTCCTTTATAAATAGATTTTTTTTTTTTTTAGCTCTTTCCTCTCTGTGACCTAAAGCAAGTCCTTTGGCCTCTCTGAACCTCAAATCATTCTTTTGTATTCTCAGAAAATGTCAAACCTGAGCCATGTATTCACCTAACTTCTTAGCTTCCACTCTATGCCTGATACTGGCCTATTGAAAAATTCTTACTATCGGGGCCAGAGAGACAGACAGCTCAGTGCTCAGAGTGCATTCTCTGCAAGCACAACCACTTGAGTCCAATCCCTGACATTCATGTAAAAAGCCAGGAATAGCTGTGTGCATATCTGTATATGTATATGTAACCCCAATACTGGGTAGCAGAAATAGGTGGCTAGCCACAGCTCATGAGCTAGACAACCTAGCTGAAATTGTGAGTTTCTACTTCAGTGGGAGACCCTGTTTCAAGGCAGAGAGTTGAATCATAATAGAAGGGGACATTCAATGTCTTGCTCTGGCTTCTGCCTGCATACATCCATGCCGGCACACCCATAATCTCATATGCATATTTCATATGCACAAAGGGAAAAAAACACCGTTCTAACACTTCTTTACATCATTCTTGTTTTGAGCATATCATGTTGCAGCCTAGACTAGCCTGGAACCAAGTGCTGGAATTGCATATATGAATCGCTGTACCCAGCAATCACTTTTATTTCAAAAGCACACTGTGTCCTTGTTTTGTTTCGCACTTGGTGCAAAAGGATGTAAACACGTACTGACAACCACTCCTGGTCTTTAGAAGAGCTGTGTTCTAGCCCACGTGACCAGCCCCATGATCAGGATATGCCAGTGAGATGTTTGCCAGGACTGGAGCTGACTAGACCTGGACTGGAGTCTCCACTTTATTCATTATTATCAGCTGGCCTGGTTAGCCAGCATTAGTTACTCCTCCTTTTGTTGCGACAGAGCACTTGACAGAAGCAACCGAAAGACGGAAGGTTTTATCTTAGCTTGGAGTTGGAGGGTACAGTCTGTGTAAGAAGAGAAGTCATGATGGCATACACTGGATGCAGCCGGTCATATCACATGTGCAGTCTGGAAACAGAGGTGACTGCTAGCGCTCTGCTGGCTCTCTCCTTGTTCAACCATTCTGGACCTCATTTGGAGGAACGAGGGAGGCTCTTGAGACGCAGGAAGACTGGGAAAATGACAAGATTCACAGAATACCCCCCCCAGGTTACAAACGTGGTCAACAGTTGCTGAGGAGAGGAAAGCCAGAAGAGCTGCCTACAAGTCGGGCAGGAAGCTGCAGGGGTGCAGCTTCTGTGAATGTCATCTGTGCTGAGAGGGGGTTTTCAGCGATACAGTCTTGAAGTCACCCATGCTCCTGTGGGTAACCTCAAGAAACGAATTAGTTCCCAGAGCTAGAAGGTGGAGCTGTTTCTTTCTTCTGTCATCAATGCCTTATCTGGGGTGAATAGATGTTTCTCATGTCTCCCCAACAAAAGCCACACAACAGAGCATGACACAGTGACAATCAGCCTCTTGCTATTGCTTTTTGGTCGAGAATCCTTTCCTCCCCTAGCCCACAGCACGTCTCCAGTCTAAAGTCATTTGCTAGCTTGTTATTTCAAGGGACCTGAGGATCGCTTGCTTAATCTGTAGGGCAGGGCAAGGAGAGGTGTGGTCACTCATTTAGATCACATTAGGGACTTTTTCTTGAGGATACAGTGAGTTAACAGGCATTGTAAGAGACAGCTGAACCACAGAGCGGCTGCAACTTAGAATTCAGACAAAACCTGCATCATGGGCCAAGGACCAGAGGCTTTCAAAAGTCTCGGGTGAGAAATAAGGGCAGCTTGTTTAGCTGCAGGTTAGTTATGCCCAGAGCACCTCAAGAGACACTCTGGGCTCTAAAAGCTCCTTAGGACTATGGCCACAGGATAAGTATGCGTAGCTCTGGGGGCCATCGGAACAATTGTTGGTGACACCACAGGGGTAACCCCCACCCCCGGACTTCACACTCTTCTTTCTTTTCCAAAGTTTTATTAAGCACCTGAAGCAGGACTGTGCTAGACGCTTAACTGTGACCCAAAGGGCTGGTGCTACTTTTGCCCTTGGTCTACCTTTAAAACCTCACCAGGTTGCTTCCCACCCTTCTGTCCTGTCTTCCCCATCACCTCTCAGTTTGCCTTCCTTATGTCTCCATTTCTTATAACTCAGAAGTCAGCTGCAGACCCCTGACTCCTACGAGATCAAGAGAAGGTTGCGGTGATATCTTTGCCACAGGCTCTGCGGAAATGGAGAACTTTCACAGTTCCAAAGCCCCGTCATTTCTGACTCTAAATTCTTAACCTTTCTCAAATTTCTTTGTCTCACGAGCCTGTAATTACTAGAGACCCTTACCGGTGGACCCCGATGTGATGTGATACTTCTTGCTTGCCTTCTACAAAGAAAACATGAGTAGTGTCCACCCACAATTCATGTCTACTTGGAACATGGGGACACGACCCTATTGGAAATGGGGTGTTGGCACATGTGCATAATCAAATGAAGATACATTCCTAATGGGGTAGGATGAACCTTCAACCCAGTCCTGAAATCCTGGCAAGGAGAGAAGACATTCAGAGGGATCCAGAGAGAAAGGGGGCAGTGTGAAGCCCGGCCAGAGCTGGAGTAAGCTATGTGGCAAGGACATCAAGGATTTCTGGGAGTTGCCAGAAGCAAGGAAGAGGCAAGAAGGGACCATCAAGCCTTCAGAGGAGTGTTGACTGGGGACTTTGAGCCCTCTGAACTGTAAGAAGTTAAATTAAATTTGTGTTGTTTTAAGCGGCCCAGTTTGTGACACTGTCATGACAACTTCAGGAAACAAACAGGCCATGCTCAGCTGGGTGTGTGGCCAACTTCCCTGAGGAGTTGGAAGTGGAAGGTGGGAGGGGCAGTGATATTTCAGCATTCTCCTCCTGTTTTCTACTGGCTTCCTCGTCTACCACCCATCCTTCTTCCCCCTCCTTCAACGTGTCTTTTAATCCCTCTTTCCCCTAAGGTCTAGGGCTTCAGATTTACTTGATCCTACTCTGAAGGACTCAAGTTCCCAACCTACTATTTAGGTCAAAGACCCCCAAGATGCCAGGCTGCACCGAGGTTGGTTTTTTTTTTTTTTTTTTTTTTTGCAAAGAATAGCAGCTCCTTCTTGGAAGGGAGACAAGGGCTTTAAAAGCTGTTCATATCATCTTTCCCCTTGTGGAAGATATCACCATTCTCTCCCTCCCGTTCTTCAGCTCCGCAGAGGCAATAGGGTAGCTTTAGTCTCCCTCATTGAGGGTTCAAGTTACACAGAGTCGAAGCCAGGAGGGAAGACCCTGTCAGTCAAGGCTGACTGAACTGTTTCCTGTGTCTGGATGCTGCTCTGGGCTCTTCAAGAAGATACTAAAACAGTTGTTCTCAACCTCTGGGTCATGACCCCTTGGAGGGGATTGAATGACTCACAGGGGTCCCATATCATGCAGATCAGGCGTTTACACTGTGATTCATAACAGTAGTAAAATTACAGATATGAAGTAGCAATGGAATAATTTTGTGGTTGGGGTCACCCCAACAAGATTAACTGTACTGGAGGGTCACAGCATTAGGAAGGTTGGGAACCACTGTTCTAAGGGAACTGAAGAGGTGGCATTGTCCTGCCTGGAAAGAACACCCTAGAAGACAACCCTTAGCTTTCTTCTTTAAAATCTTTCTCAGTAAGCTTGCTTATCCCATTGTTGAATGAGTCTTTTGTGTTCCACTTCCTCCTTTGTGTCCTCTGTATTTGATCTCACCTGTGTCTATATGTATCGAAATTTCTTTTTAAATTTGACCATATTTGTTATTCTGTTTTCTCAAGGCATGCTCATGTCTAAGACCCATGGGGCAGTATTTTTCTTTCTGATTTTTTAAAATAAGACTTATGAATCCCAGTGGTAAATTAAGTTGCCCAATATCACAACATTATCTCCGCATTTACAGGGCAGAGCTGGCCTTAACTCTGGGATGTTTTCTTTCTGCAAAATCCATGGTTTTCTCAGAGGAGAGCTGCTGGCTTTAGCCTGGAATAGCTGTGTCCTTTAGCTCAGCCCTTTCCTGGTTTGAACCAGAGCTCTGAGTGTGCAAGCTTGACTCTGTTTTAAAATCATACTGTGTTTAAATAGATTTCTAGCCCCATTTTTTTAAAAATCAACTTTATTAATCAGTTTGGAGAACTCTGCATCTTGACTCTGGCTTCAGAAAAAAATAGTCTTAGTAGGTTACATGAGTATTTTGAAACTCCTTTTTTTTTAATTCAATAAAAGTTTGCACAAACAATGCATCCCACAGGAGAAATTTATGCCAGATTCCAGATGTCTAACACATTTGCTTGAGATATTAGAGTTCATGGCCTCTTGTGCTTATTAAACCAAAATATGTGAGCCCATAGAGCTGAGTTTTAAGAAGCAGGCGTGCTGCAGGGTCAGGCTGAATTCTGGGCAACTATAGCACTTTTGACAAATGTTCTCATCCCAGGTTTCGTGTGTGTGTGTGTGTGTGTGTGTGTGTGTGTTTAATTTTTGAAACAGTTAAAGCAGAGAGTACAAGAGGAGAAAATATAAGATATCTAGTTTTGACCTAGTTCCACCTCAGTTCAATATACAAATTCATGCCTAGTCCAGTGTCTAGTGTTGGACTCAGAATGCTGTGATAGCAGTGACCAACATAGTTTTGTTCATGGAACACCATTTATACCTCATACCTGTCATTTTCATGGCTTCCACTGCCATCCTGAGCATCTTCCTCTCTCTCCTTGATGAAGGATACATGGTCCGTGTGCTTTTATTTCTGTCCTCTGCCCCTTGCAGTCTATTATCATCCAAGAGCTGGAGCGATCTGCATAAATGTCAAATCACTTCATGTTATGCTTCTACTCCAAACTCTCCAATGCCTTCTCAGCCTAATCAAATAAAGGCGAATGCTTTTGAAACAGCTCGTGTAGCCTTTTGCTACAAACACCAGCTCATGATCCCTTGGCGTCAGTGCTTATCTTTCTTCCTGTCTTTCTCTTATTATAGTTCCTAGTACTTCTTAAACACGCCAGGCAAGTTCCTCGGGCATGGTTCACTGGTCAGGCAAAGGCTAAAACACACCTGCTCTCTCTCTCTCTACAGGTAAGAAAGGAAGAATTTTTTGTTTCAAATATTTAACAACAACAAAACCCCTAAGGTACATAATATTTTTCCCCTAGTAATTTTGCTGTAGCAAAATGGACCAAAACAGATTCCCCTTATAAATTGAAAATGGAAATGCCTATAGTTGGGTGATTGTTCATTTTTTTATCTACTATGTGATCTTGACTTTGTGGTCATCTAATGGCTGTGATCGGCTTGTTGTACCATTGCATGAGGAAATGATAACTGAAAACCAAAGCTGTTTTGCATGATTGGAAAAGGACTCATTGAGGGAACTATGGTTAAGGTAATTCAGAAAATTTAATTTATCTATCTAGACAGAGTCTTACTGTATGGTTCTGACTAGCCTCGAACTCACAGGGATCATCCTAGCTTTGCTTCACAGGTGCTAGGATCAAAGGTGTGCATACCTTTGATCTATACCTGGGTATAAGCACCATACCCAGCTTAGAAAATATTTTTAAAATCATCAAATCTTTAAAATAATTTGTCCATTTAGTCAGGCAGTAGTGGTGCACGCTTTTAGTCAGCAGAGGCAGAGGATCTCTATGAGTTCAAGGCCAGCCTGGTCTACAAGAGCTAGTTCTAGCACAGGTTCCAAAGCTACAGAGAAGCCCTGTCTTGAAAACCAATAATAATAATAATAATAATAATTTGTCAGTTTAACAAGTATTAGAAACAAAGCATAGAGTAGGGGAATATTTATATTTCCATCAGTAAAGCATTTGCCACTCACACATGAGGACTTGAGTTTAATCTGTGTGCACATACACATGCCAGGCACAATGGTTTGCATTTGTAATCCCAGCACTGTGGAAGCAGAGACAAGTAGCTATCTGGGGCTCACGAGCCAGTTCACCAAGCATAATTGTTGAGTTCCCGGCCTGAGTGAAAACCTATCTCAAAAACCAAGGTGGCTAGCGCCTGATGAATGACATCCAAGATTATCTCTGGCCTCACTCAGGAGCACACACATCTACAGACATTCACACACGTGTAGGCATGCACGCATATGACCACATAGTATTGATGACTTCTTGTCTTAGTAGCCACAATATACTCTGTGTAAAGTCAGAATTATGAATATCAGTGGCTGCCCCTGCCATATCACAATGTTGGGTAGAAATGGGTGTGTTTACTGCCACACTGCTGTCTATCACACTTCTTTAGTCCTTGCGTACATTTATATGGGCATCTGAAAAGGGAAACGGGAGCCACAACTGGGCATTTTGTATCTCTGGAGTTTTCTAGAATCCTTAGCATGCTAATGCTTTAAAAGGAGAGGCTAGGCGGCTGGAGAGATGGCTCATTAGTTAAAAGCACTGTCTGTTCTTCTAGAGGACCTGGGTTTGATGTGGTTCATAACCATCTGTAACTCCTGTTCCTGAGGTCTAGTGCTCTTGTTTTGGGCTCCATGGATACCAGACAGACATGTGGTTCACAGAAATACATGCAGACAAAACACCCTTGCACATCAAATAAAATAAAAAACTTTTTAAAAGGTGAGATGTTTATCAGTGAAAGGACCATAGATGAGTTTTAAGTATCCCTTTCCCTGACTCTGATGCTTCCCCAAGAGCATCTTTAGTTCTGGAGAATTGGCCACTTGAAGAACTTGGGGCCAGAGGCTCTCTGACACAGTGCTTAGGCCAAACAGGGAGAGGACAAAGAAAGTAATAAAGAGCCATAGAACACAAATCGTTTTCTCTTATAGTTTGTTTCTAGAAAGTTCTGCCCATGGCATGGACATCATTATTCAGCCCAAGTCTTGCCGTCTTAAACCTTTATACACACTCATCTGCCATAAAACTGTCTTCACTATAGAGCTCACATTTAAATAGCACCTCTGTGTTTCTCTCTCTTATGTTCATTCAATGTTTGTTCAGTTTCTACATGACTGTGCCCTGCCTGAATGTAAGCTTTAGCAACACAGAGATGGGGACCAGCCCAGCTCTCCTAGTCTCTTTCGGTCTCACTTTGATCATTATAATGATCCCAAGCAGATGCTAAGACAGAGCTGACTAATTTCCTATGCTTCAGAAGTAAGACACTGAAGTTCAGGAAGTCTGTTACAACACTGTCAAATATAAAAACATCATTCAAGTGAGAACTTCACCTCTGAATTTCTTTCTGCCTGTAAGTCCCGCCCCTCCCTTAGTGTTCTATGCCACAAACAAATATGAAGTGCCAGGCATTTAAAGCAAATAAAAATGTATGCAAATTACAATAAAATAAAAACATCAAAAATCCCAGTTCTGAGGACCCTCTTAGGGACACAGTATTCAAAACTCATGCCAACCTCTTATATTTAAATATCAAAAACTGTGTACTAACTAACTCAAGTAAAAGGAGAAACTCAGGACTTGTAACTGACTTGATTTCTATGCTAGTACCATGTAGCTAGCTGGCCCAACTGCTGACTGCAGTCATGAAACTGGATGCCTTTGGAGCCTATTCTTATACTGTCTTATCACTACTTTTCTCGGAAGATCAGGTCATTCATCTTTTTTTCCCCCAACTTCATTCAGCTTAATGATAGATTGACTTCTCTCTAGGAAATCTGGGCCCTAATGTGCCTTCTATCCCTAAAGACAGGATTGACTGACTTTTGCCTAGTCACAATTTGAAGAAAAAAAAAATAACTTTAGGGAAAGATTTTGATTGACCCATCTTGAGTTGGATATATTCTCATGAAATAATAACTTCTGACTAGGTGAGTGTTGAGTGATGTTTTACTCATTTGGCTTTTTGAGGGGCCCACCACACAACTCCCAAATAAATCACACACAGAGG
>NC_022009.1:37443291-37461841 GCF_000317375.1 Microtus ochrogaster | reverse complement strand
AACTGACTTGATTTCTATGCTAGTACCATGTAGCTAGCTGGCCCAACTGCTGACTGCAGTCATGAAACTGGATGCCTTTGGAGCCTATTCTTATACTGTCTTATCACTACTTTTCTCGGAAGATCAGGTCATTCATCTTTTTTTCCCCCAACTTCATTCAGCTTAATGATAGATTGACTTCTCTCTAGGAAATCTGGGCCCTAATGTGCCTTCTATCCCTAAAGACAGGATTGACTGACTTTTGCCTAGTCACAATTTGAAGAAAAAAAAAATAACTTTAGGGAAAGATTTTGATTGACCCATCTTGAGTTGGATATATTCTCATGAAATAATAACTTCTGACTAGGTGAGTGTTGAGTGATGTTTTACTCATTTGGCTTTTTGAGGGGCCCACCACACAACTCCCAAATAAATCACACACAGAGGCTTACTCTTAGTTGTGAATGCCTGGCCTTAGCTTGGCTCGTTTCTTGCCAGCTTTCCTTAAATTATCCTGACTACTTTTTGCCTGTGGGCTTTTATCTTTCTCTATTTCTGTATACCTGTTTTTACTTCTTTCTCTGTGGCTTGCGGTGTGGGTGGCTGGCTGCCCCTGATGTCCTCCTCTCCTTTTCTATTGCTCCTCGCTTCCTCTCCTCCCAGATTTCTCCTCTTATTTCTCCTCTCTGCCTGCCAGTCCTTCCTATCCTTGCTCCTGCATCGCTATTGGTTGTTCAGTGCTTTATTAGATCATCAGGTGTCTTAGACAGGCAAAGAATCACAGCTTCACAGAGTTAAACAAATGCAGAATAAACAAAATCAACACACCTTAAAATAACATTCCCCAGTAGGTGAGTATGCCATAGTTAGGGTTTCTGTTGCTGAGATGAAACACCATGACCAAAAAGCACCTTTGGGGAGGTGTTTGATCCCCAGCACCTCAAAAACAAAACAGAACAAAACACCAAGTGTCAGTCTAACGGTAAGAGGTGAAAAAAACAGGAGAAGCCATCTGGAGAAGGGATTCTTATTGCTTTTCGTAGTGGCGAGTCCAAGAAGTGAAGAGGGAAGGCAGGATTTGTAAGTGGCCCAGAGCAGCGTGAGGGATGGGATAGGGAGACTGTGTGGAAATAGCCGAGCCTGTAGCAGAGCTATAGAGGAACTGTGGACTTTCAGGGTGGGCTGTGGTTCTACCAGAGAAGCAAGAAGGAACAGTCGAGAAACTTCTGGAGCTAGGAAACTATTAACCCTTTCTAGTCTTTTTATTTTTCATATGAACAGATATCCAGGGATGGAAAATAATCTACCTCAGACCATGATAGTTATTTCATTGGCAAAAACTAGAGGAAATATTGGTATCTTCCCTTGCATATGCCAGGAAGTTTTGCTTCAGCTGGAAGTACCCAGAAAGTTACCCGAATCTAACAGTGCATTCCCCACCAAGACGACCCCTGCAGGAGAGCAAGTATAAACATTCAGGAGGCTCATGGGGGTGGAGCAGGTGATGGAAGGACGATTCCAGAAAAGGGAAGAGTTCAGGCAATGGGTTTTAAAAACAGACCTTCTTAGTCTTTGGCAGTCCATAGCTCTCACAAAGCAGAGTTCATTGGCTTTCTCAGGGTGCCTCAAATCCTGTGAATCCAGCTGTTGTGTTCATAGGATGGCCACACCTGAGGGTCTCTCATTTATTGGACCCCCTTTCTCTGGAGTCTTTGATTGGTGAAGGGGCTTTCCTAGCACTCATAATATCTTATAAAGTCACAATAGTATGGATCGGGGAACTGATCCAACTTAGTGGTAAGGCCGATCAATTCAAATGTTGTTCATTTTTGTGGAGAAGGCGGGGATCTGCTCCACAAGGTGTGGAAGGGCAGCGCAACTAGGGCCTAGAGGACCCACTTCTGTTCAAGTTTACCCTACAGCTGGACAGACTGGACAGTCATCAGTCCCACTCTTTGTCACATGGAATTTCTCATGTGTATCTCTCCGCAATCTGCTTGGCTTTCTGAAAGTATTTATGCTGCATTCCAAGCATAAATCCCAAAGAGGACTAAATATCCAGAAATTGTACCACCCGTCTTGGCTGTCCTGTGTCATAATTTCCATTTTACTTCCCTGTTGGGCAGTCACCATGATCAGCCTAGACAAAGTTAAGAGGCCCTAAACTCTAACTTCACTGATAGGTATTTAAAAAAAATGTGGTTGTGAATTGAATAACAGTAGCTGCAATATTCTTTTGTTCCCACTGCTATTTGACTTGGGCCTTCCATTACTTTTAACTGAAAGCATTGTTTTTTAGCATAGTCATTGGCATCCCAGCCATGGACAGCAGAATGTCCCAGATAAGTGGCTCTCAAATACAGAATTAATTATCACACTTACCCATAATTTAATATTAAGGTTTTGGAATTATTTACTTTTTCTTTTCCTTTAAATTAGAGAAGAATTAAGCTTACTTACAATATCTTGTCATTCAATTCTGATAAGAATTAAAAGAAAATAAAAGCAATTTTGAGACAGACTTTACATAGCAACTATCCATCCCTTAAACTATATGATCTAATGTGTTTACAGAATTCTCTAAGCACTATCACAATTGACTTTTGAAACATTTTAGTCCCCAAGAATGAATCTCTTTAAATATTAACAGTAATTTCCATTTTTATTCCCACATCCCTTCTTGCCCCAAGCCTTAGGTAGCCACTGATCTCTACATAGTCACCTGTTCTGAACTTTCCCCCTCCTATGGAACTGTACTTTTATATCTGTTGATTAACTTGCTGGCCTCCGCCAATCCCTCAAGCTTCTGATAACCATGATTCTGCTCTGTCCTAAGATATCAGCTTTTAAAGATTCTGTATATGATTGAGAGCATTAAATTCTTGTCTTTTTGCATTATTTTGCTTAAATAATTTTCTCTGGGTTTATCTTTGCTATTGCAACTGATTAAATTTTTTTTGACTAGAGCAGAATAGCATTCTATTGTATCTATCTATCTATCTATCTATCTATCTATCTATCTATCTATCTCTATATATATATCACCTTTTCTTTAATTCATTCACTCATTGAAGAAGACCTACGTTGATTCTATGTCTTGGCAATTATAGATAGTGCTATGATAAACATGGGAAAACAGATATTTCTCTAATATTCTAATTTTTATATGACCCATAGTGAACTTCTAGATCATATGATATGATAGTTCTATTTTAAATATCTTGAGAAACCTTCATATTATTTTCCATATTGGCTGTACTAATTTACATTTCCAGCATATTTCTTATAGAATTCTCTGAATAGAAAGCAAAAGGATGGGGTCAAAACAAGGAGTCCAATACAGAGACTAGGAGCTGGGCTGTTGGCTTGGATACCTTTTTTGGTAAGAGAATAGAAAGGTTTTTTTAGGGTTCTTTGGCTCAGGTCAAACTCTTTTGCTTTCCAACATGTACTCTGTTTAAGTTACCAAGACTGGAGACTCTCCCTATTCTCTTCCTAGCTCTGATGATCTGTCCATTATGTACGCAAGGACAAGAATAAAGAATTTCATCTTGCTTTTCACATTGTACTGCCCCATAAAAAACTCTAATACAAGAAACCACTTGAAATTGTCTGCTGTCTTCTTAGTACACTGCTAGGCATTGCAGATACAGCAATAAGACGTGGGTCTGCAGTCACCTTAAAAACAAAGGAGGACCAAAAGGAGCTCATCAGAATGCAAATGTGAAACCTAGTGTTGTAGCCTGTTAAAGGGAAAGGGAGCAAAGAAGAGCTAAGCCTATCTCAAATTTCAGGGTGACTCTCCACTTATAGGTACAGCAATAGAGCGCTTGATGATTGGACGAGAGCTAGTATCTGACCTGGGTATCTGACACTAGAGCATCTATAATCTACACCTTGGGTATAGCCTGGCTGGGAAACAGGAACAAAGGCGTTGGAGAAGCAGTCACGGTTTAAGTGGTAGGCTGTGAGACTAAGGTCTGCTGGTTCCAATGGATTGGAGACTCAAATATGCTTCAGGTACACAGAAGGCCCACTTTTTACAAGATGAGAGGTGAGCATTGTGTGAACTACACCAAGTATTGTCCTTTCAGACCCCTGAATATCTTCCCATCATTCTTACTCAAGTTGTGGCTAGGATTGGAAGCCCATTCTCTGTCTTTTATGAGAGTTAATTTGAGGGAAGTTTTCTTTATTGTAGCATCAGAACTCTGTAATGGGTATTCACTCTGCTCATGACCTTGGGCTATCTGTGCTGGCAGAGGTGCTTCTTGTCTGCCCCTTTGACCTATTAAAGGAAAGAAGAAGGGGGTCGTGTGCTCTTGCTTGGGTGATGAAGACAGGGTCAGGTGGCCTGAAGCAGCGTGTGATCAGTCCCCAGCTTTCCAAGGACTCTGCAACTGGATTTACCATATTCTGTATTTGTGAGTGTATTTCTCCTTTTTATATCATAATAAATCCTTGATACCCCTTAAAGAGACACGAATTTCTCTTACAGAACTCTCTTTAGAACAGTCACGGATCAGAAGATGGACGAGATGGTGGTGAATGGTGATGAACTGGGTTTATGTAAAGACAGCTTTATGGTTTCCCAGCCAAGTCTGTGATTTAGGGAAAAGAGCTTTTTACTTGCTACAAAGGCAAGGCAGGCCTTTAACTCACAGAGTTGTCTTACCTCTGCCTACTGAACTAGAATTATAGGTGTATGCCACTACTCTGCAAGGGAAAAAAATCTTAGGTCTTTGTCACATACATGCTTTGGTTCAAATTTTGGTTCCTTGATCAATCTTTGTGACCTTCGAAAAGTTTCTTATTCATAAAGTCTAGAGAGTAGAACCCACCAATTCTTCTGCCATGGGTACAAGACTCCCTTGAGCTAGAAGCCTACTGTTTGGCATGTTGCAGCTGTTATCATTCCAATGTATGTTTATATATAAATATGAACTGGAGAAGGGAGGTCATTTTTAACTTCATTCCCGGTTATATAAGGTGGTTCCAATGGAAGTGCTTAGACTTTCCAGTGTTCTGAGAGTTGTAAATGGGCGTGTCCACATGCATGTTTATCTGGCATGGGTGTTGTTTGGCTTCCCTCGGCCTGCTTGCTAAGGGAGTTGTAGTCACTAAATTCCCAGAAGAGCTATTGTTATTAATCAGGCATGTGCTGTGAGATGGACGGGGTGATGAGTTGCTTGTGCAGCCAAGCGAGTTCATGTTTTGCAGGCAACATCAAATTGCTTCCTGAGGACATGTTTTTCAGGAATGGAAGGGCATGTTTCACTAGTCCTCACAGATCTCGTCCCTTCCCTTGAGCACTGTCACAGAATAGGGCACTAGGATAGCTGGTTAGAAGTCACTTCCTGGGGCTGCTACCCAGTGGTGCTAGAAATGCTTTTCATTGTTTACTTCTCCTGGTAAGTGGAATCTGCATCAAATAGGAGATGGATTACAGACCTCCCACGCTTTCTCAAAAAGCACACCATTCTCTTTTATAAGCTGGAAGAACAGAAGCCAGTGAAAAGCTGGGAATGCTGAAGGAGGAAGGAATGTCGGAAAAAGCAGGATTATAAAATGTTTTGATGATCCTCCCCCTGCTCCTGATTCATTCAGAAACCAATGTGTACTTTAAATGAACAAACTAAACACACGAGTGTCGGAATAAAATGTCTGTGGATTTTTGGTTAATGTGTCAACCACATTTGTTCATGAATTTTCCTTATGGCCTTGGAATAGATTTCATGTAAGAGGAAGAAGGTCTTGGCATTCTAAACTGCCTAAGGATTTTACTTGGCAGTCCTAATTGCTGAAAGCAAAAATGACAAATAGGTTTCAAATTGTATTTCTGATTGTAATGAAACTTTTTAAATAATATTTTTATTAATTCTTTGAGAATTTCATTTAATATATTTTGAACATGTTCACTTCTCCCCAGCTCCTCCCAGATTTAAGCTTCTTCTCCACCCAACCTCATACTGTGTTCTCTCTTTCTCCCTCCCTCTCTCTCCCTTTCTCTCTCAAAACCCACTGAGTTCAATTTGTATTGCCCATACTCCTGGGTGTGGGCCTTCCCTGGATTGTGGTAGACCTACCAGGGGCCACACCCTTAAACAAACAGACTCTCCCTCTCCCACAGCTATCCAATGCTAGTAGTTCCTCAGCTAGGAGTGGGACTTTGCCCCACATCTCCATCCCCCCCCCCATGCTAGGATTTTGTCTGGCTTGAGCTTTTGTCTGCTGTGAGTTTATACGTGTAATTGCTTATTGTATCTGGAACTACAATTTCCTTGGAGTCATCGGCAGATTCTTCCATTCTTCCATGAAGATCCTTGTGCATTATGAGGAGGGGTGTTCCATAGACTTCCCATTTAGGACTGAATAGCATACAGTCTCTTATTCTCTGCCCGTTGACCACGTGGGTCTCTGTGTTAATTGGCATCAACGGAAAGAAGAGTCTCTGATGAGGATTGAGAGATGCATTAATACATAAATATAATAATAGCTCATTAGGAGTCATTAATAATATGTCCATGTAGTAGAATAATGGTATTATATTCTTTCCTTGGGCCAATGCCTACCTAGTCACAGATTCTTGACCCCAAATAATTGCACCTGATATGGGTTCTATCATGTGGAGTGGGTCTTATAGCCAATTAGAGAGTGATTGGTTACTCATATAACATTTTTTTGCCACTATTATGCCAGTGGGCATGTCTTACCAGAACAGCCACTATTGTAGTTAGTAGCATCCATAACTGTGTAAGACTGATGATTACTTTTTCTTATAATATGTATAGGTACCTTCCAGCACTATCCTGTAGAGATGATACTTCCAAGTTAGCATCACTTGATTCCTCTGTATTTTATTACTCTAGATAATGAGTTTAAACACGAATTGCAATTACTAATGTTCTGAAGTTACCTTCTGAAGTGTTTTCAAATCTTTCTTCTACTGTGATGAATATATAGATTGTATATATTAAATCCAAATAATGGAATGGAATTAAACTGAGGGTGAGAAGTTAAGTTCCTTAAATAACCATTGGTTCAACAGATATTTCCTAGTGACTTACATGTTCTGTGTGCATTGGTCTGGATATTGGCATATGTCTATCACTTCATAACAGAAAAGTCATGGTAGAAGCCTATGTCAAGGGATAATCTGAGTGTAAGATTAGTTTCCATTTGCTCTGTTATGAGAGAACGGTTCTCTATTGTTTCTTATGTGTCTGTGGGTTGGCTGGATATGAGATGATCCAGGCTGGGTCCTTCTTTTCTAGTGACTGTCCAGGGCACTGTTAGAAGGAGCACAAGAGCCAGAAAACACAAATTACTTAAGGCTCAAACTCAAAACTGTTACTTCTACTTCATTCTCTTGAGAAAAAACAAATTCCATAGCTGAATCCATGTCTTCAGGGCAGGGACACGCATCCCACTCTTACAGTGGAAGGAACTTGAAGGTCATTGCCAGGGGCGTGAACATAGTGAAGGACGAAGTTCTGGGATAATTCTGTGGTCTCCTGCAGGGGAGAAGTTTTAAGTTTAGGACTGTTCCTCCAGGGCGTGGTCCATACCACTTGTCTGCAACAGTGGCAGGTGAGTCCCGTCTTGGGAATTGCTCATGCGTATTACGGCTTGATGCTATTAAGCAGTCATTTTCCTCCTAACTCTTGGGTTCTAAGTCTTTCTCCAGGCAATGCTCTGATTGTCATTGGTTTCTTGATGTTTGTGACAAAGCATTCGTGCCATAAAATGCAAATATTTGTGCACAGCCACAATTCCATTCCTTATTATGTATTATTAGATAAGCCCACCATCATCTACTTCTAGTAAGCTGGACAGAGGATTCTTTAAAACGGAGAGATACTTAATCTGCTGACAGGGGAAAACAAAACTACTCTCTCAGTTTGAAAAGCTTCTGAAAGTCTGCTCTCTTATGATAAACTCACAGTTTAAAGTCAGTATATATATATATAGCCACCACTCTTTTTAAGGAGACCACTACCATGACGCGATTTTTTAAACCCAAATTCCTACAGTTTCTATATAGCTCCAGAACTTTGCAGTTTATAGTGGAAAGGAAGGGTGGTAGAAGCAATATAGTTTTAAAGTTGGGCAGCTAAACACATGAATAGTGCCTCAGAAGGGCCTGCCCGGGAAGCAGTGGAGTTTTACTGATGTCTGATGTTTGAATAACACCTTTAAGAAAATCACATCAGTTGGTGTGTGTGTGTGTGTGTGTGTGTGTGTGTGTGTGTGTGTGTGTGTGCGTGCATGCATGTGCACATGAACACATGCACATGTGCTTGAGTATCAGAGGACAACTTTCAGAGTTGTTTTTCTTTTTCTACCATGTAAGGCCTGGACATCAAATTTATAATTGTTAGGATTTTTTCCTAATGCGAGCTCTCTGCCAACACAAAAATCCCAATCAAGCCAAATCACAACAAGCCAAATTAAGAAATATCCAGGTTTAATGGGATTCCTGAACTCTTGGGTGGCCCCAAGGGGGAACTGGGAGGCCTTGAATGCTCTCCTTTGGGAGTTCACAAAAAATACTCTGTGGGAATGGTTCTTCTACTCTCCCCTGGGGAGGGGTCAGGACCTGGCATGCTGGGATTTGGAGTCCAGACCAATACAACTCTCAGGCCTGGGGGCTGGGATGGATGCAAGGGGCTGGGGGCCAAGCTTCCAACTTAACAATAATGTCAAAAATAAGTGCAAATGCTTTCGCCCTCTGTATTGACTGGTTTTGTGTGTCAATTTGACACAGCTAGAAACATCAGAGAGGAAGGAGCCTCAGTTGAGGACATGCCTCCATGAGATCCAGCTGTAAGGCATTTTCTTAATTAGTGATCAAGGGCCTAGCCCATTGAGGATGGTGCCATCCCTGGACTGGTGGTCCTAGATTCTATAAGAAAGCAGGTTGAGCAGGGCAGGGCAGAGGAAGCAATCCAGTAAGCAGCACCCCTCCATTGTCTCTGAATCAGCTCCTACCTCCAGGATCCTGCCATGTTCAAGTACCTGTCCTGACTTCCTTCAGGGATGAACGGTGATGTGGAAGGGTAAACTGAACAAATCCTTTCCTCTCCAACTTGCTTTTTGGTCATGGTGTTTCATAATGGCAATAGAATCCCTCACTAATACATCCACTAATCCATTTCACCAGCCCCATGAATAATATCTTACGGAACTGTGGGCGGAATTGGCCGTGTCTGGAAGGGGGACTGAAGTGCTAGAGGAAAGTCACTAGAAACCTTTCTCATGCCCTGGCACAGATGGATTTAATAGATCAGGACTTGCAATGAATCTAGAAGACCAGAGACATCTATCTAACTGCTGGAGTAGTATCTTCAAGGAGAAGTCTGTGGGCAATGTTCACTGCTAAGGGGCTCCCACCAAGCTCTTCAGTCAGACCTGGGCCCTCTGGTGGTTAAAAGCACCAGAAGTTGGAAAGAAGAGCGAACCCTGGAATCAAGGACCAGCTAGACCCTGCTAGCCTCTTTGTGGATGCCTTCTACTGTCTAAACATGGCAGTTGTCAGGGATTAGAAACTCTCTCACCTCTATCATCCAAAATTTGGCCAAATTCCTCTTTTGGACATTCCCTCCCATTTTTTAATTTTTAAAATTTTTTTTTTATTTATTATTTTTGAGAAAGGGCTCTCTATGTAGCTGTTCTAGAAATTGCTATGTAGACCAGGCTGGCCTTGAACTGACAGAGATGTGACTGCCTCTGGCTCATGAGTGTTTGAATTAAAGGCACGTATGACCATACCCAGCTTCGTTTTAGCCAATTTAACTCAACCATAAGATAAAAGATAAAAGTTTTGGGAAACGAGGCTCATCTTAGGCAAGTTTGCATGGATACTAGAGAATGGAACTTGGGTTGAGTGATTTTTTTTTTTTTTTTGTAATTCACACAGCGTTTACTTGAAGTAGGCATTACGGTTTTCTCTGCTATACTCAGGAGGCCAGAAGCCTGTGCTCTGGAATCCTGGGGCATTTCCTGTGGCTTGCTCCCAGCTCTCACATCCTGTTTGCCCAGCTGCTCCTCCCCATCAAGTGATTGTACTGGTAGGAATCTCTCTTTTATCTGGGATCACATACTTAATTTGATCCTGCCAGCACTGTTGCATCTTACCTTAAATACTGAGTAGTTTTTTAATTAGGCCTTCAGTGAAACTACCAACTTCAGTGCCATGAAGTTTCACTGATCTGTGGGTTTGGAGGAGGGAGATGTGGCACTAAAGAGGAAGGTGGTTTTACAGGACGGGCACTGACATTGGAGGCCTTATCATAATTAGATCTTGTGGTGAGACATTGACGATCATCCTGTAGGACATATTTCTCAAGAAGAGAGTTCTGTGATTAAATTTGGAAAATGGAAGATTAGCAAAAAAAATATTGTTCATAGGTTGTTCCGATGCTAATGTGCACTGTGAATATCAAGGGAAGCAACTGAGTTGTCTATTTTCTTAAATTACACTGCTCTTGGGTCAGTTCAACCTCTCCGGGGCCAGTGTCTCCAGGATCATGAAGGTCACAGGACTCATTTTGAAAAAGATAAGTATAATCTTTACTTTTTAGTGATCTGGAAGCCTCCCTACAAATTCTGTACATTTATGCGATAATTGTCCCAGCCAGCATTGAGATACTTACCATAGGAGGTATAAAAGGAAAGGGCCAGCCAACTTTGACAATTTTATGGGGATTCTTCCATAAAATTGGGGAATATATGGTGTTGTAGTAGACACATTTAATATTAATACTAATATCTGGAAGATTTTATATAAGCACACTTAGCTTCTTTTGTTGTTTTATATGTACGGGTGTCTTGCAGCATACACCCATATCTGCCTGCAGAGGCCAGCACCCTGGAAACTGATGGCTGTGAGCTGCCACTGGGTGCTGGACTCAAACCCCGGTCCTCTGTAAGAGAGCCACTGAAACATTTTATTCAGCTTCTAATTAAACTTTTTATAAAACATTAAAAGTCATAAAAACCACAACTTCGCCCTGTTGAACAAAAAGGTACAGAATCACCGCTAGCAAGAAAGGACTCTCTGTATTCAGAGTTCATCAGGCCAACAGCTTTCCCTCTTGTCCTCACTCAGCGAGCGAGCGAGCGAGCGAGCGAGAGAGAGAGAGAGAGAGAGAGAGAGAGAGAGAGAGGAGTGTGTGTGTGTGTGTGTGTGTGTGTGTGTGTGTGTATGTGTGTCTGTGCGCAGTGCGCGTGTTCTCCCAAGGGGGGGGGAGTCAGAGGGGAGGGCGAGCAGTAAGTGCAGAGCAGGGGCGGGGCTCCCTCTAGAAGGGGCCGGGCTGTCCTGGGGCGGGGGAGGTTCAGGTGAGGGGGCGGGGCACCTGAAGGGTGTGGCGTGAGGGGCGGGACGATGGGGCGTGGCCTCGGAGGTGCTGGGCGGAGCTGAGCTCCGCTGAGGCAGAGCTCCGGTGTCAGTTACAGGTAGCCCGCCTGCAGGAGTGGAGGCTCCGGCTCGGCGCAGGGTGCAGCGAGGGCGCCCACGCCTCGAGAGTCGCGGGAGAAGACGCCCGGGAGAACGCGAGACCTCGGCGGGGAGCTGCGGCGGCTCAGGTGCGCTTCTCTCTCCCAGCGGGTTTCCGTCTCTGAGTCTTGAGCTTTCTTACAGTCGAAGTCGCTGTGGCCTGAGGGCGGCGGGGGGCGAGGCCCGGCCTCCCGGCGCGGCTCTGCGCAGACGCGGGACCCCGGCGTGCGGCCCCGAGCCTGCCCTGGCCGGCGCTGGCTCACGAGCCGCAGGTGCTCTCCCGGGAGAGGCGAGCGAGGCGAGCGGTCTAGAGTTCAGCTGCTAAACTTCTGAGACTCCGGGAAGCCCGGAAAGGGGGTGAACGTGTCATTTTCCTGTGTTTAGCACACCGTAGTGGGATTTCCACCTCTTCCGTGCTGTTCTGTTTTCTCTTAAATGACTTTCTTTTAATATAGGGAGATAGAATAGTTAAGTTGTGGGATAGATGCCAAGCCAAACCTTGTCTTTTAAAGGAATCACGTAAAATGTTTTTGCTTTTTGTAATTCAAATATTTTGATTCTCATTGCAGGTAGGCAGTCAATAGAATTGTGTTTTTCCTTTTACTGTAACAGAATCTACAACTGGTTTTTCCTACTTGTCTAATATTTAACTTTCTTAAAACACTTTCTAGACGGGACTATTAATAATATTTGCCTCTGAAGTTATAGATTTGTTTTTATCATCTCCTTTGTAATTTTTTTGTGTAGGCGTTGCTAATGAACATTTTGCCCGTATAACTAGGAGAGAAACAAAATATTTTTTTTTACTCCTTCACGAAAATTTAAATAGGTCTTGAATTTTGCCTCGTTTGAGTTATAGCGATTCCTGAATAGAACTTGTCGATGAAGAAATAAACGCAGGTTGAGAGAAAACTAATTTGACATGCTCTTAGGACATTTGGCATGTTGTCTATTGGCACTAAGATTTATTTGTACTGGTTATATTTGAAACCACACTCAGATGCCGTGTAAAGGTATAGATCATTCGAATAAGCACAAAATTAGAAGAGAGGAAGGCTATGGGAATTATGAATACTTGAGTGTAGAGGCAATCAAGGAGACTGAGGGGTCTTGAGAAAAAAATGAGAAATTCTTGGAGACAGTGGTACTTACTGTCAGGAGAGTTTATTCAAAGTTTATTCAAAGACGTCAAGCGACATGAATCAAACGGATCAGGAAATAAAGTGCCTTTTGACTTCGGTAGCCAAGGATAGGGTCTTTGCCTTCAGCAAGCCTAATCGTAGTAAGATAGTCAGGGCAGAAGCCAAACTGGAAGGAGTTCGAATTGTGAATAGAGATAAAAATATTGGGTGTAGAATTTATATTCTGAGAAAGGTTAGGCGGAGTGACAGCAGGTGGCCATTAGAGGGACCCTATCTTGGAGTTGGAAAGGATGTGAAGATCATAGAATAGCTTTTTGCGAAAATTCATTGGCCTCTCTCAAACTGAAAACTCGGAACAAGTAGCTGATCATAGTAAATAATAGCACTATTTATAAATTGTGAATACTGTTTTAGTACTAAGTTTTGTTTATTGGGTTCCGCAGTTGCTGTCAGTATCTAAGCTACAAATATGAACTGTGTCAAACTGTATTTCAGGTGCGTATTTGGAGTACTTTGGTACTCCAAACTTGCTTTTAAGTTATTTGACTTCTTTAGGTATGGCCTAATGATTCTTGTAGATATCTTATGTGGAAATCAGATGTTTTTACTAAATTACAATTGCTGGTTAGTGCTTTGGGTTTAATATGCGTTTAAAGGAAAATGCTCTTGGATTAAAATTTCTGTATAATGGGTTTCACTTTGATCTCCATTGTTGTTATTCTGAAGTTCAGACTAGTGCTTTAATGAATATATTACTTAGGAGGATGGAAAGGACGGTTCAAAAGGAAAGTCTGATGAGCAAGTATTATATATGAATCTGATAGTTGTGCTGGCGGGATTTGATTTGGTGTAATCATTTTAAAAACCTTTTGGGCAGTATATAATAAGGTGAAGCATGCATAAACTGTATGCTATTACCCAACAAAATTCCAGAAAATGTAAACATTACAGAAAACACTTTAAGTTGTTACAATGAAAGAAAGTGGGATGGAGTAAAAGGGGGCATTGGGTAACCTTTAGGAATGATGGGTGTATTAATTTACTGTATTGTAATAATACTTTTTCCAAAATATTTATACATGAATTATTTAACTGTAAATTTTAAAAATGTGTAGTTTATTTCAGGACAGTTGTACATTGATAAAGTGAGAAAGTAAATAAAAGAGGAAGAAATGACAGCATTTAAATATAGTTGCTTTCTTTGAATATTATAGTTATGTCAGGGTGATAAGATTGTGAATACTTTTAATTTTCTTCATTTTTATATTGTATTGTGAATATATTACTGAGAAGCTATTTAACATATGCAAAATGGCATTAAACACATCTTAGATTTAAAGAATAGAGATACTCATATACTTAAGAAATAAGACATAATATATTTAAAATTGTCCTGTGCATTGTATATTTTTCCTTTTCTTGATTTGCTTTATAATTTTATTACATGCCTGTATGTTTCTAAAAATTGTATTGTTTAGTTTTGTCTGTTTCAAAGTAAAATATAAAACAAATTATCCTGTATGATTTGTGACTTATTTTTTTACATAAGGTGTCATTGTATTGCTCAGATTAGCCTCAAACTTGCCATTCTTCTGTCTCAGCCTTTCCGAGTAAAGGGATTATAGCTATCTACCACCACATCCTGCTCTATGACTTCAACACTTTATTTTGTGATATTTTTCTGTGTTCATATACTATAGATCATTTGCTTTTTATTGCTGTATATCATCCTATTATATGACTTTCCACTGTTTACCCATAATTTTGTTGATGAATGTTTAGTGTACATTGCCACCCTTTATTTTATTTTTTACTTTTGCCATTAAAAACTCTTTTGTGATTCCCTTCCAGTCTGTTTCTTAATATCCATGTATATGAATTTCCTTGGCTTTCTAAATCCAAGATTAGAGCCATGGATCTTTATTTTTTAGATAATATTGAGTTATTTTATATGGTGCCTGTATCAGTTATACCATCACAAGTAAGTGTTCTCATTCAAATGTCATATAAGACATTTGAACATTGGTGTTTTGCCTCAGATTTTCCTTTTGATGATCTAGTGAGTGAAAAATAGTATCCCACTAGGGAATTTAGTTTACTTTTCTTTAATTATTTATTATTTATCAACAATTATTTAATTGTTGAACGTTATGTAGTTCCATGGGGTTTCCATTTATATCCTTTTCTTTTTATCTTCTACAAGTTCTTTATCTATTTTTGAAATTGATTGTTTATTATGTGTGTTTTTCCAGTAGATAGCTTGTCTCCTTAGTTTGTAGTGCTTTTGAAGAACATACCATATATTTTAATATAGCTGGCTGTGCCAACTTCTTTTAGGTTTCTACTTTTGGTGTCTTGTTTAATCTTTCCCTTACTTCATCTAGCAAAAATGTAGTTTTATGTTTTCTGCTGGAAGCTTTAAAATGTTACCAAGGCGTGCATCTCTCATTTTTTCCATAACACCTAAAACTCCAGTAAAAAATAGTCTGCTAAAAACTGATATTAGGGCCAAGGAGATGATTTGGAGAGTGAAAATGCCTGTTCTGCAAGTCTTACAACCTGAGTTTTGATCCTAGAAACACAGGGGACACAGGTAGAAAGCTAGATAAGAAGCAAACAGAAAATCTGCCTGTAGCTTTGTGGGCCAGTTAGCCTGCAGTATAGAGTAGAGTGGCTGAAACAAAGAGGCCCTGCCTCAAAACAACATGGAAGGAGAGAACCAACTCTCCTTCGGTTGCTCTTTGACCTCCACAAGCACAGAACAGCTTATGTGTACCCTCACACACACACAGTAAATAAAGTTAATCAGGAGCCCATAGTAAGCCATCTAAGCTACAAGCTTTAAGACCATCCTAAACTACCAAGCAGCAAGACTTTCTTTGTCTTAAGACAACCATAGCTAGGGGTATAGATTAGTGGTTAAGTGCTTGGTAAGTACGCATATGGAAAGCCATGGGTTTCATCCTCAGTATCACAAAAAGGGGAACAAATTCTTTCGTATGTATAGCCCTAACCTATGTGTAATTATTTTCTTGTGTGTTTGTGAAGTGGGAGGATCTAGTTTTGTTTTTTCCCCCATATGGGTAATCATTTATTGAATTAACTAATTAATTTTCATCCTAGTGATGTCTGTCATATGTCAAATTTCTATATATTTGTGAGTGTTTTGAAGTTATTGTTTCTTGAACTGTTTATCCTTTATAGTCTTGCTGTAGTTGTAGACGACATTATGCCATCTTTCTTGTAAAACTAGACTTCTGAAATTGTTCTCTTTTTCCTTTTCCCTTTTGTAAGTAAACTTTTACTTTTTATAATTGCTTTAAACAAGTACTATAATCACCTTAGGTAACAAAACAAATCAAAATAACAAAACAAAAAACCTAATCATACTCAAAGAAACTAGATAAATGAGAGTTTATGAACACAGATAATTCATAGAAATAACTGTACTTTAGTCTTATGTGTTAAATGATGCTCAACATCATATTTTAAGGATTTAGTTATTTTTATTTTATGTGTTTTGCCTGCATGTAGGTAGGTGTACCACATGAGTGAAGTACCAGCGGAGGCCAGAAGAGGTTGTTGGAGTTAGAGACTATTGTTAACTGCCATGTGGGTGCTGGGAATTGAATGCCAGTCCTCTGGAAGAGCAGCCAGTATTCTTAACCACTGAGCCATCATCATCTCTCCAGTCCTTACCAATAGGATTTTTAATAAGGAGATACAACTTAAGACAACAGAGGCCAATCATTTCTTTTATCACACTGACAAAACTGCAGCATTTGAAGAGCACTTGCTGGTGACAAATGTGATTTTATATGTTCTGTTGTGAATATGAAACAGTAGTGGTTCAGAGAAATTTTAGTACTACAAGCAGAATACACATATATAATTTTTGACCCAGTAATCCTATAGCTTACAGATACATACTAAGAACTGTCTGAGTAATGTATGTACACAAAACTAGTGTACTATTTCTAATAGCAAAAGATACAGCAATCTAAATATTATCTTCAAAAATGACTATTAATAGAAACCATAGGTGAAACTAAATAAAAAGTTTATTAAACTTGTTCATGTTGCTAATGTTAAATTTTTGTATATGATAATGCTATTACAATTATTTTTAAAAAGTGCCTTTTAGAAATGTTATGATATAATCCATTTCAGATAGTTTGTTTTAATACTTCAGCTAGTAAGAGCCTCTCAAAAATTAACTTCTGAGGCCTCTGTCACATCTTTTAGTGCTTACTGTTTAAGTATTTTAGATTAAATTATATGATTGGCATTTATTTCAAAGTAAGCCAAAAGTATATAGGACAAGTGAGAGGTAGAGATGAAATAAGATTTGCCATGAGTTGAAAATAGTTTAATTTTGGTGACTTTGTTATTGTAGGTTGTCTTTGTGTTTAAATTTCCCACAAAAATGTATAGAATTTAAAAAAATGAATAGAAATTAAGTAGGTGTAAGTGAAGAGAGTCCCTTTGGACAAGCACATTGATAATCAGGGTAGAAAATTGGGCAGAAAGTTCTCTTGTACCATGTTCCTGATAAATATAATACATAATCCATTTGCAATATATCTTATTTGTGTGCTTGCCCTTTCTCCTACCTCTGTGTGCGAATGATAAAATATTTAAGATATATTTTTCTGTTAGTTTAATTTTAAGGATTAAGATAACTCACAATGTTTATAGTGATTTGCTTATTAGGTTGCAATTACAAAGGATTTGGATTATCAAAATAATTGATGTAGAGGAAGTGAAATTTTTCTGTCATACTTTTATGACAGTTATATCTTCCTTTTAAGTTTTACTTGAATATAAACCTATATATAGCAGATGTAAGATAATATTGAAAAGGGTATTTTCTTTCTCAAATTGTAACAATGAAATTTTTATGTAATAATTTCAAGTATGTTGTTCAGATAAGTTATAAAGATCCTAGGTTATATAAAATCATATAGATGAGAAAAAATTTATCTTCCTCTTAAATATTTTTTCAGAGCCCTCATTATGCATTAGAAAGACAGATAGTATGACTTGTTATTGATAATCTGTGACAGTCACAGTGATATTTCATGCTTTCTCTTTTACCAGCAGGTTGATATTGGAAGTTTCCTGATTATTAGAAATTGAATGTAATGGCAGCAGAATGTATAAAGAGTTGCTGTAGAGGATGTTTCTATGGTGAAACAGAAAAGCACAAGTGTGAGTATTATTTTGATTTTGGTAAACACTTGCTTGGTGCCTTCTTTGGCATTTAATAATGCATGAGTAAATTAGGAATGTTTTGTGACTTTGATGGGAAGGTTGTTGCTTCAGAACTTGTAGGGACCCTGAAGTATAATGGAGAGACTAATTCAAACCATGAGACAACCCTGGACATCACTATAAAGAGCGTAGTACTTGCCGTGGGAATCTGAATAGGATTTGCCAAGCTGGTGGAAAGACAGAAGTATAAAAATCTATGAGTTGGACATAAGAGGGTGAATGTAAGGAGAGAAGTGTTCTAGGGAAACAGTAAACTCTGATAAATGCGTTGATGCAAATAAAGATAACTTCTACTTTATGTTCAGTTACACTAAAAATATCTTGTGAATGAATGGTCACTGTGCTGGCCAGTTTTATGTCCCAACTTGACAAAAGCTAGAGTCATTTGGGAAGAGGGATCCTCAACCGAGAAATTCCCCCCACCAGATTTTCCTGTAGAAAAACCTGTAACACATTTTCTTTATTGATTATTGACGTGTTTGTGTGGGGCAGCTTATGTGGTCCTGGGTACTGTAAGAAAGCAGGCTCAGCCAGCCAGTCAGCAGAACTTCTCCTTGGCTTCAACTGTAGTTTCTTCCCTAGAAGATGGGCTACAAGCTATTAGATGAAACATAAACCCTTTCTTCCCTAAGTTGACTTTGGTCATGATGTTTTTTTT
>NC_022009.1:37433804-37436085 GCF_000317375.1 Microtus ochrogaster | reverse complement strand
CTGGATTCTGGTGATGTCATGTTGCCTTTCAGGTTGTTGGAGGAATTCTTGCATTGGCGCCTTCCCATCTCTTCCTTCAAATGGAGCCAGGAGAGGCCTCGTGTTTTGGCTTCAGTCTTTGCTGTGACTGACTCTCTGGGTGTATCTCTTCAGTGTAGACGCAGGAACCGTCCCATCCAGATAGAACTCCTCAGCACTGAAACATAGATGCCTGGTAGTCCAATGACCCGCGGACAAAAGAGAGAGCTTGGGGGGCAGGGCAGGGAGGAGTAGAACACAGGACACCCCACCGCAAAAGCTGAAGGTGCGCTTGCTCCCTTTCGGGGGTCCCTGAGGCCCGCCTGGTAGGCAGGCACTCACCGCTCTGGGTGGGCAGCCCCAGTTTAGGAGCAGAAAACTGTTCCCAAGCAAAGGACCCAGCAGAAAACGCAGGCTTCGGTGATGGTTTTCTTGCTGGTAGTATCCTAAGGCAGTACAGAGAATCACTTGATAAGAAAGTAGGGAATGAACACATATAACTTGATCTCTCTGAGTCTCGTTTAAAGCCACCAGAAATCAACCATGGAAACACATGATTTAGTTTAAGTTTCCATAGATTGTTTTCCTTTCCTTACTATGTGGATTGTGTATTTAATACCCTTACCTTAAGGATTAAATGTCAACTCATGGGGGATACACTTAAACCATATCCAGTCTATATCCAGTCTATAGCAGAAAGTTTCTGTTTTACATTAAATCTTTCCATAAATTCCTGTACGATAGTAGTTGTGCTTTTATTCATTCTACAGGTCCTTTTCCACCCTATCTTAGGTTATACAGATATGTGTATACTATTTTAGAGAATAGATAAAGTGCTCTGTAGATGTTCAGGCAGGGTGAATTGCTAATGTAATAAATATCTAGTCAGTATATATTTTATTTGGTGATTTGTTGGAGAGTTTTGTAAACTTGAAGACTTTTGGCTTCTTCTCAGAATTGACTTATGTATTTGAGACTCAGGTTTGCCCATAGTTTTAATAACAAAAATTGCTTTGTTTATAACATTTTAAACTGACTAGGTTTTTTTCATTAAATTGTGAAATAAACTTGCTTTCCATCAGTTAGCTCTTATGAGAATGACTCTTAAAACTGCTTTTCCTGCCCTACTAGGAGAATGTGCTTTGGCAGTAACATATTCATTGATCAAATCTTTGTTCACCAAGATTAATGTAGATTCCAGAACTGCTTGTTTGAATCAAAAGTAGTTTGTATCAGAATGTTTTTTTCTAAGATTATTTTAAAAAGGCCTGGCATGCTGTCACACACAGTTAGCCCTAGCATTCTATAGGCAGAAGCAAGTAGCAGAAGCCAGCAGAGCTCTGTGAGTTCCAGGAAAGTATAGTTTACATAGCAAGTTCCAGATTAGCTAGAATTACATAGTAAGTTCTTGTCTCAAAACAAAATAACAAAATAAAGTGAAAATAAAAAAATAATAGTGATTTAAAAAATACTAACCATTTTGGGTTTAGATTATTACATATAATCTATATGCATAATTGTGACTTACTTCTGATCTTTTTCTTCCTTTGAATGCAGCTTCTGTGGAAAGGGACTTTAAAGCATCAGTCTCAAATGGCCAAAATACTATCTGTACACCTCCACTGACTTCTGTTTCAGTAAAGCCCCAAGTTGGCTGTAGTGAGGATTATTTGCTTTCCAAATTACCATGTGATGGCAAAGAAGTTCCATTTGTGGTGCCCAGGTTTAAATTATCTTATATTCAGCCCAGGATGCAAGGAACTCCCTCACATCTGGATGAATTAGAAGGTAAGCAATAAAATCACATGATTTAAAAATCAACATGGACCATTTAAATACTGTTAATGGTGTTATTTTGCTTTTTATATCTTTTCATTCAAAATTTATACAAATATTTATATTTTGAGTTTTATAAGTTCTTTTCTGTAGAACAGCTTAATGAACAATATTTTTGAAATGTCCCACTGTAGAAACTGATCACAAAAAGCATGGCACATTTATTTGTAGCTTGGCTTAAGAATAATATATTTTTACTTATATGTGTATTAATTTATGTCTGTGTATACTAAATGTTTTTTGATGTCTGTGGAGTCCAGAAGAGAGTACTGGATGTCATGGAGCTCGAGTTACAAGTGGTTGTGAGCTGCCCAGTGTGGGTGCTGGACATTAAACTTGAGTCCTCTGGAAAAGTAACACGTTCTTCTTTTTTTTAAAAAAATATTTATTTATTTATCTATTTTGTATACAATATTCTGTCTGTGTG
>NC_022009.1:37431923-37432944 GCF_000317375.1 Microtus ochrogaster | reverse complement strand
TTGCCCTACAACTGATCAAAATGCAAGTTTTTATTTTTTTTATTATTTATTTATTTATTTATTTTTTGTTTTTTTGAGACAGGGTTTCTCTGTGGTTTGGAGCCTGTCCTGGAACTAGCTCTTGTAGACCAGGCTGGTCTCGAACTCACAGAGATCCGCCTACCTCTGCCTCCCGAGTGCTGGGATTAAAGACGTGCGCCACCACCGCCCGGCATAAATCTTTTTCTTAAAATGTTTTTTTTAATTTCTGGATGATGGTGGCAGAGCACAAGGCCAGCTTGGTCTACAAGAGCTAGTTCCAGGACAGGCTCCAAAGCTACAGAGAAAACCTGTCTCAAAAAACAAACAAACAAAAACCAAAACAAAACAAAAAAACAAACAAAAAACCTGAAAATATACTTTTGAATTTTGTGTGTACTTGCTGGGTTTCAAATATGCTATTTATTGAATATTGACAAAGACATGTAAAACCCATGTCAAGAAATATAATACTTGTCCACATGTTTTTCTGTTTTTTCTTCTTCTTTCTGTTTTGGGATTCTGATTTTACATAGTCTGATTTTTTGCTATTCTGTGGGTCTCTGATACTCATTTTTTTTCCTCAATAACTTTTCTTTAGTTTGAGAATAACTGGCCCATTTCAAGTTCATGATCTTTCTTATTTGTCATCCTCATTCTGCTTTTGTTTATTTTCTGAATATTTTATTTTAGACATTATGTATTAGGATTTGTATTTGTTTCTTTTTGTATATTTATCTTGCCACTTGTAACTTAACTATTCTATTATTGTAGAAGTATTTTATGTCTTTTGCTAGTTATAGTGGTATATCTGTGTTAATTTCAGCACCTAAGTCATCCATCTAGATTTAGGTTCTGTCATTCCTTTTCCTTTGAAAATAAGTCACATGTTTCAGTTACTTTTTATGTGGACTAATTTTGGTTTATATTCTGAATATTTAATGATATTGTGGAGACTCTAGATTTGGCTATATTGATTTGACAATCCTATTTCCCTTTTTTT
>NC_022009.1:37414590-37430673 GCF_000317375.1 Microtus ochrogaster | reverse complement strand
GAGACAGGGTTTCTCTGTGGCTTTGGAGCCTGTCCTGGAACTAGCTCTTGTAGACCAGGCTGGTCTCGAACTCACAGAGATCTGCCTGCCTCTGCCTCCCTAGTGCTGGGATTAAAGGCGTGTGCCACCACCGCCCGGCTCGCTCTCTGAGTTTTGTCTGCTCTGTGTAGTGTTGGCTTTGGCTTACACTGAAAATCAGTCATCTGAAACAGATAACTCACTTCATGTGTTACACACTACTTTTCTTTATACTGCAGTACTTTTAGGAATTTTACTTGTTTGGTTAGTTTTCATTTTATAATTTATTGTCGTCTGTAGGACATACTGGGTTTGTTGAAATGGAAGTGATTTTTTTTTTCGTTAAGGAAAAAAAATGAACCCAGTGCATGGTCCTACCACAGTAACCAACTGTTACTTTGCATATATCAAGTGTGTCTCAAAAAATAGTTTTAAAATTTGTGACTCAGGGAGTATCTGATGAGTGGGTCAGTTACCTGTTATTTACATAGGTGTGCATGTGGGTGCTCATGTGGAACTTAGAAGACAACTTGCAAGAGTCAGTCCTCTCCTTCCACCAAAAGGCTGTAGGGAGTAGACTCATGTTGTCAGGCTTGGGGAAAAGTACCTTTCTTTCTTGACAGGACTCCCTTTTTTATTCATATATGTTAAAAATATTCAAATTAAACCACTGTTTTAGGGTTAATTAGTAGTAGTTAGGGTTTCTGTTGCTGCAGTGAAACACCATGATCAAAAGGCAAGATAGGAAGGAAAGAATTTATTTGGCTTATACTTTCCTATCACTGTTCATCACTGAAGGAGATCCGGGCAGTAACTCAAACAGGGAAGGAACCTGTAGGCAGGAGTGTTGGTGGAGGCCACTTGTTCGTTCCTGGCTGCCCAGACCACTTAATCACTCAGAAACTATATATTTGCAATACTGTTTGGACAGTATCTTAAGTGTATTGCTAGTTAGCTCTTATATCCTAATCTAACCCATTCTATTTATCTGTGTATCACCATGTGGCTGCTGCTTACCGGGTAAAGTTCCAGCTAGTCTGTCTCTGGCAAAGGCAGAGGCTACATGGCTTCTCTCTGACTCCGCCTACTCTCTCCTCCTCTATCTACTTGGAACTCCCTCCTTGCCCTATTCTGCTAAGCCACTGGCTGAAACATTTATTCATTAACCAATAAAAGCAACACATAGAAGGACTTCCCACACCACAGGAGCTGATACAAAGGCCATGGAGGAGAGCTATTTACTGGCTTGCTTCCCATGGTTTTCTCAGTCTGCTTTCTTATAGAACCCAAGACCACCAGCCCAGGGATGGCACCACCCACCATGAGGTAGACTCTCCCCCATCAACAGCTGATTAAGAAAATGCCTTACAGCTGGATCTTGTGGAGACATTTTCTCAATTGATATTCTCTCCTTTCATAGGACTCTAGTTGACATAAGACTAGCCAGCACAACCATATGTTTAGTCTTATGATCATATCTATATCTATATATCTATAGACATAGATATAGATAGATAGATGCACACACACACACCATGTTTTCATATTTATTGATTTTAATGGCTCTATAGTATCTCATCATATGGATATACCATACATTATTTAAAATATATTTTAGACAGATAAGACATTAGTTACTTTTCTGTTGCTATGATAAGTACCATGACAAAAAGGAAGAAGAGTTTATTTTGGTTTTAGAGTAAGAGCAAGAATGAATCATAATGGTGGAGAAACATTGCAGCAAGTGGACAGAGCAGGAGCTGACTGATCACATTTTAATCACATACAAGAAGCAGAGAGAATGAACATGAAGTGGGGCAAGACTTGAAACTCTCAAATGTCTCTCCAGTTCATAATGGTAGCATACTCTCCAGCAAAGCTGTAGCTCTTAGAGGTTCTATAACCTCTCAACCAGTGCACCAGCTGAAGACCAGTAGTTCAAATACATGAGCCAATGGGTACATTTTTCGTTCAAACCACAACAGAATGCTTTTATATTGTTTTCATAGTTAAAAAAGTAAGAAATAAATAGCAATAGATGATAGGTTTTCTTTTGTTCTTCTCATGTACTTACTAGAAAACAAATTGAATTTTGAATTACATAGGTAAAAAAATTGCTTAACTCTTAAATTATAGGCACATTGAAGACCACACTACATATATATATGTATATATACATATATATGTATATATATATGAATATGAAAATTACCTAATTTGAGAAAGTCCTGTTGGAGCCCAATTGTAGAAGTCAAATATATGTGTATTTGTGTGTATGTATGGTTGATGGAATGAGATGGGGAGGCAATCCTGAGACAACAGACTACTATCAATAATAACTAAAACTTTTTTAAGTGTTAGAAATTTGTTTTGTCCCATAATTTCCTAACTGATGGGTCTGAATACGACTGTCCCTTACTAGGTCCTTACTACACTGACAACAGATTTTATCATTAAACTTTAAAAAAATCATTGCTTACCTGCCTATCTGCTAAAGATAATAGACATTTGGGCTTAAAAACTTTTAATTGTGGTTTTTAAGAGGAGTAGGCTATCATGTAGTGTTACATTTCATTTTATAGTCCTGTGGTTTAGTAAACTGAAAGAAATTCTAGTTGAACCTTAGATATCATTGTGTACTGTCTGAAAGAAAGATATACATTCTTTAGTGCTTTACTTATAAGAAAGAAAGCTGAAATGAGAATATTGTTGTTTTTTTGTTTTTTGTTTTTTTTGGATTTTCGAGACAGGGTTTCTCTGTAGCTTTTTGGTTCCTGTCCTGGAGCTAGCTCTTTTAGACCAGGCTGGCCTCGAACTCACAGAGATCCACCTGCCTCTGCTTCCCGAGTGCTGGGATTAAAGGCGTGCACAACCACCGCCTGGCTAAATGAGAATATTCTTACATTCTAGGAATACCTTATAAAAGTAATGAATTATCTTTGATGGTACTCAGGATCTTTAGAAATAATAATAACAATAAATTTATATATTGTATTATATACAAATATATTTTATTTATATGTCATATAAATGACATTTGTATGGCATATAAAATATAAACATATCTTAGAAGTATATAAATTTTAATTTTATTATATGCAAATATATATTATATTGCAATATTAAAACAGTGTTCTTAGGTTTGTTGCTACTCTTGTTGCCATAAAGTAAATCTTCTAGTAACATTTTGTTTATGTGCTAAATGACTTAAGTGTTAGTTTATAAGGTATGTAAATATGGCTCTCAGATATCTCAACTCTTCAGAATCTTCCTGCCTCTGTATTTTACTTGGATTATGCAATTATGCCTGAACCAGAATGATGATAAAATTTCATATTATATCTCATATTTTATTTTTTTTCTTTTCTGAACTCATTGTAAATACTTTTTTAAAAAATTGTTTAGCTTAATTCAGAAAATACCAGTTTATTTTATTGGTTCAATTTTAGGTAGGACAGAGAATCAAAGATGGCAGTAATTTAAACTTTAAAAAATTTTATGTGTTTTGTGTGTACAAACTATGAGTGAGTGCATATTTGTGTTTGTGTGTGTGTATACATGCACACATGCTTGTGGAGGTGAGAGGTTGACACTGCTTGTCTTCTATTGCTTCCCATCCTGTTTTTGAGACAATGTCTCTCCCTGATCTCAGAGCTCACCAAATCTGCTGCTGTCTCTGTACTTTTAGAGCTAGCGTGACAGATAAGTGCCAACACACTTGGCTTTTATGTGCTGGAGATCTAGAGTCAGGCAGACACTTATTGACTAAGCCATCTTCTCAGCCCTTAACTTAAAAAAAATATGTGTGTGGGTGCATGCATGTAAGGAGATGAGAACACATCCTCTGGTGACATTTTTAGTAACACATCTGCCTCCACTGAGAGAGAATCCCTCCCTAATGCTCATCAATTAGGCTGGATAGACTGGCCAGCTTGCCTTCCTAGCACTGGAATTACAGTACACACATCTGTGCTCAGCAGCTTTGATGGGTTCTGGGAAGTAAATCCAGATCCTGGTGATTGTAAAGTAATGACTTTACTGACATAGCCATCAGAATTTAGACCTTTGGAAAACCTTAGTTTATGCAATGTGTTTATTAAACCTGAAAGAATTTTTTAAAAATATTTATTTATTTATTATTTATACAGAAGAGGGTACCAGACCTCATTGCAGATGGTTGTGAGCCACCATGTGGTTGCTGGGAATTGAACTCAGGACCTTTGAAAGAGTGGGTAGTGCTCTTAACTGTTGAGCCATCCCTTCAGCCCCCCTGAAAGAAATTTTTAAGTTGTTTTAGCCTTTTAAAATTGTAAGCTATCTTACATATGGAAGAAAAGACACAAAACAGAAATGTAAAGCTCAGTGATGTATTAAAAAGTAAAATACATATAGAGGCACCACCCAAGTAAGGAAAATAGAGAATTACCAGCAAGACTGCCTCTTATTCATTGTGGGTAATCAGTATCACAGTTGTTCTTATCATTTAGCTTTTCCTGTTAATGCATATGCACATGTTATGTGCTTATCCTGTTTTCTGGTCTTTATTTATTTATTTGCTTAATTTTTCTTTTATTGAAAATAGATTTTTTTCATAGAATATATTCTGATTACATTCCCCCAACTCCTTTCAGTTCCTCCCTGCTTCTCCTCCCATTCTGATTCATATCCTTTCTGTCTCATCTTAGAAAGCAAACAGGCATCTAAGAAATAATAATAAAGTAAGATAAAAATAAACAAGTCAGAATAAGGTAAAACAAACATAGAAAAAGATCCAAGCAAAAAGTACAAGAAACATATATAGTCACAGAGACACACATGTTCGCACACACAGTAATCCCCTAAAAACAAAACTGGAATGAAATGACCTAGTCAGCATATATTATTTTGTTCATGTATTTTTTTTATTCTTCCTCATGATTGTGAGATTTCATTCAAGTAGCTAGTAATTTTAGTGTTTTCATATCCAAACATAAGTATGCCTTATAATCATCCATTATTTGTTCTAAACATAAGGTATAGTATGCATATATATAATATGTATATTATATACAAATTATACACACACATATGTGTGTGTGTGTATATATATATATTACAAAACCACTGTAAAGTATTTTTTGTGACTCTCACATAGTGGGCCAGTTATATTTGGTTGCATGTGTTCTTCTCCCATTCTGGGTTTCCTGTGTACTTTCTTAAGTAGCCTTTGATGAAAGTCTTTTAAGTTTTAATATAGTTAACACACTTTTATGATTGAATGTTCTGTGTTCAAAACCTTTCTTACAAATAACTATAGAAGGTTTATTCATCTTTGATGTTTAATTTAGATCTGCTATCCACATATAATTTTCAAAATAAATATGATTAAATTGTCTTCCTCCATATTAGTATTCAATTATCTTAACCTTTTAGTGAAAAGACCATCTTTTCTCCACTGCTATATGAAGTCACATTGCTTATATATCAAATATTTGTAAAATAATTGCCATTTTAGGGTCTTGTATTCTGTTTCATTAATCCGTTTTTCTGTCATACGAAAATTTAATTCTTTATATCCAGTACAAAAAAATTAATTTTTTTCTTCTTGTTCCTTTGTTTTCTAAAGATTTATTTTTATTTATATGTATGTGTATATGTGTCTCTGTGTTTGCCATGGTATGTGTGTGCCTGAGGAATCCAGAAGAATGTGTCAGATACCCAGGAGCTAGAGTTACAGGTAGTTGTGAGCTGCCTGACATGGGTGCTGGTTTCTGCACTCCAGTTCTTTGGAAGAGCAGCAAGTGCTTTTAACAACTGAGCTATCTCCCAAGTACCTTGATTTTCTTCTTAAAGCTTATGTTAAAATATTCTTGGTTCTTAGTATTTCTATAAATATTTTCTATTAATTTTATTGTTGCTTCTTGATTTTCAGCTTACTTGCACTGTGGTTAAAAGATGCTTTATTTGACTTGAGTCCTTTCAGAGAACGGATCTGCTTAGTGTATCTTATTGCATGTGGTCAATTTTTAAATGTTTTCTTCAAAAGAATGTTTGTAAAAATCATTTAAAATCTGTTATATATGTTAGTAGAAACATAAGATGAAATCCAGGCAGTGAACTACAGAATTAGCTATAGGGCAAAGAAAAATGCCAAAAATTTGCCTGTCTGTCTTAAGAGCAATTCTTGGCTCATTCCTTACATACATCATGTACTTACAGTTCTATAAGTGTATGCTGGTTGAGGCATATATTTTAGTTTCTTTGTGACAAAGTATTTCTAACCTATTCCTTCAGTGTATCAGCTACTGGCTTATAGAAACACTTGCTTTCAGGATCTGTCAGAGCATCTTTTGGAGATCAAAAGGCAGAACTCTGCAGTTCATTGTACCATGGACCCAGCTATGATGTGTATAATCCGTGCTATATGTATCAGCAGTGTTCACCTGATTTAAATAGGCGCTTTCCTTCTCATTTTGAAACCAAAAAAATGTATGGCTCTGGTAAGAAAACATTTTTGTGCTTTTCCTCTGGGCTTATCTTTAACAAATTAAGAGATTTAAATCTAAGACTCTAGCAGAAATAGCTATTAAGAGCAATACAGACTTCACGAGTGTGTGATAAGTGTTATGACTTCTCTCTGTTTTTACAATTAGTATAAAAATTTACAGATAATGGTGGCTGCCAATTCCACTTCATTTTTTTCTTTTAGAAAAAATTTTATTAATAGATTATTTTACATACATTTTGTTATATACTTAATAAATTTTACTATAGATATTTATAGTATTTTCTTTTTCTGTTTCAGTCAGCTAAATGAATTTAAGAGCTCATGATTGGAGGTAGACACAAATAATAGAAAATAACTAGATTTTTTTAGTTTGATATTTAGGACTATCAATTATATGAACTACCATGTTCAAAATATTCTCAGATTTTACAGGTCTATCTGTACACATATATCAGCATCACTGAAAACAAAAAAAATATTTTCTTGAGGGCTGCTCTGTACTTAGCATTGTGCTAGAACACACACTTGTGTGTGTGCAGAGCTCCTTTTTAGAAAGATCTTACAGTTTGGGAGGAGAAGTGGAAATAGAAATATAAGAGCACATGGGATTCAGGATTGAAATGTTATAATTTTATATGTGTCTATTAAGTAGTAGTTGAATTACACTTATCAAAGAGTACTTATATTGTATTAAATTATTTTTTCTGGATGAAGGACTGGGAATATCACAAAAACCTGCTTAAAATGTTATGTGGATATGAAAATGTATTATTTGATTGCTACAGTCTTCTGTTTTAAAGATTAAAATAATTTATAATTGAACTTTTAAAGATTTTATCAAAATTTCTGTTTATATAAATTTGTATATAATGTACATGATGAATTCCTATGGGGATTTGACTTATGATAATTAGGTAGAATGCTGCGGTTTCATTTTTATTAATAAAAAAATACTTTCCTCTTGTCCCTTTGTAGTTTGTGATTTAAGGACCAGTAAACGTCCTGTTTCCCCTGGGCTAAGCAAATCCATGTTTGATCTTACAACTCCACCTCAACGATTCATCCAGGTAGATAATATTATATAACCATATAAATTTCTTTATATGTGAACCTTTCACATAAATATATCAAAACTGTATGAATTACATTAGGAATCACATGTCTTATTTTTTTACTTTTTTCCATATTGTTATTGATATTTATTGAGCTCTACATTTTTCTCTGCTCCCCTCCCTGCCTCTCTCCTTCCCCCTTAAACCCTACCTACAAGGTTCCCATGCTCCCAATTTACTCAGGAGATCTTGTCTTTTTCTACTTTCTACTTCCCATGTAGATTAGATCTATGTAGGTCTCTCTTCGAGTCCACATTGTTGTCTAAGTTCTCTGGAATTGTGGTTTGTAGGCTGGCTTTCTTTGCTTTATGTTTAAAAATCACCTATGAGTGAGTACATGTGATAATTGTCTTTCTGTGTCTGGGTTACCTCACTCAAAATAATGTTTTCTAGCTCCATTTTCTTGCAAAATTCAAGCTGTCGTTATTTTTTTCTGCTGTGTAATACTCCATTGTGTAAATGTCATCAGTATTTTTTATTTTGGCCACTCTTTCAGGTGTAAGATGGATTGCCAGAGTTGTTTTGATTTGCATTTCTCTGATGACTAAGGATGTTGAACATTTCCTTAAGTGTCTTTCAGCCATTTTAGATTCCTCTGTTGAGAGTTCTCTGTTTAGGTCTGTACTCCACTTTTTTTTTTTATTGGACTATGTGATCTTTTGGTGTCCAATTTCTTGAGTTCTTTGTATATTTTGGAGATCAGACCTCTATTTGGTGGAATCACATGTTTTATTTCTGTGGCTTATGTGTATAGCAATATCTGAAGAATAAATATGTGACATTGCCTAAATATATTATTTTAGGAAAATATCAGTGATTAATGAAAAGCATTATATTTGCTTCATTTTACATAATTTTGTATCTCTCAATTGATATGAGTTTAAGGATCTTCAGAAATTGGCATTTGTAAATCATATAGTTAAAAGTACTTCTTTGCTTATTGAACATAACCAGGCAGTTACTAAGAATTAATATTTCTATTGAGGTGTAAGACTTTAATTTTTCAATAATATCAATATTGCATCCTTTGATAGTTTAAAATGTTTCATTCTTAGTTCAACTAAGTTCTATTTGAAATTAGAAAATATGCCAGAAATGGTGCCCCATGTTTGTAATCCCAGCACTAGAAGGCTGAGGCAGGAGGATCATTTAAGAATATGAGACCAGCCTAGACCACATAGTAAAACCATGTCTGAAAACATCAAAAAGTAAAAAAATAAATAAATAACGACATATTGTTTTTTGGGGGGCTACCACCCAGTTCCAAATAAATCACATATGGAGGCTTACTCTTAGTTGTGAATGCCTGGCCTCAACTTGACTTGTTTCTTTTGGCTTTTCTTAACTTAAATAATCCGAACTACCTTTTGCCTCTGGGCTTTTATCTTTCTCTATTTCTGTATACCTTTCTTTCCTTCTTATTCTGTGACTGGGTGGGTGGCTGGCCCCTGATGTCCTCCTCTTCCTGTTCTCTTGGTTCTTCTTCGATTTATCCTCTCTGCCTGCCAGCCCTGCCTACCTTTGCTCCTGCCTCACTATTGGCCGTTCAGCTCTTTATTAGAATCATCAGGCAAAAAAATCATAGCTTCACAGCTAATCAAATGCAGCATAAACAAAAGCAACACACCTTAAAATAATATTCCCCAACCGCTATAGAGATAAGCAAAGTTTAAAGACAAGTTATCTGTCTTCCTATAAGTGAGAGAAAAAGCACCCTGAACATCTTTGCAAATAAACTTATGGACTTCCCTTTATGTTGGTGGAGAAGGAATGCCTTGTGAAATGGGCATGTATTCTAAATTAGCCTTAATAATTATACAATTAATTTTTAAATGCTTAGTCATTTATAGCATTTAACATGCATCTGAGTTGTTTGACGATTTTGTTAGATACAAACTGTCAAAGCTTCACACCTAGAATTTTTGGTTCAGTAGTTCTGTGATGGGTTCTGGATTTTTGTTTCTATGAAGTTTACATAATACAAATGCTCCTGATCTAGAGGGACTATGTTTTGACAATCCTGTTTTACACTTTTATAGGTTATTGGACATTTCTATTAATGTATTCAATATGAAAACTAAGACCAAACCAAAAGTACTAAAGGTTTTCCAATGTTACCTATGAAGGTATTTTTTGATGTGTTAGTTTCCTCTCCTACAAAAGTGGGACATTCTGACTGATAACACTGACAAAGTGATTAACATGGAGTTTGATATCAGGGTGTTTATTGGGGCATAAATATGAAAGTTTTTAAAGTTTGATACTCAGTTTCTGACTGAAGCATTTTGTTGTTGTTGCAGAGACATGACTCATTGTCCAGTGTGCCTAGTAGTTCTTCTTCCAGGAAGAATTCTCAGGGCAGTAACAGAAGCCTGGGTAAGGAATGCAGTATCTTATGTATACTGTTCAGCAGGTTATCTCCACTCAGTCATAGGTTGACAGTGTTTAGTTGAATGAAGAAAAAAGTGTTCTATACATTTTACATGTTATTGAACCTATGGTGACAGTATTATCACAAACTCAGATCAGATGAACCATGGCTTAGTGTTCAGGCAAGAATGAATATTTTTTAAGTAAGCTCTTACATATCTTTTATTTGTTTGATATATATATATATATATATACACACACACACACACACACACACTGTGTGTGTGTGTGTGTGTGTGTGTGTGTTTGTTTGGACAGGGTTTCTCTGTATAGCCTTAGCTGTCCTGTAGACCAGGCTGGCCTCAAACTCATAGAGACCTGCTTGCCTCTGCCTCCCAAGTGCTGGGACTAAAGGCATGCACCACCACCACCCAGTTTGTATTTTAAAGTATATGGATTAAGGAGCTTTCAGAAGCACATAGACCTTATAAGTGCTATTTGCAAAAGTTTGCAGAGTTTTAACTGAATTCCTCACATAGTAATTTTGTTAAATTCCTAAACTATATGCATTCTTAGTGTATTTTATGTCTAGGACTTCACTAGAAGTGTGATTTCGTCTTACTACACTGGGAACTTAGAACAGTAAAATGTATCAGCTTTTGCCAGGCATGGTGGCACATGCCTTTAATCCCAATGCTTTAGAGGCAGAGGCAGGCAGCTCTCTGTGAGTTCAAGGCCAGCCTGGTCTACATAGTGAGTTCCAGAATAGGCAAAGCTACATAGATCTTGTCTCTAAAACTCAATATATATAGTATATTTGCATATGTATAATATATTGAATAATATATATATCTTTTAAAATTGGTTCATATTAAAGCTTAATTGGATTAAAAAGATTGCATGGAATTTTTACTTTTTGTCCTTTATAATTTAGATACAATCACCCTGTCAGGAGATGAAAGAGACTTGGGGAGACTGAATGTGAAATTGTTTTATAATTCTTCAGCAGAACAGATCTGGATCACAGTTTTGCAGGTAAATTAGTGTAGTTAATACTGATTTTTTATTATTAAATTGAATATTTATAACCTACAAGTATCTAGTGTTGCTTCTTACTGGAGAAGGGATCAGTAACTATCTTCATAATTTTGGATTCTGTTGTATTTTGCAGAGTAGAGTGTTTAATAAAACAGTTGACACTGAAACTGCTAGAAGATAACAAGGAAAGCTTTAAGATATAGGCATAGGTAAAAACTATTGGATTAGAATTCTGATAGCACAGGAAATAATTCCAATTATTAACTCCAAAGATTAACAAGTGGACTTTCATAAGATTTAAAAGTTTCTGAACAGCAAAGGAAACTATCAACAGAATAAATGGACAGCCTACAGATTGGGACAAAGTCTTTGCCAGCCATACTTTAGAGTAGGAGTTAATATCTTGAATATATAAACAACTAAAAACTTTACACACCAAAACCCCAAACTTCCAGTCAATAAGTGAACTAAAGAATGGAACAGATAGCCCTTGGAAGAAGGAATACAAAAGGATCATAAATTCTTAAGTAATGTTCAGTATCCTCAGCCATCAGGGAAATGGCTGTCATCAAAAGCAAATGACAATGAATACTGGTGAGGATGTTGGTGAAAAGGAGTGTAAACTGCTGTAACCACCATGGAGATCATTGAGGAGAGGTCTCAGAACAAACAAGCAAAAGTAGAACTGCCATAGGACTCAGCTCTAGGACATCCCCATAGGACTGCCATAGGACTCAGCTCCTAGGACATACCCAAAGGACTATAAGTCTTACTAAAGATATACTTGTACATCCATGTTTATTGCTTTTCTATTCACAGTAGCAAGGAAATTAACTCAACCTTGTTGTCTGTCAACATATGAATTGATTGTGAAAATATGGCACATGTGCACAATGGAATTTTATTTTGCCATATAAATGAAATTTTGAAAATTTTAATAAAATTAATAGATCTGGAAATTACCAAGTGAGATAAACAAAACCCGAAGACAAATACATGTTCTCTTTCGCATGTTGGCCCTGCTTTCAATTTTTATATTTGTACTTGTATGGACATAAGTTGGAAAATTAGAAAGAGGACCTTAAGGGGGGGGGTGTTTTTGGCTTCTTTTAAAATTATTTGTTATGGAAAAGAGTTTTTAAGGAAAGGGATTAGGGATGATAATGGAATACATGTTACTTGAAAGCCAGAAGAAGACAACTGGGTACAAATGAGAGGCATGGCAAGGAGAGGAACAGAGGAAGAATAATAGCTAAAACAAAATCTATATGAAAATGTCATGAAGGAAGCTAATAGGACTGTAGAATAATGTTAAAATAGTAATATGGATGAAACATGAAAAAACAGTATTCTAAAGTTTATTTAAAAATTTAATCAAAAATCATTAATTCAGTAGGGAATTGTGGCACACATCTTTAATCCCAGCACTCTGTAGACAGAGGTAGATGGATCCTGGTCTACATAGTGAGTTCCAAAAACCAGGGCTTTGCAGATAGTCTCAAAAAATTTATTAACTCAATAAATATGGAAATTTGTGTTGTCAAAGTTCTTTGTAAAAACATAAATTATGTTTTAATATATTTTTGTTTTTAGTGCAGAGATGTAATTTGGCCCTCTAGTTATGGAGATACTCCCACAATTTCTATAAAAGGAACTTTAACTTTCTCTAAACCAGTGCATTTTAGATCTTCAGCCAAAGAAGCTTCCAATGTAAGTAGGTGTTTGAAGTTTTTTTCATTTTTCTCATATTTATTTTTTTAATTATGTAAAATGTGAGAATAAGAAAGCGTTTTGTTTTGGAGAAGCTAAATAAAATCACTTGTAAATAAAATTTAGCTTCTCCAAAACACCCTTTATTTTAAAAGATAATTTTAAATACTAAGAGTTTTTGCTATTACATTGTCTGGTATTAAGCTGAATTTAAAAAGGAAGCTGTAATTGCTAGAGTATGTAGAATAGGTAAGAAACTACTTTTCTTTTGGAAAGTAATTGCAGAATTGCAGTTAATCTTATTCCCCAAATCTTCCAATTATTATAAGTAGGAAGTTTATTATCTTGAGTCTTGTTTTACAGATTGTTTTCACATTAATTTATATACATGTCCATTATTGTCTTTTGATATGATTACAAAGTTAAGTTTTTACATGGAAGCAAAAAGATATTTTAAGATTCTTCATATTTAATTGTGTGTGTTGGTTTGTGTACTTAAGTGCAGTGAATCTTCTGGAGCTGGAATTAACGGGTGGCCGTAAGCCACCTGATGTGGGTGCTGAGACTTGAGCTCAGATCCACTCTAAAAACAATATGCATTCTTAACAACTAAGCCATCTCTCTAGCCTTGAAAAGATAACTTTTAAGAGAGTTTATCACCTTAAAATAATAGAATTAAAAGTGTCTAAGGATTCAAGAAAATTCATTTTAGTTATTAATAATAAAATACATATTGATATTTTTAATTAATATGATTAGGAAATATTTTATTGAATTTTTAAATTCAATATATTCTAATCATGCTTTCCCCCTTTCCAATTCCTCCCAGATCCTCTGAACCTACCCAATTCTGCACAGGATTTTTTTTTTAATTACTCTAAAACAGTGGTTTTTAATATGTGGGTTGTGATTCCTTAGGGTTGCACATCAGATATTTACATTGCAAATCATGACAGTAGCAAAATTACAGTTATAAACTACCAACAAAATTTTATGGTTGGGATCACCACAATATGAGGAACTATATTGAAGGATTGCAGCATTAGGAAGGTTGAGAACTATTACTCTAAAACACACACACTTAGCAAAGGTTAGAAAAAATTCTGTCATCAATCTTCATTTTCAAAATTTGTTTTTATACATCAAGTCGTTTGGGAGATCCCTGTTATGGAAAATATAAAGTATACCAGCACACTTGCACTGTGTAAGACTATTAAATAGTTTATGTGCAATATTTTACTGGTATAGTTTTATAGCTTGGTAATTTAAAAGAGAAAGTGCTTGAGAGACTAGCAGGAACATAATTCTGTCTGATGTGGTATTAATTATTATAATGACAAAGTTTGGAGATAATATCCCTCATATTTGTTAGTTGACTAGATATCTGACTTTTCAAAAAGCTATACTAAAGATGTAAGGAAGGAAGTATATATCACAGAACAATGTAGTGTTCAGTCTCTTTTAAGGAGAGAATTGATATGAACAGCATAGATTCTGGATGCTTAGTAAACTTGTATGTGAAATCTTGAACTATTCTCAGTACCTTTTGAAAAATTGCAATGAATAGGAAGAAAGGTGTATTAGAAAACCAAGGTTGGGAAAATGGTCTAATTTGGAAAAAGGGAAAGTGATGTGGGATTCCCCTCTGTATGCTGTGAATGTGTTTTATTACCATTGGTTAATACAGAAGCTGCTTTGGGCCTATGGCAGCACAGAATAGGGCAAGGCAGAAATTCTAAGCAGAGATAGAGGAGAAAAGAAGGCGGAACCGGGGAGACGCCATGTAACTGCCCTAAGGAGACAGATGCCTCGGAACCTTACTGGTAACGTGGTAAAATATGAAATAAGAAAAATGGTTTAATTTAAGATATAGGAGATAGCTAAAAATATGCCTATTTTTATATGCTATTGGCCAAGCATTGTTGCAATTAATATAGTTTCTGTGTGATTATTTCAGGTTTGGGCAGCTGAGAAACAAAAGAGCAGCCTCTGCCTACAGGAAAGATGTATTCCGATGAGGTTGTTGTTAGCATTGATCTTAATTCCTAAGTAATTATAATTTGTGAAGCTAAGGAAAATAGTAAAACAAGACCACATTCATTTTCATGTTTTAATGAAAAATATACTGTAAAAACAAATTCTAAATATCTTTCTTAGGTATAAAAACTTATTTTATCATGTCATATCAGCCTTTTTAGTATTTATATTTGTTTTCTTATTTTTTTAAGGCTATTGAATTTATGGAAACCTTTGTATTTGCTATTAAACTACAAAGTCTACAAACTGTGAGGCTTGTATTTAAGATTCAAACCCAGACTCCCAGGAAGAAAACCATTGGAAAATGTTCTCTATCACTCAGAACTCTCAGTACACAGGAAATGGATTACTCGTTGGAAATAATACCACCTTCAAAAATTTCTGTAAGTGATAATAGTATCCAATACTAAACATAGTACACACCTTGAGAATGGTTTAATGAATGACTTATTTGTTGGAGGTACTTTGAACAGTATAATATGTTGGAAGACCATGGGAACTCTGAAGAAGCAATATTATTTTAAACTGTTTTATAAATAATTTATAAAACATTAACCATTTTCTTTATTTTCTTCAGAGTAACATTATGCTATCCTGTTTTAGTACATTTTTCATTAATGTTTTATACTGTAGGAATAACATAGTAGCTGAGGACTCAGCAAAAATAAGTATAAATCATAAAATTCAAGTGCAATCTGAGATTGCAATAAAGTAGAATTAAGAAAATGGTTTTAACCATAGGTAAGCAGTATATCTGTTCACAAGTTGGTTAGAATGGAATTTGGTTGCCCCCGCCTCTGTTACTAGTGATGAAGTTCAGGACCTTTCATGTTCTGCATGAGTTGCAACCCACCCCCATCACAGAATGCAAATTTGTTTTCATTTTAATGTGTTTTTGCTTTTACTCAAAAACTTTTTAATATTTATTTATTTTGGGAACAGGATATATGCTATGGCATGTGTATGAAGGTCAGAGGACAAGTTGTGGGAAATTGTTGTCTTCACTGTGTAGTTCCTGGGGATCAAACTCTGATTGTCAAGCTAGGTAACAACCACCTTCAAATTTAGCCATCTCTTTGGACCAAGAATGGAAGTTTTTAAAATTATTAATAATTTTTGGTTGATATTGCATTATAGAAAAAGTGCTTGGTTGATTTTGAGACCTGATTATTTGCCTCTCTCAATCAGTCAGTCAAACATTGTCATTAAAGTATTTAGAGCCGGGCGGTGGTGGCGCACGCCTTTAATCCCAGCACTTGGGAGGCAGAGGCAGGTGGATCTCTGTGAGTTCGAGACCAGCCTGGTCTACAA
>NC_022009.1:37412001-37414209 GCF_000317375.1 Microtus ochrogaster | reverse complement strand
TAACTATGCATCGGTATCATTTGGGAACTTTAAAAGCATGTCCACACCTAAACCAATAAAATTAAATTTTCTTGGGGGTTAGGACAGAGACATTTGTAGTTTTCAGTAGATTCCCAGTTGTGAATCTAATGTGTTGCGTGGCTTGAGAATCACCAAATTGGAAGGGAGAATAGAGATTAAAATATTAAAAAAACAAAAGATTACTAAAGTCAGAGATTAAAATTTATTTCTGGTTATTTCTTGACTATATATTCAATCTCAGCTGCCAGTGTGAGTGCTTATAACTTTTGCTACAACATTTAAAACTTAAGTTACCTTTTTTGCTGTTAGAACACAGTAATTATGATAGCAGTTTGTAACTGGCATCATTTATAATAGCTTAGTAGAGAGTAATATGTAGTCATTATTTTACAGAAGATACAAATATCAAATGCATATTTCATATATTAAATGCTAAAGATATAGTACCAGTATGTCAGAAGATACTGAAGAAAATTGAGAAATTATTTTCTTTGAAGAATTTGAAGGAATGGTTATGGCTATATTCTATTTCTTAAAAAAGCTTTATCATAAAATTCAAATAAAAAACATTACACATTGAAATTAAATTAAGTCTTTATATCAGTGAATGTTGTTATACAGTAAAAATTGCCTTTCGAAGCTCTAGAGCTTCTCCTTAGATTTTATATTTTCACTATCAAGTATTTTTAAAGCACTAGACCAAAAAAATCAAATGACTGAATTAGAACTAGAAAAACAATTATTGTTATTCATAACTTATGTCCATTACCTGTCTTTGTTCATCACCTAATATTTAGTTTTTCTTGTTCTCTTACCTACATATTATACTATACCCTCATGTATATGTTTGTTTACATATATTATTATTAGCCAGGTTATGCATATGAAGAAGACCATGAAATTATTTTCTTTCTAAGATTGTTGATCTTATTTAGTATTATACATTATAACCTTATATATTCTCCTGCAAATTTTATTATTACATTTTTCTTTAGAGCTTAATGATATTCCATTTTCTACATATATGAAAATTTTTTTTAATTTATTTATTTATTAAGGATTTCTGCCTCCTCCCCGCCACCGCCTCCCATTTCCCTCCCCCTCCCCCGATCATATATGAAATTTTTATACATTCATCTGTTGGTAGACAACTAGGTTGATTCCATTTTTGTGATTTATTATATTTATTGACATGTATGTGTTGAACCATCTCAACATCTCTGGGATAAAGCCAACTTGGTTATGGTAGATAATCTTTTTGAAGTTTATTTATATTCAGTTTACAAATATTTTACTGAGAATTTTTGAGTCTGTGTTCATCAAGGCTACTGGACTCTCATTTTCTTTTGTTGTAGTATTATTACCTGACTTTGGTATTATGGTAATAGTGGTTTCATGGATCAAAATTGGAAGTACTCTTTTTTGTTTTAAATTTTACTTTATTGATATTTATTGAGCTCTGCATTTTCTCTGCTCCCCTCCCCTCCCTGCCCACTTCAATCCTCCCCCCAAGGTCTCCATGCTCCCAGTTTACTCAGGAGATCTTGTCTTCTTCTACTTTCTACTTCCCATGTAGAATATATCTATGTAGGTCTCTCTTCCAGTCCACATTGTTGTTTAAGTTCTCTGGGATTGTGACTTGTAGGCTGGCTTTCTTTGCTTTATGTTTAAAAAACCACCTATGAATGAGTACATGTGATAATTGTCTTTCTCTGTCTGGGTTACCTCTCTCAAAATAATGTTTTCTAGCTCCATCCATTTTCCTGAAAAATTCAAGCTGCTGTTATTTTTTTCTGCTATGTAGTACTCCATGTAAATGTACCACATTTTTCTTATCCATTCTTTGGTCGAGGGGCATTTAGGTTGTTTCCAGGTTCTGGCTAAGACAAACAATGCTGCTATGAACATAGTTGAGCACATGTCCTTGTGGCACGATTGAGCATCTTTTGGATATATACCCAAAAGTGGTATTACTGGTTCTTGAGGAAGGTTGTTCCCTAATTTTCTGAGAAATCACCACACTGACATCCAAAGGGGCTGTACCAGCTTGCATTCCCACCAGCAATGCATAAGTGTTCCCTTTCCCCACATCTTCTCCAGCATAAGTTGTCATCCGTATTTTTGATCTTGGCCATTGTTACAGGTGTAAGATGGAATCTCAGAGTTGTTTTGATTTGCATTTCTCTG
>NC_022009.1:37403809-37411666 GCF_000317375.1 Microtus ochrogaster | reverse complement strand
GTGTGTCTGGCTTTATGTTGAGGTCTTTGATCCATTTGGACTTGAGTTTTGTGCATGGTGATAGATATGGGTCTATTTTCATTCTTCTACATATTGATATCCAGTTATGCCAGCACCACTTGTTATATATGCTTTCTTTTTTTCCATTTGATATTTTTTGCTTTCTTTATCAGAGATCAGGTGTTCAAAGATGTGTGGATTGATATCCGGGTCTTCTATTTAGTTCCATTGGTCCTCCTATCTGTTCTTATGCCAACTCTGTGTTTATTTCTTTGAAAAATTTAAGAAGGATTGGCAATAGATCGTCATTGAAAGTCTGGTAGAATTCTGCTATGAATTTATATCAGACTGAGTTTTTTGTCTTTTGGAAATCTTTTTATTTCTACTAGAATCTTCTCATTTGTTGTAGGTTTGTTTAGGTTGTTGATCTCTTCTTGGTTTAGTTTTGGTGGTTTGAATGAATGAAGAAATTCATCCATTTCTTTTAGATTTTTCATCTTAATGGATAAATGTTTTATTTTAAAGTATTCCTTTGCAACTTTCTAATTTCCTTACTGTCTATTGTGATAGTTCCCTGTTCATTTCTGATTCTGTTAACTTGGATCATCTCTCTTTCTTTTGGTTAGTTTTATCAATGGTCTGTTAACTTTGTTTACTTTCAAAAAGAACCAGCTCTTAGATTTAATGATTCTTTGTATTGTTTTCTTTGTTTCTATCTCATTAATTTCTGCTTTGATTTTTATTATTTCTTGCCATCTACTGAACTGAATTTGGGCTTGATTTGTTCTTGTTTCTCCAGATTTTTGAGTTGCGTCATTAAGTCATTAATTTTTGCTCCTTCTGATTTTGTAAGGCACTTAGAGCTGTAGGGTTCCTCTGTAGGACCACTCAAAATGTATCCCAGAGGTTTTGTGTAGTGTTTTCATTTAGTTTCAGGGATTTTTTCTTTCTTGATTTTTTTCTTTGTACCATTCATCATTCAGTAATGAGTTGTTTAATCTTCATGAATTTATGTATTTATTAGGGATTTCCTGTTAATTTTAAATTTTATTACATTGTGATCATAGTGTACATGAAATCATTTCTGATCAGAATGATTTGTTTTGTAATTTTTCTTGATGGACTTCTTGATCTTGATCATTAATCAAGTATTTATTAAGTATTTATTTGAGATCTCAAGTTTCTGTGCTCAGTACTGTAGATGAGACAGCATTTACCTGAAGAAATAACTGACCATTATAGAAATTTATGGCTCAGTTGTTGTTAAAGTACAAAATGTTCTTACCATACTTAGGAGCATGTTCTCTTGTCATCCCTAGAAATAGTAGAAATAGTGAAACTTGTTTGAGTTCATGGAGCCAGCAGTTGGCGAATAGGATTTGTTTTCAGAGCCAGCTCTTTGGTTATACCTTATATTTATCACTTTCCCCCCAGAAAAATATTCTCAAATGCCACCAGATCATATTTTCTCTTGTGTTCTTTTACTTTTTCAGTTTTAGACAATTCTAGGAAGCTAATAAAGTTTTCTTTAAAAAAGTGATATACTATTTATAAACAGATTTTCTATAATTTTGTGCTCATTAAATATAGTCAATGTATACCTGCTTATTGATTAGAATTTTAAATTTTGGGGTTTTATGAAAGTAGTTTTTCAAGATCTGAATTAATCTCCTATAATATAATTTGTATTTGTGTTAATAAATTTGGTAAGTAGAAGGTGTCAAGTCCACTGCCAAGATCTGCTGTGTTTTAGGGGAGTGATTTCTGTAACAGTGTAACAACTATAGGTATTCTCATTATAAGTATTTAATCATGAATATAAAACAATAATGAAAAAGAATCAATGAGATAATTTACTCATGGTTTCTTTTGTGTTTGGTAAACAGTTGTGTCTGTACCTTTGTTTTTTTTTCTTCAGTATAAGGGATTAAATTTAAGACCTAATCAATGGTAGACAAACACTCTATATCCTCAACTATCCCCCTCCCTTTTTTAAAGATAGAGTTTTAGCAAGTTGTCACAGTTTGTATTGAACTTTCCATGGTCCTGCCTTATCTTCCTCAGTGGCTGAGATTACAAGTCAACATTACCAGTAACAACTGCTTTTTTTTTTTCTTTTTCTTTTTTTCCCCCTGAGATAGGATTTCTCTGTGTAACAGCCCTGGCTGTCCTGGAACTAGTTCAATAGACCAGGCTGGCCTCAAATTCACAGAGATCTGCCTGCTTCTGCCTCCCAAATGCTGGGATTAAAGGCGTGTGCTACCACCCAGTGTACTAATTTAAATGCCGTGAGCAGAAACATTTATTTTCAGATAGAATTTCACATATAGTCCAGAGTAGTCTCAAATTCACTGCCCTCCTACCTTCAAAGACACCTTTGTTTTAATCAGTAAAGGTTTTATTTTGTACATGATGTTTGAATTCTTGTTGAGTTATTGACCCATTCTCATTCTTAAACCTCAAGTACTAGATATGCTTATTTAAGTCATCATTTTTTGCTAAAATAAACACATTTTATCATCATAGTAAAACAGTGGTTCTCAACTTTCCTAAATCTGTGACCTTTAATATAGTTCATCATGTGGTGACCCCAACCATAAAATTATTTTCATTACTACTTCATAACTAGTTTGGCTACTGAGTGGTGTCCCGGTCCCTAAGTCCATTGGGAGTATATGTTTTTTGGTAGTCGTGATCCACAGGTTGAGAACTGCTGTAGTAATTTTATCTTTTTTCAAGACAGCGTTTCTCTGTAGCTTTGGAGCCTGTCCTGGAACTAGCTCTTGTAGACCAGGCTGGCCTCGAACTCACAGAGATCCGCCTGCCTCTGCCTCCCGAGTGCTGGGATTAAAGGCGTGCACCACCACCGCCCAGCTGTAGTAAAATTTTTTAAGGGGGAAAATAACCTCAGTGTATATCTTAGGGTTTCTATCGCTGTGAAGAGACACCATGACCATGCCGACCTTATAAAGGAAAACATTTAATTTGGGTGGCTTACAGTTAAGAGGTTTAGTCTGTTATCATCATGGCAAGACATGCGCTGGAGAAGGAGCTGGGGAGTCCTGCATCTTGGTCTGCAGGCAACACAAAGTGAGCTGTGTCACTGGTGTAGCTTGAACATAGGGGACCCAGGAGCCCACCCCCACAGTGAGGAACTTCCTCCAGTAAGGCCATACCTACTCTAACAAAGCTACACCTCCTAATGCTCCACTCCCTTTGGGGACCATTTTCTTTCAGACCACCACAGTGTAGTTTATATTTTCTAGGCAATTTGTTTTCCAATGAAGCTTTGAATTTCTTATTGCATGGTAATGTTAAAACATAGAATCATAAGCTTTCAATTTCTTATTAAAATCATGTTTTAAGAAAATACTAATACTTCAGTCAGTGGCATATTCTTTTGTTTATTTTCAATGGGCCAATTATTGCAGAATATTTGGCAATTATCAAATACTATATAAAACTCTGAGAAGTGGTAAACATTCTGTAACTTAATTGAATTTTATTCTGTAACTTTATCAGTACTGCATTTGTCTATGCTCAGCCCTGGCAAGATCTGCAATGCCATGTTCCTGCCTTATTTTCATTTTTACTGGTTTTAGATCTTTAGTAGTAATCGTTTTTTTGTATTTGGAAAACTCTGTTTTTCACTTTAAGGACCTTAGAATAAATAAAAGTGGTCTGTCTTATGTTACATTTCACAAATAAATCACCAGTTTTTGTTTTGTTTTTGCTTTTGGTCAGCAATAATGTAGAGTATATTTTATTTTCTTTCTAAAGTTAGAAAAAATTATCTTCTGTTACTTTAAAAATCATATTTCAGCCTAGCACTCAGGAGGCAGAGGTAGGCAGATCTCTGAGCTTGAGGCCAGCCTGGTCTACAGAGCAAGATAGTCACAGCTACACCGGGAAACTCATAAAACCAAAACCAACCAAACTGAAAATTCTCTATTTCATGTTTTAAAATAATGTAGTTAGAATATTTTTATTTCTTTTGAAGATGTGTTCTTTTAGGTAAGTGGTTTCTCCAATAATGCTTAGAAACTTAGCATTTTAGGTTTTAGTCAGATTATCTTTTGATATCAGTAGCTTTGAAGTTCAGTATATAGATAACACCTTATATTTTCAGATTCCATGCAAGTGAATATGTTTTTGGAATCCATGATATTTATCTTCAAAATCTCTCATAACTTGTGGTTTATAGTGTCAGTAAAAAATAATACTTAAAAAATTTCACTCTAGCTTTTTATGTTAGAAGTTTTGAAGTATCTCTAAACTCTATTTTGAACTGCTAAATGACATTTTTTTTTCATATATAGGTTTGCCATTCAGAACTTGAACTGGGGACTTGTTTTCAAGCAGTAAATAGCAGGATTCAGCTGCAAATTCTTGAGGCACAATACCTTCCAAGCTCATCAACACCTCTGACTTTGAGTAAGTGGTTCAAAGTGCATCCAGTGTGAAGAGGTTTCAGTAGGGTAAGAATCCAAGAGACCAGTATGCCTTGAGGACTGTGTCCTTCTATGGATAAACAGCTAGGCACTATGATATGTTGATGAGCTATGCTTAGTTTACCTGGCCACCTTTGGAGCTGAAGATTTGAGATCAACCCTACTTCAGTTAGATTGAAAGGGAATTATTTAGGCAAGTAAAAGTACTTTAACTAAAAAGAAAAATTAAAAATATATACAGCTGAGCATTCAATTCAAGAAGTTGGGAAAATAACAAGTAGGAAAGCTGGAATTGATAAATACAAGTTAATAACTGACAAAAAACCAAATGCTTTTTTCTTTAAAAGGACCATTAAAATAGGAAAATTTGTAAGAAGATGGATAAAGCAAAGTAGAGAAGATACGATTGCTATTCTGAACAGTGAAGATAATATAATTTTAAATTCAGAAGAATTTTCTAAGTCAGAAGAGAATTAATAATACATAAGGCAATTCCATGTACCAACTATACTAATTCATTTGCACATGCAGAAGGTAAACGAGTTTCTTAAAAACTCATTAAAGAACAGGAAGAATCTGAAAAGAATAACTGTGGAAAAAGTGAAGAATTCCTTGCAAAAGCACTAAGTAGGGCTTGGGAGATGGCTCAGTTGGGAAAGTGCCTTTTATATTAACATTAGGACCTGAGTTCTGATCCCTATGACTCATACAAAAATCTGGGGTGATCATGCATGCTTGTAACCTTGAGGGGATGGAGAGGAGTTTGCTGGACAGCTTGTCTAGCCAGTCAATGAATGCCAGATTCAGTGAAAGACTCTGTCTCAAAAGATAAGACACATAATGACTGAGGAAGAGGATACCCAGTGTTTACTTCTGGCCTCTACATGCATCTATACACACACCTACATATATATAATTTACATACAAAAATGAGGTATTGTTCTTGTTTTTTGTTTTTGTTGTTGTTATTGTTAACTTGACACAAGAGAGACTTTTCAATTGATAAAAATTCCTCATTAAGATTTGTTTGTAATCAGTCAAGCCTGTGGGGAATTTTCTTAATTAGTGATTGATGTGGGAGGGAGAACCTAGCTTACTGTGGTAAGTGCCATCTCTGGACAGGTAGCCCTGGAGCAGTGGTTCTTAACCTTCCCAGTGTTGTAACCCTTAATACAGTTCCTCATGCAGTTACGCTCACCATAAGATTATTTTTGTTGCTACTTCATAACTCTAATTTCACTACTGTTGTGAATTGGAATGTCATTATTTTTGTACATAGAGATTTGCCAAAGGGGTCTGACCCAGAAGTTGAGAACTGCTTTCGTGCTGTGTATAAGAAAGCGGGCTGAGCAAGCCATGGGGAACAAGTCAGTAAGCAGTACTCTTCCATGGCCTCTGCTTCAGTTCCTGCTTCCAGGTTCCTGCCTTTAGGTTTCTGTCTTGACTCTCCTTAGTTATGGGATATGATCTGAGAGTTGTAAGTTGGAACCAACATTTTCCTCACCTGGTTGCTTTGGTCATGGAGTTTTATCACAGCAAAAGAAACCCTAGCGAGACAGATAACATTTTAGTGCTTCATAGCACTAAGGTCTACTAAACCATTGAAGAACATGTAATTCCTTTTCAACATAAGTTATTTTGAAGCATGGAAAAAATAATTTTATGATATTAGTGTACTCTTGATAGTAAAATAGAATGAATAGCTCATTGAAAATAACTATAAATTAATACCACTAGATAGAGAATTATAAAAGCAAACAAAATCAAAGTTAGAAAAGTAAGTCATCAAGATTACTTCTAGTTAATTCTTTTTTATTAATTAATCGATTATTTTTTCCAGCCCGATCAGTTTCCTCTTATTCCTTCCTTTCCTCCCACTTCATCCCCCACTCTTTCCTCTTTCCCCCATTCCCTCCTTCTCTTTTCCCTTCAGAAAAAGGGCAGTCCTCCCATGTGTGCCACCAACCAGCCATGGCATATCAAGTTATGTATGATTAGGCACCTTCTCTCCTATTAAGACTGGATGAAGCAACCCAGTAGGAGGGAAGGGGTCCCAAAAACAGGTAACAGTCAGAGACAGCTTCTGCTTCCACTGTTTGGAGTCCTACAAGAAGACCAAGCTACGCGACTGTAACATATGGGCAGAGGGCCTAGATCAGTCCCCTCTAAACTTTCTTTCTGTTTGGTGGTTCAGTCCATGTGTGTCCCTATGAACCCAAGTTAGTTGATTCTGTGGGTTTTCTTGTGATGTCCTTGACACCCTTCTTCCCCGATCCCATAATCCTTCCTCTCCCTCTTCCACAGGATTCCCTGAGATCTGCTTAATGTTTGGCTGTGGGTCCCTGCATCTGTTCCCATTAGTTGCTGGGTGAAGCCTCTCTGATGACAATTGGACTGGGCAATGATCTATGAGTATAGCAGAATATCATTAGGAATCATTTCAGTGACTTTTTATTCTCTAGTCTTATTTGGTTCTATCCTAAGTTCTGGGCTATCCAGCCTCTGGATCCTGCCCCCCTCCAGGCAGTGTCAGGGATGGGCTCCTTCTCTTAATTTTGTGAAACAGAAACAATAGTGGGAGTCTATACAGATGTATTATATAAATGGATCACTTCATTTAAGCAAAACTACTACCAAGGATTGCTAATGATTGCCATTTTATAACCTAATAGATCTCATTCCTCATCCCGTGACTCTGCCTTTCTGGCAGTTCCCTCTTTCCTTTCTTGCTACCTTTTAGCCCCAGTTATACTAACTGACTCCTTACAGTAGCCAGACAGCACTTGATGTTAAGTTGTAGTCATTTTGTATTGTTGTGGTCCAAGGCTCTGAATCAACCCAAGCAGACACAAGAGGTTACTGCAAGGCGAGAGTTAATGCAGGGCAGCACCAAAGAAGCGGGAAGGGGAGGGGACTGATCGATCAGGGTCACAGAACAGACTCAGGAGCTGAACTATGACCCTAGATGTCAATTGAAGCAAATATTTAAGCACAAAATTTACAAATATTTGTTGCCAAATTACAGTTATAATTTTTACCAGTCAGGATTTAGAGATTAGGGGCTTCTTTGAATGTTAGTTCCATCTTTGTCAACCTATCTATAATGCAAGCCTTTTGGTCCAACCAGATTCATTTGTTCTTTAGGAACAGCCACAATGTTTCTAGGGAACTGAAAATGCATAACGACTATTCTATGGTTTAGGGAGCAGGTGGGCCAGCTACTGGAAGTTTCCCAACTCCCCTAGAGCTTGGGAACCTGAACTTTAGTTCACTCTTATAAGTAAAATGGAGTCTAAAGTCAAAACGGCAGTACTCAGACCAGGGTGCTTTTTGCCTATTCCCAACAGTATTACATTGAAAAGTATGCTTAGAGCCGGGCGGTGGTGGCGCACGCCTTTAATCCCAG
>NC_022009.1:37397863-37403704 GCF_000317375.1 Microtus ochrogaster | reverse complement strand
AAAAAAAAAAAAAAAAAAAAAGAAAGAAAAGTATGCTTAGGTGTAAAGATACATTACCCATAACTTATCTTGTCAGTTCCCAAGTTGATATTCCTGCTCCAACTTCTTTAGTACCCTATTCTACATTTTGGCTTAAAAAACAGGTGTTTATTTTCTCAGTTCTCTAGAGATTGAACAGTCCAATATTAAGCACCAGCAGAGTTGATTTTGGAGGATTTTTTACTTTTTTCCCCTAGAGTTTATAATTGTTATGTTTTGTTATAGTTTATACAAACTATTTTATCATTGTTGGAAGTGCTAGCTCTCAAATTTACTTAAGAATATTGTTTTATTCTAGTTCTAGCGCACATATATTTCTGGTATCACAAGCAAAGAAATTTACCTATGAAATTGTGAAATTAATACCTCTAGTTGCCCAGAGAATTGACACCTTTTTTGCTGTAATTCATTTCAGTGTGTTTTCCTGTGCTGATGATTGTTATTCTGGTTGACATTATTCAGACTAGAGGAATGTTAAGTTCATTTAAGGCCACAATAGTTATTTGTAGAGTGTGGTAAATGTTCTATTTGTTCTGTTGTCAAACAATAACCCAGAAGACCTTTAAAACTGATTATTTATATTTTTATAACCTATATAGATAAAAAACTTTACATAGTATTTCACAAGAAAGTTTATAAACTATAGTTTCTTGTTTCATAGGTTTTTTTGTGAAGGTGGGGATGTTTAGCTCAGGAGAGCTGATCTATAAAAAGAAGACACGCTTACTGAAGGCATCCAGTGGAAGAGTAAAGTGGGGAGAAACTATGATTTTTCCACTTACACAGACTGAAAAAGAAATTGTTTTCCTCGTTAAACTTTACAGTCGAAGCTCTGTAAGAAGAAAACAGTTTGTAGGCCAGGTGAGTAGTGTTGTCCTGGATTTCTTCATGGTGCATCGCTGTTGTTACTATGTAGTTAATTAGCAAAGGAAGGAGGATAAAGTTAAGAGTGAATACAGGAGAATTCTTCAAATTTTAAGTTAAAATTCAGTGTTGCCTTAGTATCAAATTTTGTCAGATGTTTTGCTTTAATGCGAATAGATAACATTTCTGAGCAGCTAGGCTTCGTTTTTAAACCTACTGAACTTTCAGCTTTAAAATATATAAAATCAGTAGAAGAGAAAATATGTGTAAGCAGAGTTTTTCATTGGGACTGCAATTAGCTCTGTTCCACCAGCCACTTTCTAAATAACCACTCAGAGACTGTCTATTAATTATAAATGCTCAGCAGATAGCTTGGGCTTTTTTTTTATCTAGCTCTTATAACTTAAATTAACCAATTTCTATTAATCCATATGTCGCTATGTGACTCATGGCTGTTACCTTATCTTGTATACATCCTGCTCCCTCTACATCTGGCTGGTGACTCCTCTGAATCCACCCTTCTTAGTGTTGTTAGTCTGGGTTTCCCACCTAGCCTTGTCCTTTCCAGCCATTGGCCAGTCAGCTTCTTTATTAAACCATTCATAGCATAATTTATGAAGTGTATGGGAGATTTTGAGTATCACATTTATTTTATTGTTTCATCTTTAATTTTGTATTTAAAATGAGCCTTTTATATATTTTATTAGCTTTGCTATGATAGATTTGAATTTTTAGAAAATATCAATTTTTAACAATGTGATAATATTTAGGGATCAAATGTTGCTGTCTTGATTAATTAATTAAAAATTAATTTGTATAGGGCTGTATAACAGTTATTTTACTTATCAAGTCTATAGACTTTTTTTACGTTTTCTTTCCTTGTTGTCAATCCTATAGAATTTTTTTTCATTTTCTTTCCTTACTAGGATTTGTGGCAGCTATTAGTTATCTATTCATATTAACTACAACTGTTTGTGTCACATTTAAATCTTGAAGTTTTTAACTGATGTAAAAGTTTTCACTTCACAAAAAACTGTTATTAACAGTCTTCAGATTGTGTATATGAATTTTCAAAAATTGGTATCAACTCTCATTTCATATGATTAGACTGCCAATTTAAAATGTTGCAGCTTTCTGTAATCTTATTTGGAAAGGAGTTTTAACTAAAGAATTAATATAAATTTAATTTGAGAGGTAATTAGCAGGATAATGAATTTGGAAATTCTTTAGTGGCCTCAGGTGTCAGTCACCATGAGGGAATCATATGTGGGCTCAAGTTCTTCCACTTTATCAATCCAAATACTCTGTTATCTGTGTTATGTATTGGGGTCTCTGTAAGATGTTGTTTGAAGGAAAGTTTTTTTAGGCCAAGGTAGAAAAAGAATTGAAAACCAGCATTTACTCAAATCTCTTAGAAGAATTATAAACTGGGTCTCAGGTAAGTTAATTCCAAGGTTACAGTATTTGCAGTATTTGTTAGCATTATAGCCAAGATAAAGATTCAGTATTTTAAAATTGTACATCCACCTTATTTCCATGTTATATACGCATTTCAATGTCTTATGTTTGCACAATACTACATTTTCCCAAGATCATTTGCATGTATTTTCTGTAGTTTGTAAATGATAAAACAATGAAATTATTATGTATTAAGAATGACTTTTTATTAGATTTTAGTTAAGATTATAGTTTCATGTCATGTACAAGGTGCTTAAGTAAGTGCACATTCCTTTCTAGGTTAGAATCATTGTTTGCCTCAATTTAGAAATCATGGCAAAAATGTTTTTTTTTGAGTAATTAAGGATCAATTTTAGTTGCGCTACTAGATTGATAGAGCAAGAAAGAATATTCAAAAGGTAATGTTTTAAATAATATTTCATTTTTACAGTTTTAATTTTTAAACTGAATTGGATTACATAATCCAGAATGATTCAGCAGGTTAAATATTTTAACATTTAAGGATCAATCAAATCATCAAGCAACTTTTGAAAAATTGGAATGATACTTATTTAGAAATATGTTATCCAAACTTGCCCATATCTTAACAATAAGAGTAATTGCTTCAATTTAGCTAATAATATTATGTCAAGTTGAATGATTGTACTGTTCCTTTACAGCTCTGGATAAGTGAAGACAGTAATGATATTGAAGCAGTGAACCAATGGAAAGAAACAATCACAAATCCAGAAAAGGTTGTTATCAAGTGGCACAAGTTAAATCCATCATGAAGACTTCAGGCATTAATTTAGTGAAGAAACAACTTTATAGTCTTTTAGAAGAAACATAATTTTAGTTTTCTAAAGCTTGTAATGCATTCTATCAGTTATACAAAGTGAACAAAATGTTTTAAAATAGTACCAAAACAGAAGTTAAAATAAAGGGTTGTATTATTAGGCCAACTAAATAGATTATAAAATCTATGAAAATATCATTCCTAGATAGGTTTTTCTATATTGCTTTTGCTTTTTTTGCTTTGTTTTGTGCTTTGAAAACTTTAATTTTGAATACTGAAAACTTATTTTTCAAGTAAACAAATCCAAATCTTTGAGCCTCTAAAGTAAACATAAAAAAAGGTAAGAAACAACTGAGCAAGCAACTGCTAGCAATCCTTCAGCATTTCACAGGGTGGATTTAACAGAGCTGTATCTTCGTAGTAGCAAGGATGCAGAACTACACACATGGCCATAACCTTTTGTCATCTTGTACTATTGGACTTCAAAACCTAGCACACTAATCCCTCCTAGTACTATTAGGGATTTGCAGGACTTTGCCACTTTTCCTGTGCTAGGAATGATTGATTAGATCTTGGTTATATGGGTTATATCCTCATATGTACATTTTCGAGCAAAAATGAGTAGAACCATTTTATATTTTATTTTGTATTTGAGGAAAGTTGATACCTTGTGCTTATAATTTCTTATCTATAAATGCATGATGACCTTTTTATAAGCTGCTTATCTCTAGGAGAATTAGAGAATTATTAACATTTTTCCAAGAATAAATAAGCTTGAAGCTAGCAGGCTGGCGCAGTGGGTAAAGGAGCTTGTCACTACACTGCAGTTGAGTTCCTCCATTTCTGGAATGCAAAGTGATAGAAGGAGAGAAGGGTGAACCCTTCAGTTTGCTCTCTGAAATCCACATGTAAACCATGGTGCATACGTGTATTTGCATGCGTGCGCGCACACACACACAATAAAAAAGAATAAATGAAGTTTATTTGAAATCCAAAATATGTACATTTTGCTCTCTTCCTCATTCTTATCCTTTATTTTATTTGGTATAAAAACAAAATATTTTATATTTGAGCCAACTTAATTTACCAAAAGTAAATGAGCTTAAATAGTAAATTCAGTAGTTTTGATCATAAGTTCTTTGTTTTAGTTTTTGACATAAGTTACTTGTTCTGTAATCTACAATGTTAAAGTATTTTCCAATTTTTAATAACCGTACCTGATAAAAATTTATAGAATGTATATATTTTTCTACTGCAGGTTTTGTTTAGGTACGTATTACAATTTAGCCTATGGATATTATTCCTGCTTGGATGGCAATAAGAGTTGTGGCTAAGACAATACAGTTTTTAGGAAGAAGCAGGCAACAGTACTTAATATTATAAAGTGACTTTATTTTTGTTAATAAATAAATAATGAGATCTGCATTCCTGATCCTCCTCTCTCCCTCCCTCTTGACCAATCTGCCTGCTTGCCCCTCTCTTTCTTTGTATCACACAGTTTAGGTCAGAGAAATATTTTGTTATAATGTAGGAGTAACCGTTTTAATTCCAGTTCTTTATTGTCTAGATATTTAATTAGAACCTAAACTGAACTGTTACCTAGATATCTTTTCAAGCTACAAATATATGTAGTTTATATTCTCCTTGCTTCTGTCGCCTAAATTTTATGATACCAGTGGTATTTACCAGAATTCTTTGCCATTGTGAATTTTGAAAAATATTTTTAGACTTATGAAAAGTGGAGTACTAGTGAGTACTCCCTTGGCCTTTTAGGAAAAACATCCTTTGTGATAGTGATAGCAGTTTGTAAATTGAGACTTAAACTTTCTTTAACTTTACTTTGTTTAATAGATTTTACTTTTAAAGTTGGCACATACGTTTTTACATGTAATCTTCTGTTGTCAGTACAGGCACAAACTTCTGCACTTTGAACATCCTACACCCAAATAAGGCATTTGTCAGAATTGGCCAACCTACACCAACATATCATAGGCTTGCTATTTTTAATATCTAGAATTTTATTTTCAGCCTTTTTTGTATTCTCTGACTTTTAATTACTACATTTGATACATGCCATTGATTTAATTCAATTTTAATGATCCAATTAATAGTTAAGCATATGCATATTATAAAATTTGAGGAAAAGATATGCTTTCTTGGTTTCCCAGTCTCCTAGATAGCCTAGATAAATCAATACAAAGAAAATTGTATTTAAAAGAACTTTCAGGTGAAAAACTATTGATAGGTGAAGGTTTCTGATGTTTCAATCAGTCTTTACTGAAGCATTTTTCAAATGAAGATGTACTGAATGTAAATGTGTATGCTCATTGTGTCCTTGAAATTTTATGTGAAATGTAAGAAAAAAAATAGGAACCAGTAATAAAAACTGAAATATTATGCAAAAATCATTTTTCTTTGTGTTGGTTTGGGCTTTTCTTGACCTTTATTTGTAACAAAGAAAAAAGAACCTAAATGATGCTGGGAGACCAAATGGGAACCAAGGAAACTTCATAACTGGGGAGATTAGTCATTTATAAACTATGACATTTATAAAATGTATTTATAAACTCTCAGATAACATAAAAGGTTACAGCCCATGTCAACACTATTTGGCATTCATTTAATTTTACATGATGCTATTCTCTTTACAATGGTTCTTTTTTTTCTTTTTTCTTCTTTTAATTACTTGGCATACTTGTTTATTT
>NC_022009.1:37385443-37396074 GCF_000317375.1 Microtus ochrogaster | reverse complement strand
CTACAATTGGTGATCCTAAAGAAGCTAAGTAAGAAGGTGAACCAAAGGAACAACTTATGATTTATTCTGTTTAACCATCTAGGAAGTTTGAAGCCATCGTCAGTCCAGTGGTAATTTCAAGTGCAATTGAGAATTCAGAAATTTCGATGGAGCTCTTAGTGTAGCAGATCTTGTAGGTAAAATATGTGCAACTTTTAGTAGCTCATGTGAAGGACTCTTTCTAAAATTGACTTCCTTGATTTAATTCTCAGCAAACTAACATGACCTTTATTTTTTATGGTATTAGTCCATGTTTTATATTTATAATGAATTTATGACCACCTGAAGGTATTAATTTGATATACATGACTTTCACAGCCACCATAGGTTTTTTACTCCATCTATTATGGTATTATAAAATATTACTTTGATCCCATAGAAACTTTGCTGGTTTCCCATATATGTTCTGGGGCACCGGAAGGAATAAGTTCTGCCAGATTACATCTGCTTTCTACAATAGGAGGGAGATTACTCAACAGTGTATTTATAAAATCCCGGATAACAAAGAAAGTTACAGCCCATGTGAAATCATTGTCATTCATTTAGTTTTACCTAATTTTTAATGCAGAAATCATACAAATGACTTGTGTATTAATGTCAGCTCTTCCCAGACAATTGAGAAGAAATCATTGGGATTTCTGAACATATGTAATTATGGTTTAAAAATAAACTAACCTGAAGTTTTCTTTGAATATAATTTTGCAAATTTTTTTGATAATAATAAACTCATCAGCCAGTTGAAACCATTTCTAGCAAAAATTTTCATTGTTTATGTGTTCATATATTTGCACATGTATGAAATATTTCAGAAACTTGGAATAAATTCAAACTTTTCTTATCATGGTAGAAATGGATATTTCAGATGCCTCTCTATTCAGTGTTTGGAACTTTAGTGTTTCTTCAGAGCATATCAAAAAAAAAGAACCAATAAAATGTTTATGTCTGTGATGACTAGGATGAGGCTTTTTAAATTTTCTCTTGCTTCAGACCCTGTTTTAATCAAATGCTTTCAGTTTTAGGTGAAACATTGAGTTAAAAGAATTTTGAACTAAGAAGTATCCTGTCTATTTATATAGATTTATAAATAAATCGTATAGATTTATGATTTTAAAGATACTAAAAGAATTATTAGAGTCCTCCAAACCTAGATTTTATATTGTTATGGACAGAGGTATGTGCTGTCTAGTTTTAGTGATTTCCTAGTACATTTTTTTTGGTCATCATTTTTTAATATTGTTACCTATTAAAAAATCTGATCCTTAAAACAAATGGTGATAGTCAATGTTTCCATTAAATCAATAGGACCTTGGTAAAGGCAATAGATTACCTGGAACAAAGTTTCTTCATGCTTTCTTAGATGGCAAAGAGGCAACTAATCCATGCAACACCAAATAAGGTATTCTTTTAAATGGTATTGATAATTATTTAGTATTGCTTTTAATATTCTTATGTCATGGGATTTTAAGGTCATCATTCTTTAGTTTTTTGGGACTGGAAGATGATTTTTTTTTAAAAAAAATCTTATGATATAATGACTTAGCAAAAGTAAGTTTGATTGTGGTGCTAAGTTGGCCATCAGTTTAATTTCTTGGTTTTTCAAATGCCTTGATTATATAATGCATGAAGTTTTGATCATGAAATAACTAAAATTACAAATGAGTCACCATATATGCTTAGATATAATAAACCATCATTGTTTATACTGAGATTTTATATTTTATATATTTTATTTGTGAAATAAAACCATAAAAATCAGGATTATAATAAAAAATACTGGAGGTATAAGTAAAGTGCTTTGGAAAGTCTAAAGGAAGAATTAAATGTAAATGAATGAAGTAGGAAAGGCTTGGTTGATCTCTTGCCCAACATGTACATATCCAAGTAACCTGGTAGCAATAACTCATCATTACTGATTCTCCCATCTGGAAATCTTGATTTCTTTTGTCCACTGACTCACTGAAAAGCAATTATACTTCCACTTGTTTCAATCTTTAACATACCTCTCCTTTTATTACTTAGTAGGTATTATTTCCAGATTGCAAAGGAAACATGGTTAGATTCCTTCCACTACCTGCTTCCATATCTGCAAGTTTATTTTTGTCTATATCTATTCTGTTCACCTCATGTTGGAAAGCCAGACAATGTAAATTCTGAATTCCTTTCAGCTTTTTCTAGGCTCACATTCTATTTATTAGGCCCAGGTCTCCCTATTCATTGTGTCTCTCCTGTTGGATTCCATGAACTGTATAGGCATAGTTTTGTAGTTTAGATTTCAATATGGGCAAAGGAACCTATGAAAACTGCAGTGGAAGGAATATCCCAATTCTTTTATTGAAAATCCAACCCCTATAAGATGGACAGTGTGGAAAGTGGTCCTTTGGGAGGTGGTTAGTTGGTTTTTTTTTTTTTTATCACTAATCCCTCATGGATGGGATTAGTATTTTTAGTTATCCATTTCCTTGCTCTCTGGGGTTCATGAGAAACCAGGCACTAGGGATTATTTTTAAAACTTATTTTACATACCAATTCCAGTAACCTTTCCCTTCCCATCCACCCACTACCCCACCTTCTCTCCAACCCACCCCCATCCACTCCTCAGAGGGGGTCAGGCCTCCCATGGGAAGTCAACAAAGTCTGCCACATCACTTGAGGCAGGACCAAGGCCCTTCCTACTTTATCTAGGTTGAGCAAGATATCCCTCCATAGGGAATGGGCTCCAAAAAGTCAGTTCATGCACTTTGGATAGATCCTGTTCCACTGCTAGTGGCCCCACAAATTGCCCAAGTTACACAACTGTCACCATGAGGAACCTGGGCCTTGGATCTACTGACACCTGGAATATTGATCACCAGAGACTTAACACAAGCTATACCAATCAGGAAAAGATGGGTAGACAAGGTAAGAACACATGCAGCACCACAAAGAGCAACACGATACCTATAAAAACCAGTGGCCCTACAACAGCTAGACTTGAACAACCAAATATAGATGAAGCAAAAGAAAATTACCTAAAAAATAGCTTTAGGAGAATGTTTGAGGCCCTTAAAGAGGAAATGAAAAATTCTCTCAAAGAAATGGAGGAAAAGACAAACAAAAACTTGGAAGAAATCAACAAATTCCTTAAAGAAAACCAGGAAAAAGCAATCAAACTGATGAAAGAAACTAAGACTTGAAACCAAAATAGAGACAATAAAAAAAAGCACAAGTCAAGGGAATTCTATAAAGGGAAATTATGAGAAAGTGATTAGGAACCACAAATGTAAGCATAAACAGCAGAATACAAGAGATGGAAGAGAGAATCTCAAGCGCTGAAGATACAATAGAGGAAATTGACTCATCAGTCAAAGAAAACATGAAATCTAACAAAAGCTTAATACAAACTGTCCAGAAAATATGGGACACCATGAAAAGACCAAACCTAAGAATAATAGGTATAGAAGAAGAAGTTCAGCTCAAAAGCACAGAAAATATATTAAATAAAATGATAGAATAAAACTTTTCCAGCATAAAGATATGCCTATGAAGATACAATAAGCTTACAGAACACTATATGGACTGGATCAAAAAGAAAAGTCCCCTTGCCACATAATAATCAAAACACTAAACATACAGAATAGAGAATGATATTAAGAGCTGCAGAGGAAAAAGGCCAAGTAACATAAAGGCAGACCTATCAGAATTACAGCTGACTTCTCAATGGAAACAATGAAGCCAGAAGGTACTGTTCAAGCATTATGTAGATATTAAAGGACCAGGGATGCCAGCCCAGACTACTACACCCAGCAAAACTTTCAATCACCATAGATGGACAAAACAAAATACTCCATGACAGAACCAGATTTAACCAATACCAAGCCACAAACCCAGCCCTACACAAAGTACTAGAAGGAAAACTCCAACCCAAGGAAGTTAGCTGCATCCACAAAAACACAGACAATAGATGATCTCCGAGCAGCAAATCCAAAGAAGGGAAAAAACACAACATTACCAACAACAAAAACTAAGAGGTACTAGCAATCACTGGTCATTAATATCCCTTATTATACGTGGACTCAACTCATCTATAAAAAGATACAGGCTAACATTAGATATGAAAACAGAATCCAACCTTAAATAGCAGTGGAAACTGGTAGGTGAGTGTCTAAGGAATCACCATGTGTGGTGTGAATACTGGAAACAACTGCAGTTGTACCCATCGACATAAACCCATTATCTTAATACAACGGAGGCATCACAAACACCAGTGCTCTTACTGCCTCAGACTGCCTTTTTTTTTCCTGATACAGAAAAAGGAAGCAATAAAGTGATCTTACTATGAAACTGTCCCACTCGAGTATCTAATGGGAACGTTTTAAGTAAGGAAAGCTTCAGTATTGCCAAGTGTGGTGGTGTTGCCTTCTTCTGTAATGCTGAATTTTTTTTACAATACCAGTAGATGTCTGGATGTGCTCAGGAGGATACTCTAGAAGATGCTTTCTCTAGTTAGAACAAAAACAGCCCTCAGGGTGATGTTTCCCTGTGGGCAGATACTTTAACCTGGAAGCAAGCATTGGTTTGTTGAAGAGCTTTTAATGTATATTAGAACATTCTCTGATGTTTGGCATTCAAGGGAACGAAAACAGAACGGCATGCCTTTAAAAGATGAACTGCGATGATGACTGCTAACCTTCTCTAGCCTTCAGCACTGTCTGTTCCCTCAGTAGAAGTAGTTTAAATGCTTGAATTGGTGCTTGAATTGAACAATTGGTTCAGTTGTAATTTTTATACAAACTTCTTATACCAAGGGATGTCTGTTTACAGAAGTGTAGCAGTCACAGTTCTGCCCAGTAGGGTGCACCCTTTGCAGATGTGCTGTCTGTGGGCATTTCCTTCCTCTGCAAGCCTTGCAGCCCTGTATGGCTAGCTTTGGTTTGGGCAGTGCATGTGTTGGTGTGCAAGGGGAAGGGGCTTTTTCCAAGTTTTGACAGATAACTATTTTTTTCTGAAATATGTTTCCTACTTAAATGACTGACAAGTGTGCATTTCCTATGTTTGTTTATGCTTTGATTACAAAAACTTTATTTATAAACTTGCCACATTGTTTTCATACTTTTGTTGTTGGATTATGTTTAGAAACTTTTGATAAGTTCAGAAGTCTTAAGTATGCAGACGTTTACGTGATTGTGCCATTCCAAAGTGCATCAGAACTGCCATTCCCTTCTCGTGTCTTCTCAGGAGTAACACATATCAGGGATTCATTATCTGGAAATATGAATGCTCCAGGGAACTCCCATGGACACTAAGAGACTTGTATTCACACGCTGTATGGAAGGGTGTGTGCGGAGAGACAAGTGGAGACCTGTGCATCTCTAGATAGGATGCACACTTCAAAATGTTCACAGTATAAGTCTCTGTCTAGGTATATGTCCCTGTATCTCTCTCTCCTTTTTTTTAAACAACATTTCGTTTTAATTAAGGGGGAAAACACATCAAAGTAGCTCTCTTCCAAAGAAGATATTCTAAGCCACCTGACTCAGTTCAGTTTGTACCCAGTTACCAGAGAGCACAGCTTCAGGCATCTGCCCCCGTTAGCAGTGGTGGTGGAATCGAGTCCTTGGAGAAGGATCCTAGGAGGGGAAGGTACATTTCTTCAGTGCTTGGAGAAACGGCTCTCCGCACACAGGGACTTTATCTGGGGACATCTGTCACCTTTGGGGTTGCCATGTACAATGAGATTTATAATCATGATACTCTTGGGTGGTAGTTTGCAAAGACACTACTCCTGTGCAGACAGCGTGCCAGCCCCTTGTGCTGGCAACTACTGTTTCATGTCGGTCAGACCTGTGATAATGGCTGGAAGGATGTGGGATTATGAATTGTGTAAATGTTTTCGTAGAAAAACTTGTGGATGAAAATGACCCCGAGTGTTTGATGTGAGGATGAGCCATTTCTATCATGAATTCTGAGGTAATGGCAGAAAATTTTGAAGATTAAAAAAATGAGATAATCAAAAAAAGAGAAAATTAGGAAACAACCTTCCTCAAGACTCAGCAATACCACTTTGGGTATGTACCCAAAGGATGCTCAATTGTACCACAAGGATATATACTCAACTATGTTCATACCAGCATTGTTTGTCATAGCCAGAACCTGAAAACAACTTAAATGGCCCTTCAACTAAGAATGGATAAGGAAAATATGGTACATTTACACCATGTAGTACTACACAGCAGAAAAAAAATAATGACATCTTGAAATTTACAGGCAAATGGATGGGTCTAGAAAACATCATATTGAGTGAGGTAACCCAGACTAGGAAAGACAAATATCATATATACCCTCTCATAAGTGGCTTTTAGACATAAAACAAACAAACAAATAAATAACAGCCTACAATTCACAATCCCAGAGAACCTAGACAGCAAAGGGGACCCTAAGAGAGACATACATGGGTCTAATCTACATGGGAAGTAGAAAAAAAGGCAAGATCTCCTGAGTAAATTGGGAGTGTGGGGACCATGGGAGAGAGTAGAAGGGAAGGGGACAGTAAGGGAGGGAAGTGGAGAAAATTATATAGCTCAACAAAAATTAAAAAAAGAAAAAATATCTCTGAAACGGTTAGACTTGTTACACAGGCCTTCAGCAATTACAAGCATTGGCTATAGCTGAATGAACTTAGTCTCTAGTCCCTTTTTCTTCCTCAGGAGTTGCTAGGTGGTATTGAAAGTTCCACCCTCCAAATTGTGTGATTGGATTCCCTGGAATCCAGTCTCAACTCCATGTTTAGGAGATTTCTAAAAGCCCTTTCATTAAATTCAGGAGACATTGAGAGGAGTTTCCTGTGACTTAACAAGATGATTCTTTCACCTTAATTGCTTTGAAACTATATCAGGAGCCATGTTTTTTTTGTTGTTGTTGTTTTGTTTTTTAAAGTACAACAGGATTATTCCATTAACTTAAGGGCTTTAACAGTTATGTACCACTAACTAGGGACAAGTCAAATATGTATTTGTTATATCAGCATCACATATTGGAATCTTTTCCTCTCTTATCTCTGGTATTCTGTTTAAAAATATGCATTCTTAACAGGTCTTGAGTCCACCCATTCTTCAAGTGTTTTTTTCTTACTCAATGTCAACGTTATCTTCCACTTGGGTATTATAGTCTACCCATAATTGACCTGATGCCTACCTTTTTCCCCTCCAGTAAATTCTTCCAGCAGCCAGAAGGATGCCTTTTAAATACAAATATAATTGTCTTACCTTAGTTTCCATTATTCTTGCTGTGAACTCCAAAATCCTTAGCAGTCTACCAAGTTCATTTCTATTCTTTGGGGATCAGTATAAACAGACTTGTTCATTATACTAGCAGATAATTGATTAGCAGGACAAAAAGCAAAGGCACATATATTTTAGTAATATTTACATAGCTATTATTAGAAAACATAGTTTGAGTTTATAAATATTTTTAATAAAGAACTAGAGGCTGAGCTTCAAGGTAGACAAAATGTGGAAATGTGGCTAGGATATGTTAACTATAATAGAAGGCGTTACCTCAGTTCTGTTTACATAAACTCATGTATTTTTAGAAATTCATTTTATATACCAACCACAGTTCCCCCTTCCTCCACTTCTCCTCCCTCCTCCCTTCCTCCAACCCCATCCACTCCTCAGAAAGGGTAAGGCCTCCCATGGGGAGTCAACAGAGCCTGGCACATTCAGTTGAGACAGGACTGAGCCCTTCCCCCCACCCCATATGAGCAAAGCATCCCACCATATGGAATGGGCTTCAAAAATCCAGCTCCTACACTAAGAATAGATCCTGGTCCCAATGCTACAAAACTGTTGCCCACATGCAGAGGATCTGAGTTCATGAGCTCCTGCAAGTTCTCATCAACTGTCTCTGTGGGTTTCCCCCGTTATGATCTTGACACCCCCTGCTCAAATAATCATAGCTTGTCCTGGTGCTTGGATGTGGATCTCTGCATCTGCTTCTATCAGTTACTGGATAAAGGTTCTGTGATGAATTAGGGTGTTTATCAATCTGATTACAGCAGAAGGCCAGTTTAGGCTCCCTCTCCATGATTGCTAGGAATCTTAGCTGGGGTCATCCTTGTGAATTCCTGGGAATTTTTCATAGCATCAGGTTTCTCTCTAGCCCTATAATGGCTCACTCTATGAAGATATCTCTTTCCTTGCTCTTCCACTCCATCCCTCTCCCAACTTAACCATCCCATTCCTTTATGTTTTCATCCCCCATCCCTTACCCTTTACTGCCACCGTGTCCCCTGTTTATGCAGGAGATCTCATCTATTTCCCCTTCCCAAGGTGATCCATGTATTGGGAAGAAGGCAAACTTTAACTATATTGCAGATGACATGATATTATACACAAGTTACCCCAAGAATTCTGCCACAGAACTCCTACAGCTGATAAACACCTTAAGTAATGTGGCAGGATACAAGATCAACTAAAAAAAATCAATAACCCTCCCTATATACAAATGATAAATTGGCTGAGAACAAAATCAGAGAAACATCACATTTTACAATAGCCGTAAATAATAAAAAATATATTGAGGTAACTCTAACCAAACAAATGAAAGACATATCTAACAAGAACTTAAGGTCTTTGGAAAAAGAAATAGAGGAAGATACCAGAAAATAGGAAGATCTCCCATGCTCTTGGATAGGTAAGATCAGTATAATAAAAATGACAATCTTACCAAAAGCAATTTACAGATTCAGTGCACTCCCCATCAAAATCCCAACACACTTCTTCACAGACCTCGAAAGAACAACACTCACCTTCATAAGGAAAAACCAAAAACCCAGGATACTCAAAACAATCCTGTACAATAAAAAGAACTTCCAGAGGTGTAAACTCTTGATGTTAAGTCTCTCCCTCAGTAATAGCCATTCCTTTAACTGGTGGTAGTGTAGACAACATTATAAAGAATAATTTATGTCCTCTTTTTTTCTAGATAAGAGGAAGGTAGAGAACTGTATTGGTTATTTTCTGTTGCTGTGATGAAACACCATGACCAAGGCAACTTATAGAAGGATAAGTTTATTTGGGCTTACAGTTCCAGGAGGATAAGATGGTCACTATCTCAGTGGGGGAAATATATATGGTGCCTGTAGCAGCAAGCTGAGAGCTCACTTATTGAATTATGCCAGAAGCAGACAACAGGAACTGGGAATAATGCATGGATTTTAAATCTCAAAACCCAGCAGTGGGATACTTCTTCCAGCAAAGACACCCTCTAAATTTAACAAAATAGTACCACCAACTGGGACCAAATATTCAAACATCAGAGCCGATGGCGACTGTCATTCAAACCACAAGAACTCTTCCTCTATCTATTGATTCTCAACTACGGTCAGCTCAAATAATTCTTATGCAAAAGTGACTTATTGTCAGGTTCTAAATGTGATCCCTTTTAGCATGTTGTGCTCTAAAGAATGATTGGAGTACTTAGAATTGTGAGAGGTATGTTGTTTGTTTTTAATAATCATTCATGTAGCATGGAATAAACCACAGAGAAGCTTATGAAAATCAGTTACACTCAAAGTTCCTGAGATAAGGAAGTATGCCACATAGGGAACCTTATAAAAGGAAACAGGCTCACCCAAGCAGATGGGGAGCAGAGGTTGGAAGAGGAGTGGTAGGCAAGTGCTTTTTATTGGGGAACAAAGAATACACAAGTAAATGGTGATATGATTTCACCGGTGTATTTACATATAACTCGGTCACAGGATGGTAAATAGAAGGGTTTATGGCAGAGACCTGTCACAGGGAGCATTTCATTGTCTGTGCAGGGTGTGTAGGGACTTGAGGCACCAAGAAAATTTAAACATTTATGTAGTAATGGGAGCGGCGGGGCTGCGTCCTCAGAACCCCAGCCGCACCCTGGCTGCCTGGCTAGCTTATGCCCCGAAATAATTACACGGACACTGTATTCTTTTAGTCACTGCTTGGCCCATTCTCTTCTAGACTAACTCTAGAGGTCAGACTCCACAGCTCTCCTCTCAGAGAGACACGATGCTCCTCTCTTGCGGGCAGAGGCGAGAGCTCTGCTTTCTGAGGCACACGCGATGAAGCTCCGACCCAGGATGGACATAGGCTAGAATCTTCCCGGTAAGCGCACCTTGGGGTGCTACACACAGATGATTGGAAATGGGTTAGTCCAGGAGCGAGAGTTAGCCGAGAAAAGGGCTAAAGCTAAAGAGCCAAGCAGTGTTTAAATGAATAGAGTTTGTGTGTTGTTATTTCGGGCATAAGCTAGCCGTGCGGGCAGTGGGGTGCTGGGGATGCAGCCCCGCTGCTCCTATTACTACACATTTACAATAACCATGCATAATCTAGCTCTGCTTTCTGTTCTCATTCTGTTGTAAACTACCCCCCTCCCTTATTTTTGCCTGCTTGGAACACAGTACAAATCTAGACGGATAATTTTATAAGTGCTTGTTTCATAATATGTGGAATATTTTCTCTCTTCACTCTTCTCTTTGGTTGATTGTTCCTGTTTCCTCTTTTTCAGGTGCCCACTGAACTCTGTCCCTCAAAAAAATCATTTTTTACTTTCAACTAATATTTGGTTTTTTTTTTTTT
>NC_022009.1:37344738-37353207 GCF_000317375.1 Microtus ochrogaster | reverse complement strand
CATTTTAATTAGACAGAAAAAGAAAGATGATGTGGGATGTCTTTCTGTATGTTGTGAATATGTCTTATTTCCATTGTTTAATTAAGAAGCTGATTTGGTCAATAGCTAGGCAGAATAGAGTCAGGCAGGAAATCCAAGTAAAGGTAAAGGGAAATAGAAGGTGAAGTCTGAGAGACTCCATCAGTCACCAGGGAAGCAAGATGTGAGGTAGCAAGCCACAAGTCCTGTGATAAAATATAGAATAACAGAAATGAGTTAATTGAAATTGTAAGAGCTAGTTAATAATAAGCCTGAGCTAATAGGTCAAACAGTTTGTATTAATATTAAGTCTGAGAGGTTATCCTAAAAATGGCTACAGGATAGGGGGGTGTCAAGAAACCTCTGACCCATTTAGCCAATGACCTTTGGGCAGCAAGCCCTAAGGCATGGTCTTGTCTGCATATGTGATTGCTTTAAAGCTGGGGGTGGGGTTATATACTCTCTTGCTTTCTCAGTTGGATGGTTGGACCCCAGCTACCCTGGTCAGAATGACAGGACATAGCAGCTGGATTGTGGCAGAGTCTAATCTGCATCGGTGAGTGTTTATCCCTGCTTTATACCTAAATAAATTCTTGAGACCCTTTAACAGACTCGCGTGGTTTCATGTGATAAGTGGCATCCTTGTGAGCAGACCACTGCCCATTAGTCAGGGTGGGCGTGACTCTCCCTGCCACTAGAGTTGGGAGAACATTTGGGGCTAAGCCAATGGCTGACTGAAACCAGCCCCCAGGAAAGGGAACATGGCCTGTTGCTGGTTCAGGTGTAGGTGCTTATCTGCTGATAACTCCATCTTTTGAATTACCTGCTCCAAGCCCCTTCTGCCCTGTGCCTTCCATTTGTGGCAAGAGCTGCCTAACTCTAAGCAGCTTAACCGTGTCCATACTCAGGCTTTTAAAAACCTCCACCATCAGGCTCGCCCAGACCCGCCAGGCACCACACCAATAGGCATGTGCGCTGCGGTGCCCCCCCCCCCCCCGCGTGCTCTGTGTCCTATACACCCCAGTGTACCCCAGGCCGATTCCCAACTCGACTCCCTGATATGACCCAGCCCAGGCAACTCTAGAGTCAGCTCACCTGGTCCACCTGTCTGCTCACCAGGCGTACGCACACCGCCAGCCCTGGCCAGCTTAGCACTTGAGGCCCTGCAGTACACTCCAAGCGAGCGTACTTCACTTAGCATGCCTCTCAGACACCCACCGTTGAGGAATACTATCTTAAGGTGCGCGACTTTTGTTTACACTGCATTTGATTAACTGTGAAGCTGTGTTACTTTGCCAGTCTAAAACACCTGATGGTCCTAATGAAGAACTGAATGGCCGATGGTGAGGCAGGAGAGAGGAATAGGTGGGGCTGGCAGGCAGAGAGGATAAATAGAAACAAGGAAGATGAAAACAAGGAGAGGAGGACATCAGGGGCCAGTCACCCAGCGACCGAGCAAGCCATGGAGAAAGAAGTAAAGAAAGGTTTATAGAAATAGAGAAAGATAAAAGACCAGAAGACAGAAGGTAGTTGGGTTAATTTAAGAAAAGCTGGCAAGAAACAAGCCAAGCTAAGGCCAGGCACTCATAAGTAAAACTAAACCTCTATGTGTGATTTATCTGGGAGCTGGGTAGTGGGCCCCTCAAAAGGCCAAAAAAAGTAAAACATAGCACAACAGCCGACAGTGGCCATGACTGCGGCCACATGTATCCGGCCCCATTCCGAGCTGCCTGAAGGAGCTCTGGCGCCTGAGCTCAGCTCCCGCTTGCGGGTGGCACGGGGCCCACCTGGTGCTCTCCCCAAGCTCAGCCTGCAGAGTTGGTCCGTGTAGATTCAATTCTGCTTAGAAATTATAGGGCAAACTCAGGAGCACCAAGCCAGAGCGATGTTCCACGACCTGCTTTGGTGCTGCACCTGCGACACCTGCTGGCCACCATTTTTATTACAGCTTGAATTTTTTTCTTTTTTTAACCCAACACTGGATTTTTCTGCAACTAGAATAATCTTCCAAGGATTTTACCAGAGGAAAATAAATGGATAACTTTAAACTTAAAACTGATAATTAAATAAATAATACATGAATAAATAAATAAATAAGTGAATGAATATTTTTTTCCAATTTGTAAGGCCTTTTCCACACTAATGACAGGGAATATCAGGCAATAAAATACTGCACATTTCTGCTATGAATGCAATGCCAGGAGAGATATGCAACCCAGCTGGAATGAATACATTTTTAGCTGTAATTATTATTAGTCTGACAATTCACATCTTTTCCTTAAAAATGTTTTGATAATAATGCTAAACGTGAGAAACTAACTAAAATTATACAGAAATTCCATAATGGTTATGAGAAATTGGAAGGCAATTTACAGGCAGTACAGATAGTCACTAAGGGACACACCGCAGCGTGGCAGAAGGTGAAAGCTTCAGCGATGTTAACCCAGACAGGGGAAAGAGTTGTGACAGACTAGCAAAAAGACCCACTAGCTTCAGGAAGCGATCTGCAAGCCATAGAGAGAGGTACTGTAGAGGTCAAGGCAGACGCGATCAAGAAGGTAAAAGCCTTTGAATTATTTACAAATGAGGAAAACAAGAAACTGACTGATTTTTATAAACGCTTTAGATGTTTTACACGGTTTGGTAAGTTCAGACCCTACACAGGGCAACTACTAATAGTTTTCCAAACCTTAGAAAAACTTACTAAAGCTGATAGAAAGTGTGTTCAGACAGAGATGTAAGAAGTTAGAGGAGACAGCCTCACCATGACCTTATAAAATTAAAAAAAAAAAACTGCCTAGAATTGTCAGCACACCTGCTGTGCTTTATCCTGTTACTGTTTACATCAGTAATGATGAAAAATCAGGAAATGACAACTATGCTAAAGGATACAGACAGGAACCTGTTCACAGGACAGATGTAAGAAATATTAAGGAAGCAATAATGTCCTATGGTATGCACTGAGCATATGTGAGACAGATGGTGAATCTGTGGTCCTCTAGGAATAGGAACACCCCTATTCCAAGTGACTGGAATCAATTAGTCTCAGCAGTATTAGAATACAGTGCTCAGTTAGAATGGAAAAGCTGGTTAAAAGAAGAAACTAATACCCTTGAACAGCAGGGCAAGGTTAGAAGTTATGAGATTTCCCAAAGTCACATTCTTGGCACAGGCCATTATGGTGATGTAAATAGTCAGGCTACATTCAGTGAACACACCCTGTACCTATGCCATACAGCAGCCTTAAATGCATGGGACTAGATTCAAGAATCAGGAGAAAGAATTGAGTCATATACTAAAGTTACACAAGGCCCAAAAGAACCCTTCACTGACTTTTTGCAAAGATTGACTAAAGCTATAAATAGAATGATTTCAGACCCAGAAGTTAGATGAGTACTAATTAAATCTTTGTCTTTTGAAAATGCTAATTTAGCATGCAAAAAGATAATTGGGCCTTTAAAGGTCAGATCACCACCAATAGATGAATGGATCCAAAACACAGGCAATATAGCCTCTTAACTATAGTAATGAGACTTGGCTACGAGAGGCAATTTCCAAAAGCCTGAAGAGGCATTAAAATGTTGTCAAATGTTTTAATGGCAAACCAAGTCATTTAAAAAGAAATTGTTAGCCGGACGGTGGTGGCCCACATCTTTAATCCCTGCACTCGGGGGGCAGAGGCAAGTGGTTTTCTGTGAATCTGAGATCAGCCTGGTCTACAAGAGCTAGTTTCAGGACAGGCTCCAAAGCTACAGAGAAACCCTGTTTCAAAAAATCAAACAAAAAAGAAAAAAAAAGGGGGAATCTTGCCTGGTGGTGGTGCACGCCTTTAATCCCAGCACTCAGGAGACAGAGGCAGGTGGATCTCTGTGAGTTTGAGGCCAGCCTGGTCTACAAAAGCTAGTTCCAGGACAAGCTTCAAAGCTACAGAGAAACCCTGTCTCAAGAAACCAAAATCAATCAATCAATAAATAAATATTTTTAAAAAAGAAGAAATTGTTGGCAGGGCATTCCTAGAAATAATGTTTCTTCTAGAATGACCCAAATAAAAGGCTCCAACCTTCTGAATTATGCAGAAGATGTGACAAAGGCCAACATTGGACCAATGAATGCAGATAAATAAGAGACAAGGCAACTCTTCACCTACAGGAAAGCTTGAGCAAGGAACTCAGGACCGCAAGGGGTGCACCCACACACTGAGACAATGGGGATGTTCTATTGGGAACTCACCAAGGCCAGCTGGCCTGGGTCTGAAAAAGCATGAGATAAAACCGGACTAACATAGCAGACAATGAGGACTACTGAGAACTCAAGAACAATGGCAGTGGGTTTTTGATCCTACTGCACGTACTGGCTTTGGGGGGAGCCTAGGCATTTTGGATGCTCACCTTACTAGACCTGGATAGAGGTGGGCGGTCCTTGGACTTCCCACAGGTCAGGGAACCCTGATAGCTTTATGGGCTGATGAGGGAGGGGGACTTGATTGGGGGAGGGGGAGGGAAATGAGAGGTGGTGGTGGGGAAGAGACAGAAATCTTTAATAAATAAATAAATTTAAAAAAGGGGGGGCCTTCCACAGGCCCACATGTTAAATGTGCTCCAGTCATTCCCAGTCACTGTAGAGGAAACTCCTCCCCAGAACAATTTAAAAATCCACTGCCTATTGTAATAAACCATACTGCTCTGGATGATAGAACAGCTTTAGAATATGAATCAAAAATTCCAAAAGAAGCCATAAAATGAATATTTTTTCAGACTTCTATAAATGACCAAAGACCAAAGCTTAGGACACATATAAACTGAATTGTACTTGAAAGTCTTTGGGGCACAGGGGTGGATGTGACTACACCTACACCAGAATCATGACATCTGAACTGACCTTTTCAGGAAGTACATTTTCAGTTCTTTGGAACTAAAACCCTATATCAGGTAAAAACAAAGCATGAGATGGGTTGAATGCATAGGATCAGAAGGACACAGAGGAAAATTGATGTCATATGTGGCTAATATAGCAGTGAATCTCTGGAGTTGTGATCTGTTACAACAGTGGAATACCCAGATTAACATTTCTCCAATCTTCACTTGAAGAGTGGAAGGAGTGAGATTATGAGCAAGGAGGTCAAGACCATAAGGGGTTTATCCACTGAGACAGTTTACCTGAGCTAATGGGAGCTCACCAACTCCAACTAGACTGGGACTGAACAAGCATGGGATCAAACTAGTCTCTCTGAATGTGGTTGACAATTGGGGCAGACTGAGGGGCCACTGGCAGTGGCACTGGGATTTGTCTCTACTGCATGTACTGGCTTTTGGGGATCCTATTCTTTTTGAATGTATACCCTGCTCAACCTAGATGTAGTAGGGAGGGCCTTGGACTTTCCACAGGGCAGGGTACCTTGACCTCTCTTAGGATTGGAGGGGGTAGGGGTAGGGTGTGTGGAGGGAGTAGTCAGGGAGTGGGAGGAGGGGAAGGAATGAAAATTTGGATTGGTATTTTTTGAGTAATAAAATAAAATAATAATAAATGAATAAAGAAACTGACTTGGTCTGTTGATAGTCAGAACTTAGGTGGGCGTGGAAAACTGGATTGAGTGCTGGGAAAAGAAAGACAGAGAAGAGACACTATGGAGCTGCCACCAGAGTCAGACATGCCAGAACTTTGAGGGTGGGCCACAATCTCGTGGTGATATACAGATTAATAGATATGGGTTAAATTAAGATGTAAGAGTTAGCAAATAAGAAGCTAGAACTAATGGGCCAAGCAGGGATTTAATTAATACAGTTTCTGTGTGGTTATTTTGTAGCTAAGCTAGCTGGGCTGCTGGGATGAACAAGTGGGCCCTCCTCCTACAAATTGGTGGCCACGTGGCCAACCAAATCCACATAAAATGTGAGAGGGCTTGAAAAGGAATTCTAGACAAAAAAAATACAGAGTTTTACACAGCTTCTTGCTGATTGCTGGTGGTGTGCAGCAGCTCCTTTAAGAGAGGTTTTCCTGATTCATCCATAGCAGAAGAAGAACCCATGTGGCTTTAAAACACAGCTTTCTGGGCCACGATGCCAGCACAATCTCTTTCTCTAGAGGTCTGGCTTGTGAGAAGACTGTTCCAGCTTGCTTAATTGTGGCATGGACTGGCTGTGTGCCTACAGTTAGGGCACTGTGCATGTCTCTCAGAGGTGGTGAGCAGCTCTGCCATGCTCAACTGTGATGAGCGACTGTGCTGAGTGAGCAGGCAGTTTCGTATATACCATAATAATAGAACAGCTTAAGTTTTAGACTGGGACAGCAAGCAGAAAGTACCGAATATACCATATTAATGGCACACCTTGGAAAATAAAGAATTACAGATATGCAATAAAGACAAATCCAGATGGAAAAGAACTCTAAATGGGTCACAATGTTGGATAAATGTACACTGGCTTAGAAGAGAGAAGAAAAAGAGTATAGAGAGTCATAAAATAAAGTTAATTCTTTTTTTTAAAAAAAGTAAAGTTTTTAAAGCGACAGAGTACAGTCATAGATGAAAAGAAGCAAAGAAAAATAAGCCACATAAAGATGGAAAATTTTTTCTCATGATTTTTGTTTCCACAATTTCCTCAGGTTGTGTTTTCTCTATTGTCTCTATTTCAGTTTTCAAATCTTGAATAGTTTCTTTATCTGTTTGATTGGTTTTTCCTAGTTTTCTTTAAGGGATTTGTTGATGTCTTCCAATTTTTTATTTGTCTTTTCCTCCATTTCTTTGAGGGAATTTCTCATTTTCTCTTTAAGAGTCTCAAACATTCTCCTGAAGTTATTTTTTAGGTCATTTTCTTCTGCTTCATCTATATTTAGTTGCTCAATTCTTGCTGTTGTAGGGTCTCTAGATTTTACTGGTGTCATGTTGCTCTTTGCGCTGTTGCATGTGTTCTTACTTTGTCTACTCATCTTTTCTTTTAATTGGTGTAGTTGGGGATGTCTGTGACTCTGGTGATTATTGAAGCCTTATACTTAAAGCTGTATAGCTATTAAAACTTATAGGTCAATAATCATCCACATTTGTTATACTTATAGTTAGACAAATCAGGTTATTTAGATACATAGAGATTGCATTCTTTATAGGTAATCTTCATCCACTTCAAAGAACTGTAACATATAGCATTTAAATAATTTAGGATTCTGTTTATGTAAGACACAATTGCTCCTGGCAGCACCAATCTATTCCCACAAGAATGTTGGGCACCAAAGACACTCCTCTTGGAGCTTGTTTTCTTCTTGGCAAAACTGGCCTTTAGACAAAAGAACTGCCCTGCCTTGACCACTGTCAAAATGTACAATGTCCAGATTGGACAAACAGGATATAAGCAAAAAGACTGCAAAAACTTGCCAAGACAGGGTAAGATGATTTTGAAAATTGGCCTGCCTCTGAAAATTGTCTGTCAGTTACTCTAAGCCTTAGCCAAAGTTGGTTGCCCCAATGTTGCACATGAGACTTTGGGTGATTGCCAAGGTAGCTGGTTGGTGCTGTCATTTCTTGCATCTTTTGCAAGTTGCTTGATTGCATTTCCTGTTTACTCAAGTAATTTCATTTCCCTTCTCAAGTCTTTGATGCAGTTGAAGACTAAACAGGCATAATTACTTTCCTCTCATGAATTAACCAAGCCATTTCTAATTCAAGATTTACATACCTTAGGATAAGCCAACTATTAAAACATTTAGCATATGTTTCTTGCTTGATGTTGTTCATGCTGGTTGTAATTCTAATTTTTATATATGGTATTTGTTCTTATTGTATTAATTTTGTGTTAAGCTTAGAATTCTTTTATTTAGACAAAAGGGGGAGATGTTGTGCAAACTCCTTAAGCCAATAGCCTTTAAGATACTTTCCCATTTTGGACATGGTCACATGTACTATATATGCAGATGTAAAAGTGTGCATAGCCACTTTGGCTGTTGGATTCAGTCCCAGTTCCCCACCAATGCCAGAGGACTGCTGATCACCACTTTTTCTGTGAGCCTACCCCTAAATAATAAATAAACATTTATTATACTTCAATTTGGGCCAGTGTGGGACTATTTTATTTTAAGCAGCAACAGCTTTAGATTCTGAAAGTATTCAATGACAGGTACCAGAATATAAAATGACATAAAAACTAGATCAAAGAGACGTGGCAGAGAGGCCCGGCGGGCGCGCAGACACGGCGGAGAGGCGCAGCGCAGACGCAGCGGAGAGGTGCAGCAATCAGGAATAGGCTTTGGGGGACCTGCGCAGCGGCAGACGCAAGCGGCGGCGACCAACACGGTGGTGGGGAGGCAGACGCAAGTGGCGGAGATGGGCACACAATAACGAGAGCAGATCGCCCCACTACAATTAAATCAAAGAGGTAGGCCTTTTATTGGTGAGGTCACTGGCAAACGGGGAGCCTGGTCCTGTTCCTGAAGACCCTTCGGAGGGGTGAGAGGGTTCTTGGCCTG
>NC_022009.1:37315194-37338808 GCF_000317375.1 Microtus ochrogaster | reverse complement strand
CTTGTTGACCAGGCTGGCCTCGAACTCGAGACTGCTGGGATTACAGGGATTATTATGTCACCATACCTCATTACAGGTAAGAAAATTAAATAAACTTATTATGAAGTATTCAGGGAAGATCTAAAAACAAGGTATGTATCTAGTAGTAAGATGGTTCTAAGTGACTTTTCAAGACAAATTAGCATGTTAGCAAAAGTGATTAAAGAAGACAAAATAGTTGAGGTCAACAGGAACATTCAGCTACTTAACAGTGATTTGGATTATGTTTTAAAGGTTACTCACAGGCCTTTGTTTGATAACTTGGTCTCCATCTGCTGCTATTGTTTGTGGAGAGGTGGAAATGTTTAGACAGAGGGTATAGATGGTGGACACAGGTTATAGATAGACCACAGTTCTGGTTAACTTTCTGTTACACACCTGTTGATATGAACAGCTCCTTTGTTCTTCAGCCAACATAGATAGGAGTTAATGTCACTACCATATTTTCCCTAACATGCTAGACTACTCTAGGAAACTGTGAGCCCCAGGACGTTTTTCTACCTTTTATTTCTTTATGTCAGGTCACAGTGATGAGAAACCATATCTGAGAGAGCTGGTGAGATACGTGTACAATAGAGAAGAATCAGACTGTTGTCAGCTACTTCATGGGTGCTGAAATTCAACCCCTGCCCTCTGCAAGAGCAACAGGTGCTCCAAGCCATTGAGCCATGACTCCAGCCCCAAGATTCCTTTAAGCTTATCTGCTTAGTAAGTGCTCATGACTCCTGGGGCTCTGAGATCTCTTCTCACTCATGATAATCTTACTTTCGGTAGTAGGGGTGATTATAAAACAAGGAAATGCCCCTAATCTTAGGCTTACAGTCCCCGAGGGGCTGGCATTTCTGAGTAGTCCTCTCTGTTCCTCCTCCATGCACAAATGAACCCACAAATGTCCTCCTTCACGAATCTCCCCCATGTGTGCCAGGTCTGATACCAGGCTGTAGCCATCACTTTCTGGGTCCTGGGAACAGGTTCACCAAAAGCACACAGAGACAAATCCTTTGGAGTTCTGTGTGCTGCCTGTTTGAAACCAACACCTGGCTCGATTGCTGTATTCTTTGACTCCTCTATGGATGGAATCACCTTCCCCTCTTTTTAGTATCACAAACTGGTTTGGCATTCTCTATAAGACCTAAATGACTTCTTTTTTTATTTCCTACATGGCTCTGAAAATGCTGGCTAGCCTCTCATTGCCTGCCCTCATGGTACCACTATTCTATCTAGAACCTGGCCCTACAAAATGTGCTCTAGATCACAAGGCTAAATGATGCGGAACACCCATTCCACAGAGAGTTGGTGACCATTTAATATTTTCTAAAACAATCTTTAAAAAGGAACAAAGACAAAACTCACACAAGTGCTAAAATAATTTTTTATGTAATGAAAATTAGAAAATGGAATGTAGAACTGTTGAGCAACAGTAATTAGAATTATAATAGTATAATAATTCTATAACATTGCATCTAACGTGTATTTTAAAAATATACATGTATTTTGTGGACATGTTCAATAAAACTAGGAAATATAGACAATTGATGATTATCATTTGTTCATTGTCTAGACTTTCACTTATGAGCTGATACTTATATTTGATGAATTTGCAGTATTTCCTCTGACATATCTCCGGAATGATCTCAGTGGATGGATGTTACGCAGTTGGAATAGAAATGCTATAAAAACGAATCCCCCTATCACTACGGATGTTGCAACAGCAATGAGTGTATGTCCTGGAAAAGGCAATGGAACTTCGTCAACATAAATCTGAAAAGAAAAAGGAAAAGGTTATATTTTCTGGGTGTAGTAATTGAAAACACTGGACAGTGTATGAGCCCCACAATTAATCAGACAGGAAAATTCCACCAAGAATCCTGTGGACATTCAACATTCTTTCCACCCACACCCTGTCCAAGCCCTATCCAGCACACAAATTCTGTCCATGTTTTTATCTTTCTCCATAACTTGGACTGACAAGAGTTGTGTCATTTCCCAGTTATTATCTCATTTCATACTTCATGCATTTACTATACCTGAAATTCTTCTACTAACTCACAAAAGGTGACCCCGGGAACCACAGACAGCTTGAAGTGAAACAGCTCAGAGCCCTGTGGAACAAACACTAAGCTCAGTATCAACGTGTGTGTTCCTTTAAACAACAATATCTGTGGGCACCACATTCAGAGATGTCATTCACAAGGAGTGCCATGGCTTTTGTCATGAGCATCACATATAAAATGAAGAGGGATTAAAACAGGAACTCAATGACACATTTTCATTTTCAGAAGGAAACTAAAATAGAAAACCTTCTGGCTTTCGTGAACACTTTGAATTGGCCTTCATATCTGTGGCTTTAACCTTACCTCTGCACTCTCGCTGTTTCTCACACTGTCCTGGGCTTTATGTATCTCTATGACCCTAACTCCTCTGCTTCCCTTTAGTCAATTGATCTGGCCTATCTCTGAGAAAATAGCAAATTAATGTCCTGTTCAACATTCAGATTCCCTTAGAAATAAGACAACCAGGGAATAAAGACAAAGAAAAGTTTTCTATATACTTTAAAGCTGCTCTTCCCTCCATCCTCCAGCTGTAGACTTTGACACACATGCCTTATTCTAAGCTCTCCATGGTAAAAAGAAAAATGATGTCAACTCACCATTATACTTAGGTTGAGCCCTAAAGGATTATACACTTCAGTCTTAAGCATGGGCTCTAAGTAGCCTTGCATTTTCCTAACATTTAGTGGAGTGTTGTGCTCTGAAATATACAAAATACATTTAGAAAACTTACATTTTTATATTTTGCATAAAAGTTGTTATATACATTAGGATACAATGAAAGATTCTATTGTGTGATGTTACTAAGGCAGCTCAGGCTCTTAGTTATGTTTGACATTGTAAATACCTTTAGAGTTGGGTTTCACAAAAGACACTTTAATATAGGCTTAAGCAGAAGGGCTAAGAGGAAAAAGAGACACTCAGAAGAAGGCAAAACATACTCCAGAGCATGGATATGGACGTCTCAAAGATCCAGCAAATACAACACACTCTAGCCTGGATGTGGGGTCAAGGGAGAATTGCCTATTTTTATTTCTAAAAATTATCATATACTTGTGGACTGAAGAGTGGATTGAGTGATTACAAGCATTGTCTGCTCTTGTAGAGGACGTGGACTTTATTCCCAGCTGTCATATGGCAACTAACAATCATCTGTAACTCCAGTTCTAGGATCTGATTGCCTCCCCTGGCCTCTGAGAGCAACAGGCATGCACGTGATGCACAAACACCTAGGCAAAACACTCATATTCATCAAAAAGTAATTTTAAAAATTCTGGTACTGGGTATTAAATCCTAGTGCCTTCTTCACAGTAGAGAAACCCTCTAAAGCCAAACTACAACCTCAGTTCTCTTCATGGGGAAGTAGACTAACTAATTGCCTCACACTGCCCCAATGTCCTCCTCAGGGAGAGAGTGTCTGACCACCTTGCTGCAGTTTGAGTTCTTTCTAGACTCTGACTCATGAGAAACCAATCCTGGCATATCATGGTTTTATGGTTTTCATAGTGGAAGGCAAATGATTTTCCCAAAACAGCAGTAGAGTTGCACAATGGGATCCCTTATGGGTTCTGCAGGAGAAGGAAGCAGCTCTTCCCACCTATCTTGTCATTTTTTCTAAACAAGGGAACTGCTATAGGTGTTAGAACGCTATGGTGAGAGGAGCTAGAGAAAGTAACTCAAGCCTGGTTGTCTCCTAAGCTCCTTCTATTGGGAATGCTCTCACCATGTGACCTTAAGGGTTTGAGTCGGCTTACAAAATGGCTTCCATATTTCAAAGTCAATTCTCCAAACCTAGTAAGACCCACCAGGATACCACAGAAACTGGGAATATTAATCATGGAAAATGGGAGCTTTGCTTTCTTTCCTGGACTTCAAGAGGGCATTCAATTTGGTAGGGTAACCTTTCTGAATAAGAAAGGAGAGAGAATGGGTAGTGGGAGCAAGAGGGGAGGTTTTGGGGAGGGATCAGGAAGAAAAGAGGGTATGAGAGGAATCTGTGATCAGACTGGGAAAAAGAAAGAAAAACATTAAATAGAAAAGTAATAAAAAAGTAAATTTGTGAGAGCTAGACTCACTGACTACCAGTTGTCTGCAAACATAGTGATAGAATGACGACTAATCAAAGTTTCAATTGTCTTCACCAATAGGTCAGTCTATCTTCCTGTCTTATTGTGGGGCAACCCTGGGAATTGAACCTAAGGCTTCAAACATTCTACCACTGAATTCCAGCCCCAGCCCTTATATATCTGTCTGTCTGTCTGTCTATCTATCTATCTATCTATCTATCTATCTATCTATCTATCTATCTATCTATCTATCATCTATCCATTTATCTATCTAGTACCTGAAAATATTTACACATAAATAAACACAAAATATGCAAGTGAAAGTTGTATCTTTGAGGTAAAACTGAATTTAAGAAAATTTCCTTTTGTATTGTAAAATATATTTGTCTCTTTGGGGCTCTTTTACCATAAAATCCCCACTCTCTTTCTTTTCTTTCTTCCTTCTTTTTGGGACAATGTCACATAACCCAGGCTGGTCCCATCTCGCTATAGAAGTAAAACTGACCTTAAACTCTTTCCTCTACCTAGCAGGTACTGGGATTACCACTGTATACTACCACATTCAATTAAATAGATCTTCACAAAACTTCCTTAGATAATTAGAAGCGTATGTTTAGAATATCAGGCAACACCTAGAATATTTAGTTAGCTGCTCTCATAATAAATAGTAAAGATACTCAACTGGAACACAGCACAAACTTAATTTTTGCTACTAATCTACAACAAGACTCTCAGATGTGTTTCCATGCTATAGTATGTGTTAAAGATTTATTTATAATTATGTTTGCATGTGGGTACATACAGGCCCCTGCAGAAACACAGTCATAGGGCCTCCTGAAGCTCAAGTTACAGTTATATGAACTAGTTGACATGGGTCCTCTGAGAGAGCAGTATACTCTTTTAACCACTGAGCAATCTCTCCAGTCCTGCAGTTCAAATCTAAAAAATACTGGCCGTATACCATTGAATCCAGGTTCCTGGAAGTGATGAGAATGTAAGAGGACATGATAGAGGTAAATGTGAACAAGCCAATGATTCAAATCCTCTTCTGAAATACTCCAGGTTATTTCAGTGAACAAGCTTTGCAATGCACTCATTAAGCAAAACAGCAATAATAGAATGGCTTGTAGATACAGACAGAAGACAGAACACATACTTATTTGCCAGTTTTGCCTCATATTCAGTTCAGTCACGGTAACCAAATATGGAGGTCCCGCGAGGAATTTTTTTTCTTCATCATGAATTTCCAAAACAACTGGTAACTGTGTGACTGGAAACTTGAAACGGCGAACCTAAAATACAAATTCCATGAATGCATGTAAGTGTGGAAAGTTCAATACTATAATTCCTGGTCAAGAAATGAATGACATTTTCACAGAACCTTGGCTATTCCAAGTGGAATGCTTTATACAGTCTCTGCCTTTCAGACGTGAAAACAGTTTACAGCAACAAAATTCATACAAATTCCACAGCAGCAAACATGGTAATGAGATTCAGAAGATTTAGAAACAATGTTTAAGGTTAGTAAGTGATATATATTCTTGATTTGTTTTGTTTTTTGCATTCCTCTTGCCGGTCCACTTTTCCCCAGATAGACCTCCCTTCTGTCTTTATGTCAGATAAATTCTCTTATCTGTGCACCCAGTTAAGATCTCTTCCTCCTCTGGTGTGGTCCATTTTCTACTTTCTACTCTCCCAATTAAGTGTAGAGTCTTTGTATGGGGAAAAACATAGCACTTCTCTTGTGATCATGACTTATCTCACTTAATATAACGATCTCCAGTACTATTCCATCTTCCTGCAATGCCATGATTCAATGCTTCTTTGTGGTGAAAGGTCCACTTGCACTGCATATTGTTTGTCCATGTGTCGATGACATTTAGAATGGATTCCCTTCTTAGTTATTGCGAGCACTGCAGTAATAAGCATGTATGTGCATGCATCTCTGGTTGTATAGCGACTGAGTTTTTTGGGTGTATATCCACGAGTGGTACAGCTGGGCCACATGGCAGTCTTAAAAACATTAAGTTAAACTAACTTATTAGTATTTTATTCTTCTTATTAATTTTGTGTGTTTGCATGTGTGTGTATGTGTCCACACGCTCCTATGTCACAGAGTGCACGTGAAGGTCAGAGGACCACTTGGAGAAGAAAATTCTTTCCTTCTACCATATGGATCCCAGAGGCTGAACGAGGATGTCTGACCTGGTGACAAATGCAACAGATCTCCATCCTATGAGCCATCTCCTCAGTACTGGCTTTACTATAAATTGAGATCAGGCATTAGAATCTTTCCATCACTACTCTGTTTAAGATGTCTTTGTCTATTCAAGAGTGCTTGACCTTCCCTGTGGATTTGGGGATTGCTTTCCTGCTCATGTAAAGAATGGCACTGGAATTCTGATGGGGATCGCATTGAATGTGTAGATTGCTTTGAGCCATTTCACAGCATTGCTTGCATTGGTTCATGAACATGGGAGGCTCTTCCATCCTCTAGCGCTTTCTTCAGTATCGTTCTTCATTGTCTTAAAAAATTTTAATTAAGAGGTTTAGGTTTTGTTCCTTCCTTCTTCCCTCCTTCCAACCCTCTCTATCATCAGATACTATAAATAGGATGTTTTTATTTCTCAGAATGTTTGTTTTTGGTTATTTTACTCTTTTGGCTTTTGGGGGGGACCTATCACAGAACTACCAAATGAAACATACACAGAGTCTTATTGTTTTGTATAAACGTGGCACATTTACACAATGGAGTACTACTCAGCTTCAAAACAAAACAAAAGAACAAACAACAAAAAACCCCAATGACCTCATGAAATTTGCAGGCAAATCGATGGAACTAGAAAGTCATTCTGAGTGAGAAAATCCAGACCCAGAAAAACAAGCATGGTATGTACTCACTCATAAGTGGATATTAGGAGTGAAATATAGGATAACTGACCTACAATCCATAGCCTCAGAGAGTCTAGATAGCAAGCAGGCACTAAAGAGGGACAAATGGATTTCCCTAGTAAGGGAAAATAGAAGAGATCTTCAGGATAAACTAGAGCAGGGTTGAGGGGACAGGAGGATGGGAACTTAGTTGAGTGGGCTGGGTGTGGGATGTTGTTTGGGGGCAGGACAGAGAAGGAGAGTAAAAAGATGTCTTGATGCCGGGGACATTTCAGGGTTAGGGAGAAGCCTGGTGCCAGGTAAACTCCAAGGAATCTACAAGGATGATCCAAGATAAGACTCCTAACAATAGTGGATAGGGTGCCTGAACTGGCCATCTACTGTAATCAGACTGGTAAGTCCCTAATTGTCATCAGAGAGCCTTTATCCGGTAACTAATGGAAGTAGATGTAGAGATCCATGATATGGGTTTCCCCTCTGTATGTTGTGAATACCACCGGTTAGCAAAGAATCTGTTTCAGTCTATTGCAGCACAGAATAGGGCAAGGCGGGAATTCCAAGCATATAGAGAAGGAGAGAGTAGGTGAAGTCACAGAGATGCCATGGTACCACCAAGGGAGAACGCCTCCTGTGGGAGCTCTCTGGGACCTTGCTGCTATGCCTGACCTTGTGGTGATGCACAGAATAATAGAAATGATTAATTTAAGGTGTAAGAGCGAGCTAGAAATAAGCTTAAGCTATTGGCCAAACAGTATTGTAATTAGTATAGTTTCTGTGTGATTATTTTGGGTCTGGGTGGCCAGGAAACAAACAAGCGGCCACCATCAACAGAATGGCATCCACCATCTGGAGCATGAATCCACATAAGACCTAAAAATGATTTTTAAAAAAAGAGAGAGAGAGAGAGAGAGGATTTCTAGATGCACAAAAATGGGTGCCAAGCACAGCTTCTTGGTAGCCATACTTTTTTTTTTCAAGAAGGGCTATGTTTGCTGGCAGCAAGCAGGGGTACCATGGCTCCTTTAAGAGAGGTATTCCTAATTCAGTATTAGTGGCACAAAAAAAAAACCTGTGTGGTTCAAAATGGCAGATTCCTGGTTTGTGCTAGTTGAATGAACAGCCCTGACTTTTTCAGGAGGCTGAGCACTTAAATGGGATTAGTTAGCTGAGTGCTACAACTTGCTTAATGGCAACATAGACCCACTGTGTGCCTGGAAATGGGGCTGTGAGCATGGCTCACAGTGCTGGTTCTGAACAGACCTCTGCCATGTTGGACTGGGTGAATTCAAAAGGCAAAGCAGCCTTAATCTAGGCACACCACTTCACATTTCTTTTATTGATTTTTATTTAGCTCTACAGTTTTCTCTGATCCCCACCCTATCTGTACCCTCCCCTTCAATCCTCTCCCAAGGTCCTCATGCTCCCAATTTACTCAGGAGATCTTGTCTTTTTCTACTAACCATGTAGATTAGATCTTACATGTATGTCTCTCTTAGGGTGCTCATTGTTGTCTAGGTTCTCTGGGATTGTGATTTTTGGGCTGGTTTTCTTTGCTTTATGCTTAAAAACCACTTGTGAGTGAGTATATGTGATAATTGTCTTTCTGCGTCTGATTACCTCACTCAAAATGATGTCTAGCTCCATCCATTTGCCTGCAAAATTCAAGATATAGTTATTTTTTCTGCTGTGTAGTACTCCATTGTGTAAATGTACATTTTCCTTATCCACGCTTCACATTTTAAGAAGGTCTTATCATCAGAAAAGGATTACAGATACAAAATAAGACAGATTCAGACATAAAAGACCCCTGAATAAGACACAAAAATATACATAGGCTTGGGAGAGAAAAGAAAAAGAGTATATACAGCTATAAAAGTAAATAGTTTTTAATAATAAAAGACGTAAAGAGACAGAGTATAGACAGTCATAAATTAAAGAAGATAATAAAATAAATATTATACTTGTAGAAAAAGTAAATAGAATAAGAAAAATAAGCCATATAAAGAGGGAATATTACATAGAGTCCAGATTATGTATATTATCATGTTTTCTTTGAATCTTTTGACTATAGAGATATATTTGATTCTGGGGGCTGCTAAGCTAAACCAACATATGTATTTTAAAAGTATCTTGACTTCAAAATTTGGGTCTAAGTATATGTTGCTTTGGAAAAGAGGTTCTGCTTTTGTTTCCACAGAAGATGAGATCTTGTGGATTCCTTCCAGACTAATATGGTTCAATGGGACAAGACCCCCTAAAAGATCTCCATGAACATCTAAAATTACTTCACCCAACAAAAAGCAGGAAGCCATTTGGAGAGAACTGTGCCCAAATTCCCAAGTATTGTTTATAAATGTTTGTTTACATTTAAAGTGGGATATGCTGTTGAGATGAATACTTTGCATTGGTATGGATCTTGATCTATTGATATAGATTTAAGGTCAAATTTTTTATATGTATATTTCTTCTCTTGATTAAGGTATTATGTTTGTGCAGCTCATTTAAAAATCTAATGTATAATTAAGAAATAAAGGTTAATGGATAATCATCTGCTATAGTCAAGCTTGTAGTCATGTTAGTTAGCCTTTCTAGATATATAGAGATATATTTCAATTAGATAGGTATTCTTCAATCCTTTCAAAGACTTAACAGAATATGGCATTTAAATGTTTGAAAAACTTAGGACTTTTCATGACAAAGAGACACATCTGCTCCTGGAAGCACCAATTATTTCAAGAGGAAGATGGGCATTGAAGAGAGCCATTTGGGCAAGAGACTGTTCTTTTCTGGACTGCTTGATGTTATGCTATATAAACTAGACATACAGGACCCACAGAAAAATAACTGCTGATCTTGCCTAAAGGTCAGATGGTCCTTTAGGGTTCCTGCTTCATAAAAGAGTCTGCCAGACATTCTGCAGGACACAGAGGAAAGTGACTGACAATCTTCCAATATAGGTGGAACTGTCTTTAAAATTCTTGCTTTATGGAAAAGTCTGCCAGATACTACAGGCCTGTAGGCTGAAGCTGAGTACCCCAATGATACAGAAGAACTTGGGGTGACTGTCCAGGCAGCAAGATGTCTCTGTCAATTCTAGAATTTTGGAAGTTGCTTACAATGTACTTACTGTTAACTTAGGTAATATTACGTCCTTCTGGGGTCTTTGACGAAGTAGAAGAATAGATAGTTATAGTTATAATATTCTTTAATTATGATAAAAGATAAAGTAGATATAAATATTGTAACTATAATTCTTGATGATAACTGTTTTGTTATATGTAATCTTGATATGTTAAAGTTAAAACCTTCCTTTTCTTTAGACAGAAAAAGGGAGGTGATGTGGGATTCCTCTCTGTATGCTGAGAATACCACTGGTTAATAAAGACTCTGCTTTGGGTCTATTGTAGTGCAGACTAGGGCAAGGCAGGAATTCCAAGCAGTTAGAGGAGGAAAGAGTAGGCGGAGTCAGAGAGGCTATGTAGCCAGCCAATAGAGGAGAAAGACACCTGTGCGTTAGTACTGGTAAACCACGACCCTCGTGGTAAAATATAAAATAACATAAATGGATTGATTTTAGATGTAAGAGCTAGCTAGAAATATGTTTAAGCTATTGGTCAAACAGTATTGCAATTAATATAGTTTCTGTGTGATTATTTCAGGTCTGGGCAGCCGGGAAATAAACAAGCAGCTTCCATCAACAGATCCACAGCCAAGCACTAGAATGAGCTCCAGGAGTCCTACTGAAGAAAGGGAGAAGGAACTGTAGAATACAGGGGGGTCAAGGTCATGACAGAGGAATGCATATTGGCAGGTGACCCAAGATCCTGGGAGCTCATGGACTCTGGACCAACAGTTAGGGATCCTGCATAGGACCAACCTAGACCCTCTGCCTCTGTGTGATAGTTGTATAGCTTGGTCTGTTTGTAAGACTCCTAGCAGTGAGATCAGGACTTGTCCCTGACATTTAGCTAGCATTTGGGAACCAGTTCCCCATCCTGGATTACCTTGCCCAAGGTTGATACAGGGGGAGAAGCTTGGTCCTACCTCAACTTGATGTGCCATGCTTTGTTGACTTTCATGGAAGGTCTGCCCTTCCTGAATCAAAGAGGAGTAGATGGGAAAGACTTTGATAGCAGGGGGTGGAGGGAACGGCAGTCAGCGTGTAAAATAAATTTAGAAAAATGATCAGTGAGCTCACTGGATCCATGTATCTCTAATGCCTGAACACTGGGATTGCAGAGACATGTGGCCATGCCCAGCAATTGCATGAAGGCAGGTGTTAAAACTCATATCCTTTTCCTTTTAGAGTGAGTGCTTTTATCCACAGAACCACCTCTTAGGCCCCAGAACTTATTTGCTTAACTAACCAATTATACTGCCTTTTTTTGCATATTTGCTCATGTGTGGTGTTTGTTCATGTAGGTGTGCATATTGTGTGCATTCAAGGCTATGAAGGAGCATATGTCCTTTGTGTGTCGTCCTTGATCACTTGCTACTTTATTTGCTTAGGTGGGGTCTCTTGCTGACCCCAGAGCTTACCACTTTGGCTCATCTAGCTAGCTGTCTAGCCTGGAGATTACCTACTTCAGTCTGTCAAGTACTAGCATCACAGGTGAGTCAACAAATGCATTCAGTTTTCTATAGGTGCTGAGGATCTTAACTGTTGTTTCCATGCGTGGGTAGGAAGCACTCTGTCCTCTTGAGTTAGCACCACAGATCTCTTATATTGTCATTATTTGTGACTGCTGCTAGACTGAACTCTGGATTACAAAGACTTTAAACTTTATGCTCAAGAACATGGGCATACTAGCTATAAAACTTTGTAATGAACCAGATTTCACCATTATATGGTATTGCGCTTCATTAGTTATACATCGTTGTCACACAGACAAGTGTGTCTACATATGTATTTTTATATGCATTGCATGCAATGGAGAAGTCAGGGCAGGTATTTGTTTTACTCAGGGTTAAGTCTACTTAATTCCTGTAGGTACAAAAGTCCAATACTTTTAGCTATGTCATATTTAGTTGTAAGTCATAATAGGCATTATTTCCACTTGTGAGATTTAATTATTATTATTTTAAAGATATGTTTTAATGTATAGAGGTTTTTGCCTGCATGTCTGTCTCTAAATTGTATCCATACAGTGCCTGTGGAAGCCAGAAGAAGGCAACAGATCTTCAAGAACTAGAGTTATAGAAGTCTGTGAGCTGCCTTGGGTTCTGGAAATTGAACCTGGGTCCTCAGCAAAAGCATCAAGTACTCTTACCCATTCAGCTCTGCCTCTAACCCCCATGTCTGTGTTTTCATGTCTAACTAAAAGGCACCTTTTCAATCATGGGAATAGGAAACACGTCATCATCAGGTAATTACTAATTATCTTACCTGGGCTGGAGAGAGGGCTCGGTGATTAAGAGCATTGCCTGCTCTTCCAAAGGTCCTGAATTCAATTCCCAGCAACCACATGGTGGCTCACAACCATCTATAATGAGGTCTGGTGCCCTCTTCTGGCCAGCAGGCATACACACAGACAGAATATTGTATACATAATAAATAAATAAATATTTTTTAAAAATTTATCTTACCTTTTCTTTGCAATCTGAGACATCAAGAAAATCGGAAAGCTTGTGTTTCTCTGAGCAGTTGCACATTTCCCGATTGGTAGCGTTAGCACACTGTTTGTATTTACCAGTTTCCTGTAGACAGAAGTAACAGAGGGTGACCTGTTTTCATCATTTGTAGTTTTTCCAAATTAAGTGCTTAGGAAATATTTACAATCTGAATAATAAAATTTCAAGAAAAGAAGAAAATTCACTAATGATACAATAAGAGGCTGTGAGTGTGGAGATCTGTACACAGTGCTTGCCCAGGAGGGATTATCAAAGTAGTAATGCAACAATATTTCTGCATTGTAACCTAACAAAAATTCTTTCAGTTTGCTCATCGACATCCTGCTCAGAAACACTGCACAAAAGACACAACGTCCTTTCTGTGACATCATTTCATAGCAAGTTTCTCTGACTAGACTGAAAGCCCATGAAGACACCAGGTATCATGCATGTATGGGCAGTCACTTAGTGCTGACCAGTGTCTGATAACACTGATGTGCTGATGTGGACAACTGTCACATCCCCAAAACTTGCATTACAAACCTTCTTCATGGGTAGCTGTGCTGACACATGTCAGTATACTCAGCACTTCGACTCGGCACTTTGATCAGAAGTACAAAGTCAGCCTGTGCTACATTGCAAGTTTGAGCCAGCCTGGACTATAAAGCAAGACCTTGTTCGACAACACAAAACAAAATAAACCAAGGGTCAGATGTCACTCTTAATTACTTGGTATGAATTATACATATTTCCAACTTAGCACCCAGGGAAATCGTGGGGAGGGGAACTCCAAGAAAGTAAGAATATACACGCAATAGTTATAGGAATAAAACAGGTTTTATCTTTGGGAGAAAATGGAGTTGGAAAACTCAGTGTCTTAGTGATTCACTGTTGGAGGAGAATTTCTTGCCCTTAAATCCAAGATTCTGCAAGAGGTATGTTAACCTCTGGATATTCTGTGTGTATACAAACATGCATGCAATGTATATTATTAGTTTGTTCAACTCTTGTTTGTTTTTTTTTCAAACAGTGTCTATCTCTGAAACAAAAAGAAGCCTCAGACTGGCATTATCACTCAGGCTGACATTAAACTCCTGACATTTCTGACTTTGGCTCTTGAACTGCGGAATTTACGTGTGTGTGGGGGGGGGTATGTGTGTGGGGGAGTATGTGTGGGTGTGTATGTGTGGGTGTGTGTGTATGTGTGTGTGTGTGTATGTGTGGGTGTGTGTACCATCAATTTCTGAACACTTCTTTATCTGATTCATTGGACTACTGGGGATATAGTAAAAATAAGTCAAAAACAAACACAACCTTTGGCTGGCATGTCCAAGACTTTGCCTTGACCATCAATAACAGGAAAATAAAGCAAATCAAAAAGAAATAAGTCTTGTTTTATGGGCTGACTTCCTTGTGGTGTCAGAGAGACACAAAAATAAAACAAAGGAGTAAAATGTCTAGAATAGTAACACGATATGGAGAAAACAGGAAGAAATAGAGAATCAGGGATGGTGGAGCTGGGGTTATCATTCTACATGGATTGGTCAGGGAAGGCCTCACTTTAAGCAGAGCATTAAAGCCAAAGTGACAAGGGGGACTGTGAGGTGACTCTGACAGAAGATGAAAGGCTCCTCTGCAGCTGCAAAGGCCTGAGGTGACATATATCAGAGAAACAGAGAGGAGGCCAACATGGTTAGGAGAGAGTGAGCTGGGGGCAGTCATGTGGAAGAACGATGCAGAAACAGAGATTTTAAGGGGACCGGTGAAGGGGAAGACCCTTAGCCCAGAACCTAATCTGTATTTCTCTTTGGCTTATAGCCAAGAACTTAAACAAATATGAAAAGAATCAAATATATAGGGATTTTGTACAAACACAATAATCCTTTTTCTGAGTGATCTGTCACACCAGAATATTGAAACAAGAGGACCGGGTGTGCCTAGGGTCAAATTCATGTGGCCTTTGAGTTGAACTACAATAGCATGGCATTCTCACCCTGAAAATTGAATAATGAACCTCACAAACACCCTTAACCTTTCATTTACAAAAGGAAATTCTCTCACTTGACCAGGCTGGACCTGTCAAGCCCTCAACTTGACACCTCACAGAGATGCATCTGCCTTTGTCCCTAGCATGCTGGAATTGGTGGCCCCCAACGCATCAGACAAATAGGAAATACTTAAGGGAGATAAACCAGCAAGTGCATATGCTATTGAAAAGCTTACTTTTAAAGCCTGATCTGATTTTAAATTTCATTTAGTCTTTGACATGGCGGCAAATAGCACCTTTTAGCAATGTAATTTTTCCAGTCATAATCATAACTATGACACTTAAGGTCCCTTTCTTTGAAAAATAGAGGTTAACAATGCTAAAGTCTAAGGTGTGCAGCATGAATTGACTTCACTACCCAAACTGAGTGCTTCTTGGGTCTGACTCTTGCTGGAATGCTTTTCTGTGGCTTCAGTCAGTGGAGGGCCTAAGGGGGAATTCCTCAGGCTTTGTCTCCCTGCCTTCATTGACAAGAGTCAGGTGTGAAGCCAAAGCCAAGTATTCCCTTTAGAATGCTGCAAGCCATTGAATCATCCAGTAATTACTCAGCCGCATTTCTCAAGGTCAACCCATCAGAGTCAGGGACTCTGTACTGGAGGATGAGGCCATGATGCAAGCATGTTGGAATTATTGCTTTGTGAATAAAGTGACTGTTTCTTGCTATAGATTTCTCTTTGTAGCTTAGCCCCTTCTGTTACAGATTTGGGACTTACCTCCCACAGTTCAGAACTAGTTGATCCTTTATTGGGCACAATTTCCCCTAGACAACTGGGGTTTATGGATTACAGTTCCTAACTTTGTGTGAAAATAATCACACAATCAAGAAACCTGCTTCCCACTACCAGGTCTCTGTTCCTTTCTTCAGTGTAAATGCAGAGATCGGCTTTCCTGAGATTATCTTTATTGGCAATGTTTAGGATCCAGGCAAATGTATTCCATTTAAGACATTCCCAGATATCCAAGGGCATAAAATTATTACATGCCCAAAGCTGCACAGATAGATAGAAAAAATAAGTGTGACCCGGTTTTACCTCACAGTAGATTAAAAAAAAAATGACCTCAAACTAACCTTTTATTAAAAGACTCCTAACTCCGCATGCTCACTTCACCTCAATTCATTGATGATTTTAGTTCAGGAGATTTACTACTTATTTCTTACTCTCAGAGAAAATAATTAACCATCAACCCCCAGCATTGAGGAGGACGAACCTCCACTGGTAACTCTGATCGGCATCAAACTCTGGATCTGATCATTTAGAGGCTTGGGTCTCCTCTGTGTTCCAACTGCTTAGAGAAAGTAGTGTAAACTTCCAATCTAAAAGGCCCTTAGAATTTGCAACTTTTGGCAAAAGTGCTAATGGACCAAGGGCCATAAAATTTCACTTGTCTGTTTATATAGGCTGACTGGTCACTCTCTATGCCTGGAAGATTTTATGGTCTCTATAGCTAGGTAAGAACAAAAAGTGAACAGAAGCTGGAGCAGAAGTATTCCAGAAGTTAGAAGAGATAGGAAAATGAAGAAGGGGGAGGAGGAGATAGCAGAGAATTGGAATTAAGATAGAAAACTAGAGCTAAGAAATTAGAGGCAGTTAGGAAAGAAGAATAGAATGGAGGCCAAGGAAGAGGAACAAACAGACATCTGCAGGAGAATCGCATGTGAGTTAATTCATTTTCTCCTTCATCCCTTAGTTATATCTTCATTGCCAACTGCAGCACCTTAGCTGGACCTTGAAGGGATCTGAGGGGCTGGTACCCCAAATTTTGAATGTGACTGGCAGATGTTAATCATTCTCAGCAAGATAAATGCTAATTTTCTGTAGTGCATGCTGGTCTCTTTGCATAGCAGGCACCAGAGGCTCCCCAGATCCTTTTCTCTGAGGCCTTTTCTCTGAGCCCTATGCCTCCCTGTGTTCTGTCATGCTCATTCCTCCTGGAGAAAGGTGGTGCCAAGACCAAGGAGCCAGCCTCTTTTCTAGGACTAACATGGCAGGAGTCTAAACGTGCTCACGTTAGAACAAAGAGTCGCCTTCCCTTCTTGGACACCATTCAGTTTACAAGGCTGAAAGACATGAGCTGGGTCTAAGCCCTCCTCTCAGAAAAACAAGGCTCTTCCTCTACCTGTGGCCTTTAAATCTACATGGGAGCCAAGAATCAAGGAGAGAGTCAGCCTCAGCTTCTTGGCTGCTGTCTTAGTCAGTGTTCTATTGCTGGGAGGAGACACCATGACCCACAGAAGGTGGGCTCCAGATTAGAGGTGTGCGCTCAGTCTCAGTCTGGATTAAAGGGCTGAGTCATCCAGCCCCCGCCAACAAGACCAAGCTTTCTCCAACAAGGCTGCACCTCCTAACAGTGCCCCTCCCGATCAGTTTATGGGGGCAATTACATCAAACCACCACAGCTGGAAAGTAGTGTGAGTGTAGCTGAAGGGCCAAAGCAGCAGAGGCTGAACAGGGGACAGCAGTTGTCCTGGAGTAATAAAAGTGGCTGAAATTTCTCTTTAAATTCCCAGAACTGTGAGGATGCGCCATCTGAATAAAGTTTCTCTTCTAACATTGCAAGTTACCAAATAAATATGAATGTATTGTGTGTATCTCTGTGTGTGCATGTGTGTGTGTGTGTGTGTGTGTGTGTGTGTGTGTGTGTGATGTGCATATGTCATGGAGTGGGTGGAGTCCAGAGCAAACTAGCAGGAATCAGTTCTTTCCTTCCACAATTTCCTGGGGTTCAAACTGAGGTTCAGTCTTGATGGAGCTAAGCCTTCTCATCAGCATAGTGCTTTCTTATAAATATAAGAGTAATATTTTTATAAATATGAGTAAATATAAAACAGATACTACTTAGTCCATTTATAGACAAATTATTTACCTTTGACTTGTGAAATAGATTTCTTGGTATGGGTTTGCTAGGGTCTGCATGATAAAAATTATCTGTGAGTGGAATAGAAATTCCCATATTAGATGGAGGTCTGTAGTTTACCTGCAAGTGATTAAATAAAGAAAAAGGGCCACACATTATTATTCACCAAAACATCAGTATTTTATTTTTCCAGACAATCATCCCGTGCAAATATTTCCTGTTTAGCCCCAGTATCACAGTCAATTTCTCCTCTTCAGTAACCCTACACCTAAGTTTCTGTAGCTCCAAAAATGTTACCCCATGATGATATAATATGAACTCTGTAAAGAGGGGAAAATGACTTTTACTACTTAAACAGCTGTCGTAGAATTAATGCAGGTGTGTCCCAGAATTGTAGAGACATGGCTCAGGGATGTGGTTAGAACATACCTTCAAGTTTTCTTATTTATCCTGTCACAAAACTAAAAGCAGCACATGAGCTAATTTGTGGTTTTAAAGTGGTCATAAGAATCCCCAAATAAAATAAAACACAATAAAAATGGCTGATCAGATGCCTCAGCTGGAAGCATCTGCTATACAAAGTGTCAGGGCCTGGGTTTGGGTCCCAGTACCCAAGTGAAAAACCAATTCCAGCACAACCCATGGCCCCAATGCTGGGGTCCGAGACAGTCCTATCCTGGGAGCTTGTTGGCCAGTTCAAGAAAAATGGTGATCTTTAGGCTCAATGGGAGACCTTGTCTTAGAAATCAGGCAGAGAAACAATGGAAGAAGATATTCTGATGTTGACTGCTAGCCTCCACACTACATGAGCAAACATACCTGCACAGACATACCTGCACACACACTTGCACACATGTATACTGGCCACTCTCATACACAGAAAAACAAAATTAAAGACTCACAAATACTAACAAAACAAAAGCAAAAATTATATTGAAATGGGAGAACTGAAAAACATTTTGTAACTTGATCAAGGAAAAATCAAAAAACAAACCCAAACACATAGAAAACTAGGACCAATTAGGTAATTTGTTTGAGACAAGTCACTCTAAGGTAAAGTAGCTGCATGAATCACAAAAGCCCAATATTATGCCATCATCGTCTTAATGACACTGATGGTGAAGAGAAGTTAGTAAGAAAAACAATTATTTCAGAAGGTTTTTGCAGTTTAGAAATGGACCATCACTATCATGTTCTCAAAATGACCCACAGTTTGAAAATGCTGTAGGTGCTAGAGCACCTCAGAAATGCTAAGGCAGAATGGTCATGGAAACACACAGGAGAGAATTACTGCTTGTTCTCCTATGGGTGCTATAGCTAGATTTCTTACTGGTAGAGTTTTGATCATGTTGAAACCGTGTGTGTCCTTGTGCACGCCGCTAGCCCAGGCTTCATGTGGTATGTGTCGTGGAGGAATATAGTGCATATCCCTGAGGTAGCCGCAGCTGCTCTTCATGGTGGGCACCACGGTAGAGACAGGACACTCGGAAGATGCTTCCCATATAATCAGGCCTATTGAGGTTGAACCCTGGAAACATCAGAAAATGAAGTTTAGAATCCTGGAAACACCCCAGATACATTATTTTAATAAACCAGAGAATGACATATGATAGATGTATTTTTGGTTTTCAGTGAATGAGTTAACTAAGCAGGTAGCAAGTCAGCCAAAAGAAAAGAAGAAATATGATACAGAACAACATTAAATTAGGTATTTAAAACTCCCGACACAGACTGAGGTAGTCTCATGTTTTGTTGGTTCTTTTCATGTGTGTGTGTGTGTGTTACAGGTCAGAGGATAACTTGCACAAGTTGAGTCTTTTCTCCTGCCTCCGCCTTCCAAGTGCTGGGACCACAAGCATGCATTAACATCCCTGAGATATTTGATGCTGGGATCTAATCCCTGGCTTTATGCCAGCCAGTTAAGCACTTTCCCAACTGAGCCACAGTTCCAATCCCTAATGCTTTTGTCTTGGAGTTTGTCAATACTGTTTCTTTGTTTTCTTATTCCCAGGGTGGGTCTTGTTACCTTTGTTAATCTAATTGACAAAATATTTCTTAGTGAGCTCATAGGCCAACCTGATCTAGACAAGTTCATTGACACAGCTCTCCCAGGTGATTGTAGATTGTGTCACTTTGGGAGGGGACATAAACTGCCCATTTGAGTAGCATTACCAAACCAAATCTGATGCAAAAATGTAATCAAATTTATTTAAGCTAAGTACTTTACTATCAATAACCACATAAAATAAGATAGCTAAAATTAATGTGGCTCAAGGTTCAAAACATTTCAAGTAAAAAATAATGAAACAAGGAGGGGCAGGGTATGGAGAAAAAACTAAAAGAAGACGAAGAAAAACAGAAAATGAAGGGGGGCATAAAAGTGCTAGAGAGAATTTCTGATTAACAATGAAGAGAACAGAAAAGATAAAATCAGGAAAAAAGGTTTAGAAATATAAAAATATGAAAGGTTTTTTTCTTCTAAGATCCTCTTACTATGTAGCCCTGAGTGGCCTGGAATTCACCGTGTAGACCAGGCTGGTCTCAAACTCTCAGAGATCTCTGCCCGCTCCTGTCCCCAGAGTGTTGGAATTAAAGATATGCAATACTCCTGACCAGAATGCCTATGTAACATTTCTATACCCTTCACCCTGTCTTATAAAATACCACACATGTTACGGCTACTTACTCTTGATGGAAGGATTAAGTTTGTCTTTAATAGCTACTATGTCTATATTTTCTACAGATAATAGATTGTTTTATAATTTTAAAAAATTCTCTTACTTTATGGAAATAATTGCTAGCAACCTCAACCTTCAAATGGTAGCTATCAACGAAGTCAAAACGTCCTTCTACCTTAACTTTCAATATCGATGGGTTTCCAACAACTACAATGACTGGTGGGACCTCAAGTATTCTCAGACCTGTGGAAACAGTGCCAAAAGCTAACATTACCAAACGAAAATTATAAGAAGAACTGAATAGTGATTGGCATCTTAATAGTCCTTAGGAAGTTTATCTTCACAGATATTTTCCTCAGAAAATTTATTGTCCCTTCTCCTCCTCATTTCTCATCCAAATTGTCACATGGACAGCAAGGTCACTTGGGTACTTCTGATTATGTGTGGGACCAGGCAGGAATTTGTAGGTACAATCACCTACAACTATGGAGCTGAGAAAGCTAATGCCCTTATATGACTATTACTATCCCTGCAAAGATTTTGTGTGTGCTGGGAACTGAACTCAGTGAGTTGCCTGTCCAGCCTCCCTCAGAAACTTGTCCGTGAGACTTACTGGTTTGGGAAAACCTCCTCCAGAAAAACTTAGGAATCAGACAAAACATCCCAGGCTCTCTGACTTGCTCTTTATAGTAACCTAGGGTGAACTTCGTTCACTGCAATATCAAGTTTTCTGCCCTCTTTTGAACAATGCATGATCTTGAAATGTGCATATTCGAGAATGCTTCCATCTAACAATACTCCTGGGTGAAGTATGTGTAAGTATGAATAAATGTGTATATCATGTTCAAGGATGTTTCTATCTAATGACACTCCTGTGTGGGGTATATATAAGTATAATCTCATACTCAAGGATGTTTCTGTCTAGCAACACTCCTATGTGAAAGTCAAGCATTTTTGCTTTTTCCCCCCGGGGAGAAATTGCTTTGGAAATATTCACAGTATGTATATCATGTTCAAGGGATGTTTCCATCTAACAATAGTCCTATGTGAAGTTTTCTCAGGAAAGGAAAAAAAAAGTCAAGCCTTTTTGCTTCTTTCCCCTGGGGAGACTGTGCTTTGGAAATATTCAATGTATCCTTCCTTGCTGGGTAGAGAAAGCCTTTCCTTCAGTATGTTATCTCTTGGCATTGGTTATTGAACTTGGGCCCACACAGAGGCAAAGCCAAGACAGTTAGTGACAGCCAGGGGATAGAAGACAAAGAACTCTGGGCCCCTTACCTCTTCATAGAAAAGCGTTAGCTAGAGAAGTTTAGATAGTATGAATTTTGGATGTTACACATTAGTGTCTTCGTGTTTGTTTTTACGTAGGTAAGACCTCTGCTATGTGAGCTGTAACAGTTGTGCTTGCCAATTGGTAGGCCTTAAAAGCTTTGCTAAAAGCACTGAGTTTTCACTTGAACTTGTGGACATCTGAAGAGTGACTCAATGTGCTCTTGACCCGCGGCAGGAGCCCGGACACACAGCAAGGACATTCCCCGACTCCCTTCATTCCCTGGTCATTCAGCAGGGGCTGCTCCCCTCTGCTGGGCCCTCTCTCTCCCTAACACATCCCAGTTTGCAGCCAGGAACCTTCTCCCTTTTTCCTCCCTTCTGTGGGGCCACGGGATCCGCCAGCTCAGCCTGTTTGGGTGCTGGGACTGGGTGCTGAGGGCAAAGGGGCCGGCGGGAATTGCTTTGCTTCAATAGCCTGTCTGCAGCAAGGGAGGCCCTTTGTTCACGAGGTTCCTGGCCACCAAGGGAACCTGATCCTGTTCCATAAGATCCATAGGATAGCATTTGGAGGAAGAGATAGGCAGGCGCCAAGGCAGGAGTTCCTCAACCAATCTGAAAAACAACATGAAAACACCAGAACCCAGTGATCAGACAACAGAAGGGGAAAAATTGACATTATGAAAGCGATAGAGTCCCTTAAACAGCATGTAAAAAACACCCTTATAGAAATGGATGAGAAGTATAACAAAAAGTTTGAAGAAATGAGTAAATACGTAAATGATACCCTGGGAAACCAAAAAAAAAAAAAAAACCAATCAAACAGGTAATGGAAACAGTTCAAGAATTAAAAACTGAAATGGAGACAAGGAAGAAAACACAAACCAAGGGCCAACTGCATATGGAAAATCTAGGGCAACGAGCAGAGTTAGAGTCTACAGAAACAAGCATAAACAATGAAGACAAGAGATAGAAGAAAGAATCTCAGACTCTGAAGACACGATTGAGAAAATAAATGCACTGATCAAAGAAAACAGCAAATCCGACAAATTCTCATCACAAAACATACAGGAAATATGGGACACAATAAAAAGACCAAACCTAAGAATAATAGGGATAGAAGAAGGAGAAGAATTAAAGCACAAAGGCCCAGAAAATTTATTTAACAAAATTATGGAAGGAAACTATCCCAACATAAAGAAAGATATTCCTATGAATATTCAAGAAGTATAGAGAACACCAAATAGACTGGATCAAAAAAAATCCCCTCGCCATATAATAATCAAAACACAAAACATACAGATTAAAGAAAGAATATTAAGAGCTGCAAAGGAAAAAGGGCAAGTTACTTATAAAGGTAAACCTATCAGACTTACACCGGACTTCTCTATGGAAACCATGAAAGCCAGAAGGTCCTGGATAGAGGTACTTCAGAAACTAAGAGACCATGGATACAAGCCCAGACTATTATACCCAGCCAAGCTTTCGTTCACCATCAATGGAGAAAACAAAATATTCCAGGATGAGAACAAATTTAAACAATATGTAGCCAAAAACCCAGCATTACAGAAAGTAATAGAAGGAAAATCACAACCCAAGGAATCCAACATTGCCAACACTGCCTATAATAACTCAGATGACTAGCAATCCTTCAGCAGCAAAACTCAAAGAAGGGGAACACACAAACTCTACTACCAAAAAAAAATAACAATCAGAGTCAACAACCACTGGTCATTAATATCACTTAATATCAATGGACTCAATTCACCTATAAAAGGCACAGGCTAAGAGATTGGATACGAAAACAGGGTCCAACATTCTTCTATTTACAAGAAACACACCTCAACCACAAAGATAGACATCTACTCAGAGTAAAGGGTTGGGAAAAGGTTTTTCAAGCCAATGGACCTAAGAAACAAGCTGATGTGGCCATACTAATTTCTAACAAATCTGACTTCAAACTAAAATCAATGAGAAGAGATAGAGATGGTCATTTTATACTCATAAGAGGAACAATTCATCAAGATGAAGTCTCAATCCTGAATATCTATGCCCCTAATATAAAGCATCCACTTTTTTTAAATTTATTTATTTATTGAGGATTTC
>NC_022009.1:37308688-37310286 GCF_000317375.1 Microtus ochrogaster | reverse complement strand
AAAAACACCAATGATAGCCTTTGCTGGAGAGGATGTGGAGTAAGGGGTACACTCATCCAATGTTGGTGGGAATGCAATCTTGTGCAACCACTTTGGAAATCAGTGTGGCGATTTCTCAGGAAATTTGGGATCTACTTACCCCTGAACCCAGCAATACCACTCTTGGGAATATACCCAAGAGATGCCCTATCATACTCCAAAAGTATTTTTTCAACTATGTTCATAGCAGCATTATTTGTAATAGCCAGAACCTGGAAACAACCTAGATGCCCTTCAATGGAAGAATGGATGAAGAAAGTGTGAAATATATACATATATTAGAGTGCTACTCAGCAGTAAAAAACAAGGACTTCTTGAATTTTGTGTGCAAATTGATGGAAATAGAAAACATTATCCTGAATGAGGTAAGCCAGACCCAAAAAGATGACCATGGGATGTACTCACTCCTAATTGATTTTTAGCCATAAATAAAGGACATTGAGCCTATAATTCATGATCCTAGAGAAGCTTAATAAGAAGGTGAACCCAAAGAAAAACATATAGTTATCCTCCTGGATATTGGACGTAGTCAAGATTGCTGGGCAAAAATTTGGGAACTGGGGGGTGGGGAGGGATGGGGGAAAGGGGTGATGGGGAGAGAAAAGTGAGAAGGGGAGGATAAGGAGAACTTGGGGGAATGGGATGGTTGGGATAATGGAAGGATGGATATGGGAGCAGGGAAGTATATATCTTAATTAAGGGAGCCACTTTAGGGTTGGCAAAGACTTGACTCTAGAGGGGTTCCCAGGGGTTCAGAGAGTTGTACCCAACTAGGTCCTTGGGCAGCTGAGGAGAGAGAGCCTGAAATGGCCCGATCCTACAGCCATACTAACGAATTGCATATCACCATAGAACCTTCATCTGGTGATGGATGGAGATAGAGACAGAGATCCACATTGGAGCAATGGACTGAGCTCCCAAGGTCTAAATGAGGAACAGAAGGAGGGAGAACATGAGCAAGGAAGTCAAGACCATGAGGGGGGCACCCACCCACTGAGATGGTGGGGCTGATCTATTAGGAGATCACCAAGGCAAGCTGGACTGGGACTGAAAATGCATGGGATAAAACCGGACTTACTGAATATGGCAGACAATGAGGATCTGTTGAGAAGCCAAGGGCAATGGCACTAGGTTTTGATTCTACTGCACGTACTGGCTTTGTGGGAGCCTAACCGGTTTGGATGTTCACCTTCCTAGACCTGGATGGAGGGGGGAGGACCTTGGACTGCCCTCAGGGCAGGGAACCCTGACTGCTCTTTGGACTGGAGAGGGAGGGGGAGGAAGGGGGCGTAGGGGGAGAGTGGGGGAGAGAAAGAGAGAGAGGGGGAGAGAGGAAGAGAGGGAGAGAGAGAGGGGGAGAGAGGAAGAGAAGGGGAGGGAGAAAGGGGGGAGAGAGGAAGAGAGAGGGAGAGAGAAAGGGGGAGAGAGAAAGAGAGAAGAGGGAGAGAGAGAATGATGCTAATCAAGAGATGAATTTTTTTATTTTTTGATAATCATTTGCTGAAAGTTAATAGCACAGAGTGACTAGGTTGACTCCACGGAAATAGTTCATAACTCGA
>NC_022009.1:37290236-37308588 GCF_000317375.1 Microtus ochrogaster | reverse complement strand
AATTAAAAAAAATTTAATAAAAGAGAAATTTTTTTAAAAAATTTTTAAAAAAAGCGTGACTCAAATGGGATAAAACATCTGACATCTCTGACTTGATGTCCCATAACAGACACCTAGAAACTTCTTTTGTTAAAAAGCATAGACTCTCACTAGGTCCAGCAGGACACTAAAAGACAAAATCCTGGCTTTCCCACCTCCACAGAAACCCTGATGAGCGGAGTGTACAGAAGGAAGAGATCATTTCAGTTCACAGTTCAATGTGCAGTCCATTCTGATGGGGAAGTCAAGTTGAAGCTGCCAGGTATTTCATCTACAGCCAAGAAGTAGAGAGCAGTACACTAATACGCACTGGTTCTCAGCTTGTTTGTGCCAGTTCACACAATCTAGGTGAATGGGCCCACCTGCAATTAAGATGGGTCTTCCCACATCGATTAATGTAATCAAGATAATCCCTCGGATGCGTGCACAGAGGCCTTTCATTACTCTTGTGTGTACATGATTGTATGTGTGTGTTCAAGTGTGGTCCATGGATGCCATGGTAAGCTTATGCTGATCAGAGGACCACTTATGGGAATTAATTCTGTCTTTCCATTGTGGGATCCAGAGGCCAAACTCGGGTTGTCTGAGTTGCATGGCAAGTGTTTATATCCACTGAGCCCTTACATTTTTCATTATTATTGTATATTTGTGTACTTACTCACTTTATAATATGTGAGTGTGAGTGAGTGTGTCTTGCGTATTCATGTGAGTGTGTGCATGAGATGGTGCTCTTGGGAAGGCCAGAGGACTACGTAAGGGACTTGGCTCTTAGTTCTCTCCCTTTACTGTGTTGATCGTGGTTCTCAGGTAACAGTCTTGGTGGAAAAATGCCCTAATTTGCTAAAACATCTTGGCAGTCTAGGCTTACAGGCTTTTATAATAAATATACTAAAATCTAAGATATAGTATAGTATTTTATGTAAAATCCATTTTGGCTTGAATTAAATGCCTACAGTAGGGATTAAAGATATGGCTTAGTGGCTAAAGGCTCTTGAGAATCTTATAGAGGAACTTGCTTTGATTCCCAGCATGCACATGGTATCTTACAACATGTGTCCTTGAGTTCCAGGGGGCTTGATACCCTCTTTGAACCATGGACAGATATATGGTGAAGATGCATTCAGCCAAAACACTCATAGACACAAAATAAAAGTAAATCTATTTTTTTAAAAAAATACCTAAGACAAATATTTTCATACCAAAGAAATGAAAAGGTTTTCATTTAGAAGGTCAACAAAAATCTATGTTATCCTATGATAGAAGTTTTGACTGCTCATTATCTTCATTTCCTCATTTTATAGAATGATTATTATCTAGACTTTGGAGCAACTATAAACATTAAAAATATTTATAAAAATTTAATATAGAACTAGAATGAAGTCATTAACCGTAATTAGAATGTACTTCTGTTAGTAGTAGAATCCTAGCAATCGTGAAAGCCAAAATGAATATCAAAGAGTTATGTTTTATACAAAAGAAAAGAAAAAACTCCTTTTTATGTTCTCAGTAAAAATCCAACTTACCACGTGTATTAGGTATCAACTTAAGCTCATAATTCACTTTGTTTCCCACATCAATATACTTCACAACGTTGGGGGATAACATATCATGATCATTTTGTTGAACCCAATAATTACATGGTCTTAAAATTATGTTCCAATTCCGTCCATTAACTGTGCCAAAGTCAAATAAGTACCAAGAGTGTACTGGAAAGGTCAAATTTGATGTTACTGTAAGAGGCATAGTGGCCAGCGATAAAGCATTCTTTGAATCTTCAATTTCTGTGATCAGGAAGCTGCTGTAGCCAGGTTTCACCACAGTCTTTTCTCTATCTGAATTTTTAAAGATTACTGTATTATCTGGAGATAAAACAGAAGATTTGGTATGAAAGAAAATAGTTAATTTTCACTAAACATATGTGATCATAATTAATGAATTTTTCATCTGAGTTTTGAAGCTACGATCATAGTCTGAGAACACATTTTCCAAACTGCAGTTACAACTAAAACAGTGTTTTACAGGAAGTTCATTAAGAATATGTGCTACACACAAATAGAATCAGGACCAGATGAACATCTGGTCCCCTAAGGAAATAGAAGCAGTCATAAAAAGTCTCCCAACTAAAAAGAAGAAGAAAAAAGTGAATGGATTTAGTGTAAAACTCTACCAAAACATCAAAGAAGAGCTAATACCTATACTCCTCAAATTGTTCCACACAATAGAAACAGAAGGAACATTGTCAAACTCTTTTTATAAGGCTGCAATTACCCTGATACTCAAACCACATAAAGATGCAACCAAGAAAGAAAATTACAGACCACCACTCTCCCAAACAAACACTGATGCAAAAATGCTCAATAAAATACTAGCAAATCAAATCCAAGAACACATCAACAAAAATCATCCACCATTATCAATTTAGCTTCATTCATGAGATGCAGGGATGGTTCAACATATGAAAATCTGTCAATGTAATCCACCATATAAGTAAACTGAAAGAAAAAAAACATATGATCATCTCATCAGATGCTGAAAAAGCCTTTGACAAAATCCAATGCCCTTTCATGATAAAGGTCTTGGAGAGATCAGGGATAGAAGAAACATATCTAAACATTATAAAAGCAATATACAGCAAGCCGACAGCCAACATCAAATTAAATGGAGAGAAACTCAAAGTGATTCCACTAAAATCAGGAACAAGACATAGTTGTCCACTCTCTCCATATCTATTCAACATAGTACTATAAGCTCTAGCTAGAGCAATAAGACAACAAAAGGAGACCAGGGGGATACAAATTGGAAAGTAAGAAGTCAAAGTTTTGCTATTTGCAGATGATATGATAGTATACATAGTGACCCCCATTTAAAGGGGGTTGATTTCAAACTGTTATTGTTTGTAGTCAATCTCTTTTGAAAGGAAGGAAGAGGTATATGATATAGAAATGATGGGGGAAATGGTAGATTATTGAATATGCTTTAATCCAAAAAACTGTTAATCTCAAAATATTTTTCATTAGTATGGATTTTAGTTTATTGATATAAATTTAATGTTAAATTTGTTATACTATATGTACATTTCTACTCTTGTTTAACATGGTGTTTATACAGCTCAATTTAAAATGTAATATATAATTTAAAATGCACATTTACAAAAATACAGTTAGTCATCTATAATAGTCCAACTTAAAGTAATGTTAGTAAGACTTTTTGGATATATAAAGATATACTCCAAATAGTTAATCTTCAAACACTTCAAAGATATACAGAAAAAGGCTTGTAAAAAGGTTTGCATAACTTAGAATTCTTTTGACATGAGATACATCTGCTCCTAGCAACACTGATCTACTCCTGAGAGGATAGTGGGCACCAAAGACACTCCATATAGAGTTTGTTTTCTTTTTTATTGATTTTTATTGAGTTCAACATTTTCTCTGCTCCACTCCGTACCCCTTCCCTCCCCTTCAGCCCTCTTCCAAAGGTCCCCATGCTCCCAATTTACTCAGGAGATCTTGTCTTTTTCTACTTCCCATGTACACTAAAACTATGTATGTCTCTTTTAGAGTCCTCATTGTTGTCTACTTTCTCTGGGATTGTGAATTGTAGGCTGGTTTTCTTTGCTTTATGTTTAAAAACCACTTATGAGTGAGGGTGTGAAAATTATCTTTCTGTGTCTCAGTTACCTCACTCAAAATGATGTTTTCTAACTCCATCAATTTTCCTTCAAAATTCAAGATGTCGTTTTTTTTTTCTCTGCTATACCACATATTCCTTATCCATTCTTCAGTCAAGGGGTATTTAGGTGGTTTCCAGGTTCTAGCTATGGCAAACAATGCTGCTATGAACATAGTTGAACACATGTCCTTGTGGCACGATTGAGCGTCCTTTCAATATATACACAAAAGTGGATTACTGGGTCTTGAGGAAGGTTGTCTCCTAATTTTCTGAGAAATCACCATACAGACATCCAAAGCGACTGCACCAGTTTGCTCTCCCACCAGCAATGCAGGAGTGTTCCCTTTACCCCACAACCTCTCCAGCATAAGTTGTCATCAATGTTTTTGATCTTGGTCATTCTTACAGGTGTAAGATGGAAATCAGAGTTGTTTTGATTTGCATTTATCTGATGACTAAGGATGCTAAGCAATCCCTTAAGTGTCTTTCAGCCATTTTAGATTCCTCTGTTGAGAGTTCTCTGTTTAGGTCTGTACTCCAATTTTTATTGGATTATTGTTCTTTTGAGGACCAATGTCTTGAGTTCTTTGTATATTTTGGAGATCAGACCTCTGTCTGATGTAAGGTTAGTGAAGACCTTTTAGCATTCTGTAAGCTGTCGTTTTGTCATGTTGACCATGTCCTTTGTTTTACAAAATCTTTTCAGTTTCAGGAGATCCACTTATTAATTGTTTCTCTAAGTGTTTGTGATGCTAGGGTTCTATTTAGGAAGTGGTCTCCTGTGCCAATGCATTCAAGTGTACTTTCCAATTTCTTTTCTATAAGGTTCAGTGTTGCTGGATTTACGTTGATGTCTTTGATCCATTTGAACTTGAGTTTTGTGCATGTTGATAGATATGGATCTGTTTTCATTCCTCTACATGTGGGCATCCAGTTAGCTAGCACCATTTATTAAATATGCTTTTTTCCATTTTATAGTTTTTGCTTCATTGTCAAAAATCAGGTCTTGGAATGTATATGGATTAATATCCAGATCATCAATTTGGTTCCATTGGTCCTCCTGTCTGGTCTTATGCCAATACGAGGCTGTTTTCAGTATTGAAGCTCTATGGTAGGGTTTGAAATCAGGAATTGTGATGCTTCCAGAAATTCTTTTATTGTACAGGATTGTTTTGGCTATCCTGTATTTTTTCCTTTTCCATGTAAAATTGGGTACCGTTCTTTCAAGGTCTGTGAAGAATTTTGTTGAGATTTAGATGGGCATTGCATATAACCTGTAGAATGCTTTTGGTAAATTTGCCATTTTTACTATGTTAATTCTACCTACCCAATAACATGGGAGACCACTTCACTTTCTGGTGTCTTCTTCAATCTCTTTCTTCAAACAATTTAAGTTCTTGTCATACAGATCTTCCACTTGTTTGGTTAGAGTTACTCCACGATATTTTATGCTTTTTGTGGCTATTGTGAAGGGTGAGGTTTCTCTGGTGTCATTCTTAGCCCTTTTATCATTTGTATACAGGAGAGCTACTGATTTTTTTAGTTAATTTTGTATCCTTCTACATTACTGAAAGTGCTTATGAATTGTAGAAGTTCCTTGGTAAAATTTTTGGGGTTGCTTATGTAAACTATCATATCATCAACAAATAGTGAGAGTTTGACATCTTTTCCAATTTTTTCCCTTTGATAGCCTTTTGGTGTTTTATTGCTCTAGTTAGCACCTCAAGAAATATATTGAATAGAAATGGAGAGAGTGGAAAACATTGTCTTGCTCCTGATTTCAGTGAGGTCACTGTGAATTTCTCTCCATTTAGTTTGATGTTGGCTGTGGTTTGCTGTATATTGCCTTTGTTATGTTTAGGTATGTTCCTTGTATCCCTGTTTTCTCCAAGGCCTTTATCATGAAGAGATGTTATATTTTGTCAAAAGCTTTTTAGGCAACTAATGAGATGATTATGTGGCTTTTATTTTTTCAGTTTGTTTATATGGTGGATTACATTGACAGATTTTTTTATGTTGAACAATCCCTGCATCTCTGGGATGAAGCCTACTTGATCATGTTGGATGATGGTTCTGATGTGTTCTTGAATTCGATTTGCCAGTATTTTATTAAGTATTTTTGCATCAATGTTCATGAGTGAGATTGGTCTGTAATTCTCTTTCTTAGTAATGTCTTTCTGTGGTTTGGGTATCAGGGTAATTGTAGCTTCATAGAAAGAGTTTGGCAATGTTCCTTCTGTTTCTATTGTGTGATATAAATTGAGGATTGTTGATATTAGTTCTTCTTTGAAAATCTTGTAGAATTCTGAGCTGAATTAATTTGCTTATCTGGTCTTGATTTAATTTTGGTAAGTAATATTTATTCAGAAAGCTGTCCATTTCCTTTAAATTTTCCAATTTTGTGGAGTACAGGTTTTCAAAATATGACCTCATGATTCTCTGTATTTCCTCCCTGCCTGTTGTTATATTGCCCTCCTCATTTCTGATTTTGTTAATTTGGATATTCTCTCTCTGCCTTTTGGTTAGTTTGGATAAAGGTTTGTCTATTTTGTTGATTTTCTTGAAGAACCAACTCTTTGTCTCATTGATTCTTTGTATTCTTTTCTTTGCTTCTATTTTGTTGATTTCAGCCCTCAATTTATTTCCTGCCATCTAGTTCTCTTGAATGAGTTTGCTTCTTTTTGTTTGAAAGTTTTCAAATGTTCTGTTAATTCACTAGTGTGGGATTTTTCCAGCTTCTTTATGTAGGCATTTAGTGCTATGAACTTGCCTCTTAACACTACTTTCATTGTGTCCCATAAATTTAGGAATGTTGTGTGGTCATTTTCATTGAATTTTGGGAAGTCTTTAATTTCTCCCTTAATTTCTTTCTTGATGTTTCAGATAAGCATTAATTTCTATGGGTTTGTGGGTTTTCTGAAATTAGTATTGCTGTTGACTTCTAGTTTTGAATCATTGTGATCTGATAAGATACACAGGGTTATTCCATATTTTTTGTATCTGTTGAGGTTTGTTTTGTTACCATGTATGTGAGTATTTTTGAGAAGGTTTCATGGGGTGCTGAGAAGAAGGTATATTGTTTTATGTTTGAATGGAATATTCTATAGATGTCTGTTAAGTCCATTTGAGTCATAACATCGGTTAGTTCCCTTATTTCTCTGTTCATTTTTTCTTTATTGTCTTTATTTCAGTTTTCAAGTCTTGAATAGTTTTTTCATATGTTTAATTGCTTTTTCTTGGTTTCTTTAAGGGGTTTTCTGATGTCTTCCAATTTTTTGTTTGTCTTTCCTCCATTTCTTTGAGGGAATTTCTCATTTCCTCCTTAAGAGTTTCAAACATTCTCCTGAAGTTATTCTTTAGGTCATTTTCTTCTGCTTCATTTATATTTGGTTGTTCAAGTCTTCCTGCTATAGGGTTTTTAGGTTTTACTGGTGTCATGTTGCTCTTTATGGTGTTATGTGTGTTCTTACCTTATCTATTCATCTTTTCCTCTAATATGGCTGGTTGGGGCTGGCTGTGATTCTGTTGATTAATATTCTAGATGCCAGTGAATCCAAGGCTCAGATAGTTGATCCTCATGGTACAGTCAGTGCAGTGCCATGGTTGTAGTTACCCCTTTGGTCACTTTGTATTCCTGGAAGTTACTCAGCACTCCCAGAGTTTGCTCCATTCCCTTGGAGTTTGCTGTCTCGGGCCTGCTCTAGCTGAGTTTTTTGGCTCAGACCTGTTTCTCTAAATGTCCTGGTCTGGATTCATTCCTGCAAAGGTCTCTGGCTTGGGGTTGGTCCTATAAGGGACTCTGGCCCAGGTCTACTCCCTCAGAGTTTCCAGGTTTGGGTAAGTCCAGACCCACAGAGGTCTTGGCTCAAGCCTACTCCCTCTGAGGTCCTAGACTCATGACTGGACCCACAGAGATCCCTGCCTACTCTCTCAGAGGTCTCAGATTCATGCCCAGATCCACAGAGACCCTGGCTCAGACCTAGTTCCTTGAAGGTACTAGACTCACGCCCAGAACCACAGGGGTACTGGCTTGGGTCTACTCCCTTGAATGTCCTAGATTCACGTCTGGACCCTCAATGGTCTCTGGCTCTGGCTCACTCATTCAGCAGTTGCTCCCCTGTACCTGTTCCTGTGGCGTTCCACTGTCTCAGGTCTGCTGGGGCCCAGGTCACTGGCTCAGCCCTGGTTCGCCAATGTCCTGTACTGGATCCATTCCCATTCACATGGAGCTTGCTTTTTCAGGCCCACTCCAGCCTAGGTAGCTGGTTCAGTCCCACTCCTGTGGAATTTGTTGCCTCAGGCCCACTCGAGCCCAAGGTAGAGTTGCTTGCCTCAGGCCTACATTGGTCTAGGTTACAGGATTTGACCTATTTCTGTAAATCCTGGTCTGGATCTGCTCCTGAAGAAGTCCCTGGCTTGAAGTTGATCCTGCAAAGGTCTCTGGCTCCAGTCTGCTCCCTTGGGGTTCCCAGGATCAGGTACACTCAGACCCACAGAGGATCTGGCTCAGGCCTACTCCCTGAGAGGTCCCAAACTCACGCTGAGACCCGCAGACGTTTCTGGTTCCTGCCTATACCCTTTGATATCCCAGACCAATGCCTGGACTTACAGAGGTCCTGATTCAAGCCTACTCCCCCTGAGGTCCCAGACTCAAGCCTGGCCCCACAGAGATCTCTGGTTTCTGCCTACTCTCTGGAGGTCCCAGATTCATGTCCAGACCCTCAGAGGTTTCTGGCTCTGGTTCACTCACTCAGTGGTTGCTCCCCTGTACCTATTCCTGTGGAGTTCTGCTATCTCAGGTCTGCTCTGTCCCAGGCCACTGGCTCAGTCCTCGAGTTTGTTATCTTCTTGAAAAAACTGGACTATTGGGAATAAAAACTGCCCTTGCCTCAACTGCTGACAGTAAGTAAAATGTCTATTCCATAAAAGCAAGACACAAGCAAAAGTGACTGCCCAACTTGGCCAAGACATAGCAAATAGTCCTTCAAATTTTTCTGCTTCTGAAAGTGGTCTGTCAGATAATTCAGGCCTCTAAGCCAAAGATGGATGCCCTAACATCACAGAGAAATCTTGGGTGACTGCTAAAGCAGCTAGCTGTTTCAGTCATTTCTTACTTTTTTGTGTTTTTGGAAGTTGCTTATTTGAACTTCCTGCTTACTCAGGTAATATTATTTCCTTCTCAGGTCTTTGATTGAGTTGAATACTAGATAGTTATATTTTTCCTTAGTTATAATAAAAAGGTAAATTAGATATAAAACTTTAAACTCACCAATATAGGATAGATAATTAAATATTTTAATTATGTCAAATGCAAATACACCAGATATTGCAACTATAATTCTTACTGATAACTGTTTTATTATCTGTAATTTTACTATGCTAAACCTCAAACCTCCCTTTTGTGTTATACAGAAAGGGGAAATGCTGTGGATAACACTTCTGTATGCTGTGAATATATGTTTCTCTCATTGGTTGATTAAAAAAACTGCTTTGACCTGTAGCAAGAGAAAATATACTTAGGTGGGAAAGCCAAAGTAAATACAGAAAGAAATAAGAGCAGAGTTGGGAGAGACATAAACCGGTGGCCCAAAAAACAATATACCAGCAGAACAGTAAAAGTCATGGCCACATGGCAATACATAAATTAATAGAAATGGATTCACTTAAATGTAAGAGCTAATTAGCAATAAACCTGAACTATAGGCCAAACAGTTTATAATTAATATTAAGCCTCTGAGTCATTACTTACAATCAGCTGCCAGACCAGGCAGTGCTGTGGAATAATCCTCTTGTACACTGTAAAGATTGGCACTCTAATTGGTTTAATAAATGCTGACTGACCAGTAGCCAGGCAGGAAGAATAGATGGGGCAACCAAATTAAGGATGATGGGAAGGAGAAAGGTAGAGTCAGGAGATGCTAACCAGGCCCAAAAAGAGCAAGATAAGCATGCCATACTGAGAAAAGGTACTGATATGTAACAGAGTGAAAATAAGGAATATGAATAACTTAAAATGTAAGAGGTAGTTAGTAATAAGCCTGAGCTATTTGTGGAACATTTATAAGTAATATTAAACCTCTGTGTGATAATTTGGGAAGTGGTTGCTGAATATTTGGGACCAAGCCACTCCAAGACAGAAAACTTCCAGGTACAGGGTAGGATAGAAAAGCATGTTTACAAAAATATTTTTCAAAGCCGGGCGGTGGTGGCGCACGCCTTTAATCCCAGCACTCGGGAGGCAGAGGCAGGCGGATCTCTGTGAGTTCGAGACCAGCCTGGTCTACAGAGCTAGTTCCAGGACAGGCTCCAAAACCACAAAGAAACCTTGTCTCGAAAAACCAAAAAAAAAAAAAAAAAAAAAATATTTTTCAAAAATACTTTAAAATCATAGAAGAAAATCTCCCTAACTTAAAGGAGGTACATCCATTAATAAAAAAAAAATCCTCATGACACATGATAATCAAACCACTAAGAAAGGATATAAAATGTTGGATAGGGAAAAGACCAAGTCACATATAAAAGTAGGCTTACTAGGTGTTCGAAGCCATCGCCGCGCCACCGCAGCTCTCTAACGCCTCCTCTCGCTTGCCGAGCTCCAGCCGAAGGAGAAGAGGGGTAAGTAAGGAGGTGCCCATACCATGGCTCATACAAAGCAGACTGCCGGTAAATCCACAGGTGGTAAAGCACCCAGGAAGCAACTGGCTACAAAAGCCGCTCGCAAGAGTGCGCCCTCTACTGGAGGGGTGAAGAAACCTCATCGTTACAGGCCTGGTACTGTGGCACTCCGTGAAATCAGACGCTATCAGAAATCCACTGAACTTCTGATCCCCAAACTCCCCTTTCAGTGTCTGGTGCGAGAAATTGCTCAGGACTTCAAAACAGATCTGAGCTTCCAGAGTGCAGCTATTGGTGCTTTGCAGGAGGCAAGTGAGGCATATCTGGTTGGCCTTTTTGAAGATACCAACCTGTGTGCTATCCATGCCAAACGTGTAACAATTATGCCAAAAGATATCCAGCTAGCACGCTGCATGCGCGGAGAACGTGCTTAAGAGTCCACTATGAGGGGAAACATTTCATTCTCAAAAAAAATTTTTCCTCTTCTTCCTGTTATCAGTAGTTCTGAATGTTAGATATTTTTTCCATGGGGTCAAAAGGTACCTAAGTATATGATTGCGAGTGGAAAAATAGGGGACAGAAATCAGGTATTGGCAGTTTTTCCATTTTCATTTGTGTGTGAATTTTTAATATAAATGCAAGATGTAAAGCATTAATGCAAGCAAAATGTTTCAGTGAACACATTTCAACAGTTCAACTTTATAAAAATTATAAATAAACCTGTTAAAATTTTCTAGAAAAAAAAGAAGGCTTACTAGAATAACACCTCACTTCTCTGTAGAAACTGAAAACCGGAAGGGTCTGAATAGATGCACTACAAAATCTGAGAGATCTCAGATGCCAACCCCAGCTACTATATCCAGCAAAACTATCATTCACAATCAATGGAGAAAAAACAACATTCCATAATAAAACCCACATGTAAGCAATTTCTATCTACCAATCTAGATCTTTAGAAGGCACTAAAAGAAAAGCTTCTGTCTGAAGAGGTTAACTACACCCAAGAAAACACAAGGAATAAATAATCCCAGAACAGTAATCAAATGAGGGAGAAAAAACCCACATCATAACAACAAAATAACAAAGTTCAATAAACACTGCACAATAATTCTCAACACTAATATTCTCAATTCCTTAATAAAAAGACACAGACTAACAGATTTGACTTGAAAGTAGAAGCCATTTTTTATGATGCATCCAAGAAACACATCTGACTATCAAGAATAGGCATCAACTCAAACAAAAAGAATGGAAAGGGGTAGCAGGCAGGTGTATTATCATACAAAATATACTTCAAACTGAAACTAATCAGAAGAGATAATGAAGGACACTACATACTCACTAAAGGAAAAAATACACCAAGATGATATGGCAATTCTAAACATTTATGCAGGAAACACAATGGTACCCAATTAATTAAAGAAACACTACAATAGTTAGAATCACATACTGACACCACACAGTGATAGTGGTGACATCAATACCCCACTCTCACCAATAGACATGTCATCCAGACAAAACTAAACAGAAAAATGCTGGAGATAAATATCATAAATTAATGAACTTAACAGACATCTACAGAGAATTTCACCCAAACACCAAGAATATACTTTCTTCTCAGCATAGCATGGAACTTTTGCCAAACTTGATCTTGGACTTGGATACAAAGCAAGTCTCAACAGATACAAGAAAAATGAAGCAACACAATGCATCCTATCTGTCATAAATTAAAACTGGATTTCTTACTGGGCTTAAGGCCCATTCTGTGAGATAGAACTCACTCCTGACACTGCTAAGGAGCTGAAGAGCCTGAGACTGCATACGCTATGGCTTAGGGGAAACCAAATGCTATTATTCAGATAAAGGAGCACAGCAATAAAATGACTTGTAATGACTTCCTCTGTGCCTATGTATCAGTGCTTCACTCAGCCCTCATCAGAGGCCCTGCTCACAGTAGATATGGGAACATGACACACACAGAGTCTGCTCAGGCAGGGTAGGTCTCATGCCCAGGAATAGTTCGCTAACACAGAGCAAACTCAATGGTATTTTTGTAGGCTTTTTGTCTTATTTTGCTTTGTTTGGGTATTTTTGTTTTATTCATCTTTTGTTTGTGTATTTTGGTTTCTGTTTTGTGTGGGAGAACATTGTGCATTGGTTGTTGGTTTATAGAGGTGACATAAAGTTGGAAGAATAAAATGCTGGGGAGGAAGAATTAGGGGGAGGAGAAACTTGATCAAAATATATTTTATGATTTTTTTCAATAAAAAGGAAAAACAATACAGGTTCTTGCTCTGTAGTTGAGGGTCACCTTGAATTCATGATTCTCCTGTCTCAGAATCCCAAATGAACCACCTGGTGGTATTCGGGTTTACTACAGTACTTCTTCCTCTGTTTTTACCTCTCTGTGTGCTGGAGATTGAACCCAGAGCCTTGTGCATGCTTGGTTTGACAAGGTGCAGGTTTGACAACTGGAGAAGTAATAGGAACCTAAAGTTTGACATGACCTCCCACCTGATGACTTGCCTTCATTTGGCTTCTCTGCTTTCCGCTGTGGCCTGTCTATATCAGCTGTCTAGTCACAAAGACAAAGAGATCTTCTTAAACTCAAATGAGACCAGTGATTTTCTAGCAAAACCCTGTAATGGCTTACCAGTAACTCAAAGTAAAACCTAAATTTTTTACTAAATTAAAAAGGTTTTAATTATGTGTAGTTATGTGTGTTTGTATGAATATAGGTGTCCTCAGAGAGCAGCGGCAATGAATTCCCTGGAGTTGGAGTTCCAGGCTGTTCTAAGTGACTGAGTTTGGTGATAGGAACTGAATTTGGGTCTCCTAGAAAAGTAGTATATATCTATCTAGCCCCAAACCTTATTAACATCTTATAATAATTATAAATAAAGATGTCTTTTATCATAATAGATTCAAAATCTCTTCTTTTACTTTTTTCTTTTCTTTTTTTGTTTTGTTTGTTTTCTGGTTTTTTGAGACAGGTTTCTCTGTAGCTTTGGAGCCTGTCTTGAAACTAGCTTTTGTAGACCAGGCTGGGTTTGAATTCACAGAGATCCGCCTGCCTCTGCCTCCCAAGTGCTAAGATTAAAGGCGTGTGCCACCACCACCTCCTTCAAATTCATTTTTATTAGGTAGGGCAAAAATGTCAAATTCTATGAAAAGAATTGGCACTAATTCTCACTATGCCCCTTTGGCTAGCTTGGAACTTGATATCTCTATCAGATTGGCCAGAAACTCACAATGATCTGCCAGCCTCTACCTCCTAAATGCTCGGATTAGAGGTGTTACATCATCATTCCTGGCCTCTTAAAAAATTAAAAATACATTTCAAATGTATTTTTAATTGACACAAAAATCCTATTTTCTCTTACTTCTTCTGGCCACTGTTTAAAACAAAATAAGTCTCACTATGATGGATAATAAATACTACTACTAATAATATATAAGTGATTATTATGTTATAAACATCCTGCAACCTGAGTATCTGAAAATTTTGGTTAGTTGACAGTTGGACTAGAATTGGAGAGTAAGGATAGTTCCTGTAATGGTAGCCTACTTCCCTAGTATATACAAGGCTTTAGGTTCAATCTCCAATCACACACACACATACACACACACACACACACACACACACACAAAACATATTATAAAGGAACATGAAGTCTTCCCAAATGCAATGTTTTGTAGCCATCAGAAACAGATTGTATTTTTATACTTACCTTGTGTTGTAACTCATTCTAGCTTGTCGTTGGTGGTGCACGCCTTTAATCCCAGCACTCGGGAGGCAGAGGCAGGCAGATCTCTGTGAGTTTGAGGACAGCCTGGTCTACAAAAGCTAGTTCCAGGACAGGCTTCAAAGCTACAAAGTAAATCGTGTCTTACCTTGTGTTGTAATAGTAATGCGATAAAAATGGTTTTTAAAACGTGAAATGGAAAGAGAAGCAGATACGCATTGGCTCTCCTGATCCGATTCTATTCCAAAAGGCTCAACCACTTCTGTGAGAATCGAGGTCTGGAATCCGAAAGGACCTTTGGTGTGTTCTAATAATTTTCTGATGATTCCAAGTCCATTTTTACTAAAAACAAACCAATAAACAAAAAATGGATATCCCAGTGGTTTAAATAAGCAGGCATATTAACATACAATCTACAAATAAAATATACCCATACTAGGATTGAAAATAGTAATATACCAACTACCAAATTACTACTTGACAAACAGTTGTTCAAAGATTTTAGTTGCTAACAAAATGAGATATACAACATAAATTTTCACACTTAAAATAGGCAGAGATTATCTATCATCTAACATATATCTATCTCTCATCAATTTATCTATCATCAATCTATTTATCATCTATATATCATCTTTTTAGTGCTGGGAATCAAACCTAGAACTCCGTGCATGTTAGACAAATGTTCTACCTCTGATCCACACCCCAGCCTATGAGTATTTTTAAATGTCACAGTTCAGCAGAGATGATACTTAAATGGAAATAGATGCACATTGGCTACACCTATGCTTGTAAATTAAGACAAGTTTCCTAAAAAGCAATTTAACACTTCACATTTAAATGAAAAAAATGAAAAATAAGGTCATGACTGCTCCTAAGTATGGTGGATATTTGCTCTCGATAAGAGGGACAGAATAATCAGAGGCATCTGGAAGGGTCCAGTGCAAAGAGCTTCTGGTTGTAAGGGGCTTTGGGAGTGCACAGCAGTGACAACTAGTATTTAATAAGTTCTCGCATCAGACATATAATTCCTGTTGGTAAACCCCACTTGGCAATGCTGTGGGCTTACTAGCTGTAAATGACTGGTTGTTTCTGTCCACAACTTTCTCAGGTGTCACTACTATGTCTTCCTAAGAAGAACAGCTGTAGGGTTCTTTCTTCCCTTTGGTGGTGTGTTTTACACTTATTGGGCACACATATAGCTGTGACGGTCAGGAAGATGATTTCTACTTAACTGTATAATTTTGATGATAGAAATAATACTAGGGTATTTTACATTGCTCAGACTGACATGTAATTCTCAGCCACAAAGCCAGCCTTTTACAGAGACAGCTAATTTTGGACTCCAGAGCAAACTCAAAGCAATCTTGTTGCCCCTGAAGATGAATATCTGGTTGTCCTAGAGACAAATACACGAGGTCATTTTCCCAGGTGTTTTACTTATTCAAGGTCAGGACAGCAGCAACTTTAGCAGACATTACATTTTTGCACATAGTCACGGGCTCAAGCTCAGGCTCAAGGTTCAGCCAATTGTTTACTGTCTGGGAACTCTCACCAGCAGAGAGCTATGTGTAGAGCCAAGAGTGACTCACTGGCTGGTCAATGTGCCATCTTTAGCCTAAGAGAAACTACATGACTTATCTTGTATTGCAAGAATGGGTCAAGCCCTGAAAATGTGACATGTAATTGTCCAGAGTTTGGCTGTGAGGAAAGGCATAGCGGTGTAGAGGAAGAAATTGTGTCAGATTCTGTAGGGCATGGCAGGAAAGGGGGCTATGCACAATGTGAGTGAGGCTGTGAGTGCTGAAACATGCAAGAAGGAACCTGAAGGTATGATACTACGGGAAGAATGGATGAAGATTATAGCTGTGGGGAGGAAAGGAAGATGAAGCTGTAAAAAAAGAAATGTAGAAGAGACATGTATGAAAAAGAAAGATGTATAACCATGTAAAAGATGTGTAAATGTGTGTGTGTGTAAGAGTATGGCTGTGTGGAGATATGTGGGACAGAGAAATTCTCAGAAAGATTTTTTTCAAGATGAAGTAAAGAGAAAGTTGCCATTAGAAAGGGTGTGTTTCTTTATTTCCCTTTAGATAGAGAAGTTTAGTTCTCATTGCACTGGTAGATTTTTTTTGCATATCCTGGGTGCTGATTGGAAACTGAACCCCCAGTTAGCCATAGTCCAGACTAAAGAGAGCCATAAAATGAGAGAGAGGGAGCAAGAAGAGAATAAAGAGGAAACAAAGGTAGAGAGGTTTTACAATCCCAGCACTGGGGAGATGGGTTCAGACACACACACACACACACACACACACACACACACACACACGGCAGGGGGGGGGGCTGGCAAGTAAGCCCAGAAAGAGCAACATGGCACACATCATCAGGCAACTGGAAATTAAAATAACAAAACCCTAAAGACTAACACTGTCAAATATTGGTAAGAATATATGAAAGACATTTTAATTTATTGCTAGTGGGAATGTAAAAAGGCACGGGGAATTAGGCAGTTCTTTCTCACCTCAAACATATTCTTACCATATACAATATTCCTGATTTTCACCCTTCCTCCATCCCAGCCGTCATGGGAGCAGGGAAGTATATATCTTAATTAAGGGAGCCATTTTAGGGTTGGCAAGAGAAGTGACTCTAGAGGGGTTCCCAGGTGCCCAAGGAGATGTTCCCAGCTTGTTCCTTGGGCAGCTGAGGAGAGGTTGCCTGAAATGGCCCTATCCTATAGCCACACTGATGAATATCTTGCATATCACCATAGAACCTTCATCTGGCGATGGATGGAGATAGAGATAGAGACCCACATTGGAGCACTGGACTGAGCTCCCAAGGTCCAAATGAGGAGCAGAAGGAGAGAGAACAAGAGCAAGGAAGTCAGGACTGTGAGGGGTGCACCCACCCACTGTGACGGTAGGGGCTGATCTAATGGGAGCTCACCAAGGCCAGCTAGACTGGGACTGAATGAGCATGGGATCAAACCGGACTCTCTGAACGTGGCTGACAATGAGGGCTGACTGAGAAGCCAAGGACAATGGCACTGGATTTTGATCCTACTGTATGTACTGGCTTTGTGGGAGCCTACTCTGTTTGAATGCTCACCTTCCTAGACCTGGATGGAGGGGGGAGGACCTTGGACCTCACACAGGGCAGGGAACCCTGACTGCTCTTCGGACTGGAGAGGGAGAGGGAGGGAATGGGGAGAAGGGGAGAAAAATGGGAAGAGGGGAGGAGGTGGAAATTTTTAATTAAAAAAATTAAATAAATAAAATAAAAAGATATAAGGAAAACAATATTCCTGATTTTTATCTAAGTGAACTGAAAAGATGTGTCTACACCAAAACCTGTGTGTGGATACTACTAGCATTGTGTTCATTAGGAGCAGCAGGAAAGTCTTCCAGTTGATGAATAGGTTGGAGCTGGTGAGATGCTTGGCATTTAAGAACACTGACTATTCTTCCAAAAGACATACTTTGATTCCCAACACCCACATGACAGCTCACAAACATCTGTAACTCCAATGCCTAAAAACCCAACGTCCCCTTCTGGCCATGGGCACTGCATACACATAGTGCACAGGTAGATGTATGTGTTGGCCAAACACCCACACATAAAACAATAAAAATAATTTAAAACAATGGATGAATGTTTATATAAACTGTGTTTCAAACAGTCAGTAGAATACTATTCATCACTAAATAATTATCAAGTCATTAGAAGATAATGGGTATCTTTTTAATTTTTTGAAATTAAAATATAATTAAATCACTTCCCACTTTCTTTTTCTCCCTCTAACTCCTCCAATATCAGCTCCTCCCTTATCCTGCTTCCTTTCAAATTTATTACCTCTTTTCCTCTAATTGTATATATAGTGTGCATATATACATACATATATATACTCTGCTTAGGTTTAGTCCATTTGGTGTGAACATAATTCCAAGGCTGACAATCTGATATTGGCTAACCAATTAAAGGTTAATGCCTGAGGAAGACTACTTTTTCCCACTCCCAGCACTCCTCAGCTGCCTCTAGTTCTTTGTTTACTGGTGGGACCCTATGAAATTTCCCCCTCCTATGTTAGCATGCCCAGTGATGTATTAACTGTTCAGGTCTTGTTTTAGCAGGATAATAGGAATCTTTTTTTAAAAAATGTTTTTATTTATTTATTTATTTATTATACATACAATATTCTGTCTGTGTGTATGTCTGCAGGCCAGAAGAGGGCACCAGACCTCATTACAGATGGTTGTGAGCCACCATGTGGTTGCCGG
>NC_022009.1:37284763-37289116 GCF_000317375.1 Microtus ochrogaster | reverse complement strand
CATGTCTTTGTGGCACGATTGAGCATCCTTTGGATATATACCCAAAAGTGGTATTACTGGGTCTTGAGGAAGGTTGTTTCCTAATTTTCTGAGAAATCACCACACTGACGTTGAAAGGGGCTGTACCAGATTGCATTCCCACCAGCAATGCAGGAGTGTTCCCTTTACCTCACAATGTCTCCAGCATAAGGTGTCCTCAGTGTTTTTTATCTTGGCCACTCTTTCAGGTGTAAGATGGAATCTCGGAGTTGTTTCGATTTGTATTTCTCTGATAACTAAGGATGTTGAGCATTTCCTTAAGTGTCTTTCAGTCATTTTAGATTCCTCTGTTGAGAGTTCTCTGCTTAGCTCTGTACCCCATTTTTTAATGGATTGTTTGTTCTTTTGATGTCAATCTCTTGAGTTCTTTGTATATTTTGGAGATCAGACCTCTGTCTGATATGGGGTTGGTGAAGATCTCTTCCCAATCGGCTGCGTTTTTGACTTGTTGACCATGTCCTTTGCTTTACAGAAGCTTTTCCATTTCAGGAGGTCTCACATTTATTGTTTCTCTGTGTCTGTGCTGCTGGGGTTATCTTTAGAAAGTGGTCTCCTGTTCCAATGCATTCAAGTGTACTTCACACTTTCTCGTCTATGAGGTTCAATATGGTTGATTATGTTGCGGTCTGTGATCCATTTGGACTTGAGTTTTGTGCCTGGTGATAGATGTGGGTCTATTTTCATTCTTCTAATGTTGATATCCAGTTGGCCAGCACAATTTGTCAAATATGCTTTCTTTTTTCCATTTGATATTGTTTGCTTCTTTGTCAAAAATCAGGTGTTCTAAGGTGTGTAGATTAATATCTGTTGGTCATCTTATTTGCTTTCATGCCAAAAACAGGCTGTTTTCAGTATTGTAGCTCTGTAGTAGAGTTTGAAGTCAGGGATTGTGATGCCTCCAGAAGTTCTTTTATTGTACAGGATTGTTTTGGCTATCCTGGGTTTTTTGCTTTTCCATATGAAGTTGAGTACCATTCTTACAAGGTCTGTGAAGAATTTTTCTTGTATTTTGATGGGTATTGCATTCAATCTGTAGATTGTTTTTGGTAAGATTGCCATTTTTACTATGCTAAGTCTACCTACTCAAGGAGAGCATGGGAGATCTTTCCACTTTCTGGTATCTTCTTCAATTTCTATCTTCAAAGGTTTAAAGTTCTTGTCATACAGGACTTCCTCTTTTTGGTTAGTGCTTCTCTGAGACATTTTATGCTATTTGTGGCTATTGTGAAGGGTGATGTTTCTCTGCTTACTTTCTCAGCCCATTTATCATCTGTGTAAAGGAGGGCTACTTGTGTTTTTTTAGATAATCTTGTATCCTGCTACATTACCGAAAGTGTTTATGAATTATAGAAGTTCCTTTGTAGAATTTTTGGGGTCACTTATGTAAACTATCATATTATCAGCAAATAGTTAGAGTTTGACTTCTTCTTTTCTGATTTGTATCCCCTTGATCTCCTTTTGTTGTCTTATTGCTCTAGCCTTAACCACAAGTACTGTACCGAATAGATATAAAGAGAGTGGATAATTTTGTCTTTTTTCGGATTTTGGTGGGATCACTTTGAGTTTCTTTCTATTTAGTTTGATGTTGGCTGTTGGCTTTCTGTATATTGCCTTTTATTATGTTTAGGTATGTTCCTTGTATCCCTGCTCTCTCCATGGCCTTTATCTTGAAGAGATGATGTATTTTGTCAAAAGTTTTAAGGCAACTAATGAGATGATCATGTGGTTTTTATTTTTTCAGTTTGTTTATATGGTGGATTACATTGACAGATTTTTTTATGTTGAACCATCCCTGCATCTCTGGGATGAAGCCTACTTGATCATGTTGGATGATGGTTCTGATGTGTTCTTGAATTCGATTTGCCAGTATTTTATTAGTATTTTTGCATCAATGTTCATGAGTGAGATTGGTCTGTAATTCTCTTTCTTAGTAATGTCTTTCTGTGGTTTGGGTACCAGGGTAACTGTAGCTTCATAGAAAGAGTTTGGCAATGTTCCTTCTGTTTCTATTGTGTGATATAAATTGAGGATTGTTGATATTAGTTCTTCTTTGAAAGTCTTGTAGAATTCTGAGCTGAAACCATCTGGTCCTGGGCTTTTTTTTTATTGGGAGACTTTTAATGACTGTTTCTATTTCTTCAGCAGTTATAGGTCTATTTAATTTGCTTATCTGGTCTTGATTTAATTTTGGTAAGTAATATTTATTCAGAAAGCTGTCCATTTCCTTTAAGTTTTCCAATTTTGTGGAGTACAGTTTTTTGAAATATGACCTGATGATCCTCTGTATTTCCTCCCTGCCTGTTGTTATGTCCCCATTTTCATTTCTGATTTTGTTAATTTGAATATTCTCTCTTTGTCTTTTGGTTAGTTTAGATAAAGGTTTGTCTATTTTGTTGATTTTCTCAAAGAACCAACTCTTTGTCTCATTGATTCTTTGTATTCTTTTCTTTATTTCTATTTTGTTGATTTCAGCCCTCAATTTATTTCCTGCCATCTAGTTCTCTTGAGTGAGTTTGCTTCTTTTTGTTTGAAAGTTTTCAAATGTTCTGTTAATTCACTAGTGTGGGATTTTTCCAGCTTCTTTATGTAGGTATTTAGTGCTATGAACTTGCCTCTTAACACTGCTTTCAGTGTGTCCCATAAATTTAGAAATGTTGTGTGGTCATTTTCATTGAATTTTAGGAAGTCTTTAATTTCTCCCTTTATTTCTTCCTTGACCCATTGATAATTCAGGTAAGCATTGTTTTAATTTCCATGTGTTTGTGGGCTTTCTGGAATTAATATTGCTGTTGACTTCTAGTTTTAAACCATGGTGATCTGATAAGGTACATTAAGTTATTCCAATTTTTTTTGTATCTGTTGAGGTTTGTTTTGTTACCGAGTATGTGGTCAATTTTTGAGAAGGTTCCATGAAGTACTGAGAAGAAGTTATATTCTTTTTCGTTTGGATGGAATATTCTATAGATGTCTGTTAAGTCCATTTGAGTCATAACATCTACTAGTTCTCTTATTTCTCTGTTCATTTTTTGTCTGATTGATCTGTTCAGTGGCGAGAGGGTAGTGTTGAAGTCTCCCACTATTAAGTGTGTGGGACTTAATGTATGATTTAAGCTTTAGAAGTGTTTCTTTTACATATGAGGATGCCCTTGTATTCAGGGCATAGATGTTCAGTATTGAAATTTCCTCTTGATAAATTTTTCTGGTGACTAATATGAAATGACCTTCTTTGTCTCTTTTCATTAATTTTTATCTTGAAGTCTATTTTGTTAGATATTAGGATAGCTATACCCACTTGTTTCTTAGGACCATTTGATTGCTATATATTTTCCCAACTCTTTACTCTGAGATGAAGTCTGTCTTTGAGGTAGAGATGTATTTCTTGTATGTAGAAGGATGGATTCTGTTTTCGTATCCAATCTGTTAGTCTATGCCTTTTTATATGTGAGTTGAGTCCATTTATATTAAGGGATATTTAATGACCAGTGATTGCTATCTCTTGTTAATTTAGTTTTTATTGTTGGTGATGTTAATTTATGCGTTTTTTTCTTCTTTGGGATTTGCTGCTATGAGACCATCAATTGTCTGTGTTTTTGTTGGTGAAGCCAACTTCCTTGGGTTGGAGTTTTCCTTCTAGTATCTTGTGTAGACCTGAGTTTGTGGTTAGATATTGGTAAAATCTAGATTTGTCATGGAATATCTTGTTTTGTCCTTCTATGGTGATTGACAGTTTTGCTGGGTATAGTAGTCTGGGCTGGCATCCGTGGTTTCTTAATGTCTGCATAACACTTGATAGTGACCTTCTGGCTTTCATTGTCTCCAGTGAGAAGTCATGTGTAATTCTGATAGGTCTACCTTTATATGCTATTTTGCCTTTTTTCTTTGCAGCTCTTAATATTCTTTCTTTACTCTGTATGTTTAGTATTTTGATTATTATGTGGCAAGAGGACTTTTTATTTGGATCCAGTCTGTTTGTTGTTCTGTAAGCTTTTTGTATCTTGATAGGCATATCTTTCTTTAGGTTGGGAAAGTTTTCTCCTATCATTTTGTTAAATATATTTTCTGTGCTTTTGAGTTGAACTTCTTCTCCGTCTTCCATCCTATTACTCTTAGATTTGGCCTTTCATGATGTCCCACATTTTCTGGATATTTTGGATTAAGCTTTTCTTAGACTTAATGTTTCCTTTAACTGATGAGTCTATTTCCTATATCAGTCCAAACACACTGAACCTGATAGAAGAGAAAGTGGGAAGTACCCTACAACTGATGGGCATAGGAGATCGCTTCCTATGTATAACCCCAGCAGCACAGACATTA
>NC_022009.1:37273433-37284399 GCF_000317375.1 Microtus ochrogaster | reverse complement strand
TAGCCTTTGCTGGAGAGGTTGTGGAGAAAGGGGTACACTCATCCATTGCTGGTGGGAATGCAAACTTGTGCAACCACTTTGGAAATCAGTGTGGCGCTTTCTCAGGAAATTCAGGGAGGAGGCGGAAATTTTTTTCAATAAAAAAAAGAAAAGTAAGGTTTGAATGAGGAAGACTCCCTGAAAAAATCTCTGATAGGAGTGCATGGTCCTGATTATCCAACATTTTAGGGCATCTATCTCTGTTTCAGTATCCTCTGACTTCTACATTCAGAACAGTTTCAAGACTGCTGGCTAAGAAGATCAAGCCTCATAGAATACTCCAGTCAGGATGTGACCATAATCCTAAACTTTCTTTGAGTCCCCCTAAGATTATCAGTGCCTCCAATCAGCAGAATGTAGCCTAAAAAACTACACCCACATTCCCAAAACATGGATTATGGATGATTATCTTTGTTTAGTGTGTTGGTTAAAAGTTGTTATGGATAATAGTCTTTTAAAAAAGCTAAACAAAGGAGATTAGAGTCTTGTTTTGAAAAGTAAAAAGGGGAAGTGCTGTGGGATAATGCTTTTTACACTCTAAAGGTTTGTAGCTCTTATTGGTTTAATAAAATGCTGATTGACCAGCAGCCAGACAGAAAGTATAGGTGGGTAACTAAACTAAGATACTTCTGGAAGGCAGAGGGGAACCAGCCAGATGCAGAGGAAGCAAAATGAGAATGCCTCACTGAGAAAAGGTACCAAGTCACATGGCTAAGCATAGACAAAAATTATGGCTTAATTTAAGTTGTAAGAGCTAGTCAAAAAATAAAAATAAAAAAAGAGCTAGTCAATAATAAGCCTGAGTTAACAGATGAAACAGTTTATAATTAATATAGGCCTCTGTGTGTTTCTTTGGGACTGAATGACTGCAGAACGGGGTGGAGCAGAGATTTCCATCTACAGTACTCCAAGACTATTATATACTGGCTTGCTTCCCCTAGATTTCTCAGCCTGCTTTCTTAAAGAACCCAGTACCACCAGCCCAGGTATGGCACAGGCCACAGAGGACTGGGACCTCCCCATTAATCTCTGAGAAAATGCTTTACAACTGGTTCTCATGGAGACATTTCCTCAACTGAGGTTCCTTCCTCTCTGATGACTCAAGCGTGTGTCAAGCTGACACACAAACGAGCCAGGACACTGCCCACACAATCCGGCCTTTACCTTCTCACTGACCTGTGCTATGCCACCTCTCCATGCTTGCACGCAGTGGCCTTCTTCCTGCTTGTTAAACAGTCCCCACTCTAGTCTCATCGGAATTTCTTTCTAAGCTCTTTTCTTGACATGTAGGGGTTTTTGTTTGTTTTTATTTTTATTTATTTTTTAAAATTTCATTTTACATTCCAATCACAGTTCTCCCCTCCACACCTCCTCCTGCCCCCATCAACTTCACCCCAGCCCACCCCCACCTACACCTCCTCCTGCCCCCATCAACTTCACCCCAGCTCACCCCCACCTACACCTCCTCCTGCCCCCATCAACTTCACCCCAGCCCACCCCCACCTACACCTCCCAAAGGGTAAGGCTGAGATCCAGGAATCCAGTAGAAGAGAAGGAGGAGGGGATACATGAGCAAGGGAGGTCAAGATCATAATGGGAAATCTGCAGAGACAGCTGAACTAAACTTGTAGGAACTCGTGAACTCTAGAACAAAAGCTATGGAGCTGCCATGGTACTAAACTAGGCCGTCTGCACGTGAGAGATAGTTGTACACCTTGGCACTTAGTTCTCAGCACTCAATTCTTCTCACATCCGGTGTCTTAGATTTCCTTTCTTCATAGTATATACAAGATCTAATTGGTTTTCCTTATTTAATTGTATGTTTGTGTCTATTCATTAAAATGTCTGTCCTTTGTCCTTTAAGGTTCGTGTACTGAGAATTTGGTCCTTAAAGTAATGGTAAGAGGTAAAGTAATGTTAAGTGGTCGTTACATCATCAGAGTTTATTCTCGTAGTTTATGTGCATGAGGGTTTTGTCTGCATGTGTGCTTAGTATTGGCACAGGTCAGAATGCACCAGATCCCTTGTAATTGGGGACACAAATTGTGTTCCACAAAAGGAGGTGCTGTGAACAAAATCTGGTTCCTCTGAAGAGCAAGTGCTCTCTTCCACTCGGATATTGCTCCAGCCTCCTGGGCTAGGGAGTTTCCATGACTAAATTGGCGCAGCCTGGAGTCATCTGAGAGGAAAAGCTCCATTGGGTAATCTGACTGGGCATTTCTGTGGGGGGTTCCCTTGATGTTAATTGATGTAGGAGGGCTCAGCTCACTGGAGGCAGCACCATTCCTTGGGCAGGTGAGTTTGGGTTGTATAAGGAAGCTAGTGAAATGGGAGCCAGTGATGCAGCCAGCACACCAACCTATAACTGATCAAAGTTATAGGCTACGCTGTACAATAGTGGATCAAAGGTCATTCCTAAGTGCAATAATAAACACCCAAGCTGTATCACCTCTCTAAGGCTCAGGGAACATTGGAGGGGAGAGAGATCGAGAGGACAGACATAAAAGACAGAGGAATGTATTGAGTATTGTGGGACTTTCTGTCCTCTGCGCGCAAAATGGTCATTATCATCTTGAAATAACAGCAACTGTGATTATTCACAAGAGATTCTTAGAAAAGTAGAGCCACGAACATTTCCTCATGAAAGTGATGGAGAGCCTGTAAGACTTTTGAGGCCTCTCTCTGTCCCTAAGACTTGATAGAAACAATGCTCGGTCATTGCACAATCTGATGGGAACAGAAATAACTTCTGAGAAAAAGAAGAGTATTAAACTTGAACTGCCACTCTGGGTCTTCATTTTCTTATGAGGATTTCCATGCTATATGAATTTTGTACCAAGTAAAATTATGTGTTTTGTTTCAGTTTATGTCTGTTTAATTCTTAAACCTTTGTAAGAAATATCCCTAAAAGGGAAGAGGTAAAAAAAAAAATGTTCCTACCCTCAAATGTATTCCAAATAATTGACTGTATAAGTAGCTTTATTCCCAGAACATAGAATAAATTTCAATCAATTTCCAAAAGCAAACCTTCAAAGCACAGAAAATTACTATCCTAAGATTTTTCTAGAAAACAATATTTATGAGGTTTTATAATCTTGTTAACAGACAATAAAATATTTCAAGGGCAAAAATATATGTGAAAAAACTATAATTTCATTTTGAACACATATGTTAAAATTAAAGTGTTAGCGAACTAAATCCATAAGTGTGACCAAGACAACATTGTTAAATCCACACTATAACTCATGATATTTATCAAAATAAAGGGGAAAACTGGGAGGAGTAGCTCAACATATGTTTTAAAAAATTAAAAACCCGGGCTGGAGAGATGGCTCAGTGGTTAAGAGCAGTGCCTGCCCTTCCAAAAGTCCTGAGTTCAGTTCCCAGAAACCACATGGTGGCTCACAACCATCTGTAATGAGATCTGGTGCCCTCTTCTGGTCTGCAGACATACATGCAAACAGAATACCGAAAATACTGCAAACATAATAAATAAATAGATTTTAAAAAATTAAAAACTCAAATATCCAAATCTTTGGCAATTATGACTGTTGTATGACATGGAACTAGTAACTAAAGTAGGGCCCTTCTGCAAGAGCAGTGGGAGCTCTCAATGACTGAGCCATCTCTCCAACCCCTCTGGCTTTCTCTGCAGGGAAAGGGTCTCTCCGTGAAAGCAGAGATTACTAAAGGACCAGACTGATTGGTCAGTGAGCCTCTGGAATTCTCCTGCCTCTGCCATCCAGAGCGGGGATCTCAGGCATACCACAGCATGCCTGGTTTTTTCCATGAGTGCTGGAGATCTGACCTCAGACCCTCATGCTTGGGCAGCAAGTTCCTTAATCACTGATCCATCTCTCCAGCCACCAAATCACAAAACTCTTAACAAGAAAAAAAAAATTAAGTGTTAAAAACTGTAGAAAGATCACATTATGGCCACACACACACACACACACACACACACACACACACACATGCTGTTCCTCTAGAGAACACTGACTAATAGGGAGGTGTTTGCATCATGAGAGTAGAGCCCTGTCTTTGAAATGGAATAATTATGAAGAGATATCAGTCTTCTCTGTTTCTAAACACGCATGTCCTTCCCTCTACCTTCCACCATCAAGTAAGGCCATTGCCCTGACCACAGTTAGAAGTCTTAACTTGGAGATTCTAGTGGCTGGAGTCAAAAGTTTAGATAATCCCCCATTCTCTAGAAATCACCCAGTTTCAAGTGCTCTTTAGTAGCAGTAGAAAATGAACTAAGCCAGAACTAACTGAAATACAGCAGGATGAGCAGCTTGAAGGAAACATTAAACACCAGGATCATTTACACCATGGAAGAAAAGCATGGGGAAAGGAAACAGTGCTGACCATAACACAAGAAAGTAAGCATCCGCCCAAACTGTTACAAGTGCAAAAGGCCAAATCTGTGTAAGTATGTGAGTCTGGAAAAGCTGGGGCACTTGGGCAAAAGGACTTTACAATTAAGGAAGGCTTTCCTTTGAAGGCTCATGACAAAGATTCAGGCAAGACAATGACTAGAGACACTGACAGTGCAGGTAACCTAGAAAGAATCAGAGAACAGGAAGAAGCAGGCCTATTGTATCACCTGACTCTCTGAACTTTGTTTCATGGAAAGCAAAACCCTAATCCACTTGAGATTGGGTGTCAGAAACGTGCACACAGGCTTCACAGTGCTACCTGAGGATTCTTGCTCTCAATCTCTACCTTCCTCGTCCCCTTGCCCCTCTTCCCTAGGAAGAGAAAGCTGTAAGCAATTATGTAAGAAAACAAAGACAATTCTCTGTAGTGCACAGGCTAAGACACTTTACAGAAGAAGAAACTATAACACAATTCTTGACCCACTAAAGAGTACCAAGGATTTGTCTTGTCCCTAAATGTCTAAGGTATTAAGTAGAACTAGCCACCAGCAAGATGACTCAATAGGTGAATTCATGTAGGTTGTCCTCTGATCCCACATGTGGTATGCGCACGTGCGCGTGCATACACACACACACACCACACCGCATCACACACACACACACACATACACACACACAGCGAGAGAGAGAATAAATATTTCAAAACAAAAGAAAAATAATTATTAAAGGCACTTGAGAAGGATAAATTCCACCCACAAAGTAATATGCAGACATAAAGCAGAATTTGGTTGCCTCAAGATATACCTTCTATTAAGAGAATTTTTTTCTCCCTGAAGGAAACCTGACAAGCTAAATCTAAGAGTCACATAGATAATCAAAAGTCAAAGATATCTAGGAAGAGGCAGAGGCAGAGGCAAGGAGATCTCAAGAGGTTCAAGCCAGCCTTGTCAACATACAAAGTTCTAGGCCAGCAAAGAATGCGTAGTGAGAATCCGTCTTATTAAAACAAAAATTCCTTTAAAAATTAGTTTAAAATTTTGAATCTGAAAACCAGCATGTATTCTAAATAAGTCTGAGCAAGTCATCAATTACCCAAATTTTATCAGTTTCCCAAGGTGGATGTTTTTGAACTTCATTCTGTCTATACTGCTGGCAGATGTGTTCAGAGGTACATGTGCGAAGAAAAGCATTTCCTTGGGAGAAAGGTACTGTGGAGCTAGTGCAGCATCAAATCCCAAATCAGGAGGCTGAAAATAGAGAAAAGGAAATATTGTACGTTGAATGCTTATGCTTCAATTATAACACAATTCAAAAGCAAACTTGTTTCCCATTCATATCAAAATGATACGGCTTTACTTACTGACTGGAGTAATATACCTCTATGCTCTTGGGATATCTTTGAATATCTATCTATGCAAAAGAGAAAAAGGTTTTTTTTTTTTTTTGCAGTGGAGGAAAAGAAAGTCTGTTCATTAAGACCTAGTTTGAGGTTCCGGTGCCCTTTGTAGGAGGCTGTGGGTGTATGTGATAAGTTTGGAGGTGCAGATTTTAGAGCTGGGTTATCTATGGTGACATCATCGTGAACTCAGCAGATCCAGTCATAACTGGGTTTTTACTTGGAGTTTTACTGAGAAAGGGTCTAATAGGGGCCTCTTCTTTGAGCACTACTTCTCTGAGTCTCACGCTCTGTGCCTAGAGCCTCCTGGTTCTGGTCTCTGCTGGTCTATTCCATTTCATGAACTTATAGGACTTACAGATTGTCCCTTAAGATAATGTTTGCCTACATTTCTGACATCTAATTCCTTCATCCCGAACTGCACAGTTTTGAGACTTTTCAGTGGGTGAAACAGAGATGAATACTTGCTTCAAAACAGCTGTTGGAGTCTCCTCTGTTGATTAGGAGATCAAGTATTGCATGCATGTGTGTGTGCATGCCTGCATGCTTGCTTGCCTGAGTGCATGCATCTGTGTGTGTTGGACTCGTAGATACTGCAGTCTGTTTTGGGTTATATCTATCAAGTACTGCCTCCAACAAACATTTTCTGTCACGTTTTCCTCCCAGTGTTTGAATTTGGGGTTCTCACCAAGAATGAAAGAGATAGGGAAATAGTGTGGCTAAAAGGACAGACCCTGAATCAATTGCCTCCATGAGAATCTGTTTTTATTACCCCACATGGTTTGGGTAGTTATTTACTCTCTGTGCTCCTTGCTTTCCTCCTAAGTAACTGAGGACAAACAGCTGTGAAGATGAGATATTCACAGCAGTGCCTGACACATACTAAGAACTACTGATTACTCTTTTCCAGAGAGGATGCATGTATTTGTAGAGAGAGAAAAAATAAAGTTGTTGAATCAGAGTTCTTCAAATTTGTCCTGAGTATAAGAATTCCTACAGCTTTTTCATCATAACAATGTCAACTTTCACTGAAGGGAACTAAGCTAATTTCCATAAAACTATGATGTTAGTGAAATTTTGACACGGCTGCTTTTTTTGGTTATGTCTAGCAGGCTACTCATATCTTCTACTTTGTACATTTGCAGAATCCAGACCCCAGGTTCAGAGAACATGTTGGCATCTCCCTCTCATGGAATCCTCTCTACTTTGTGTGCATGTCTCAGACAGAGGATGTTATAACACCTTGCTGTCCACCTGTAGCCTTGGCCAGGTGTGCAGACTGATCTTGTAACTAATATATACTATATTTATTCTCACCATATGTGTGTGAGAGCTTTGCTTGTGTGCTAGTTCACGTTCTAGTGCTGACCATAAGCAACTTGGGGAGGAAACAGCTTATTTCAGATTATAGTTTATAGTCCATCAGGAAGGAAAGTTAGGGAAAGGACATATGTCAGGAACTTGGAGGCAGGCAATGAAGCAGAGGACATCTAACAGTGCTTCTTGCTGTGACTGCCCACATTAACCAGTAACAAAGAAAATGCCTCAGAGATCAGGTTCCAAGCCAGTCTGATGTAAGCAACTCCTCAAATGACATTATTCTTCCCAGATGTGTCAAGTTGACAAAAACCCAACCAGCACAGTTTACATATATGTGCCACATATATGTACTTACTGCTTTTAGAGGTAATAAATGTATATTGGATATTCTGGAGCTATAGTTATAGATGATTGAGTCGATATGTGGGTTCTGTGATGTGGGATTCCCCTCTGTATGCTGTGACTATCATTGGTTAATAAAGAAACTGCTTTGGGCCTATAGCAGAGCTATAGGGGAACAGAGCTAGGCGGGCGGGGTGGGGGGAACTAAACTGAATGCTGGGAGAAAAAAGGCGGAGACAGACATGCTGAAACTTTGCTGGTAGGTCACAACCTCGTGGTGATGCACAGATTAATGAAGATGGGTTAAATTAAGATGTAAGAGTTAGCAAATAAGAAGCTAGAGCTAAATGACCAAGCAGTGGTTTAATTAATACAGTATCTGTGTGTTTATTTTGGGGCTGAGCAACCGGGAACAAAAAAGCGGCCTCCTTGAACAGTTCTGAATACCAAATTCGGTCCTCTGGAAGGGTAGCAAAGGCTCTTAGGCACAGAGCTATATATATCTAGGCCTGGGCTGACCTATAAAGAGATCCATTCTTTCCATTCTTTTTTATAGTTTCTTTAGCAAAGTGACAATTTTACCAAATTCCATTGAAACACATTTTACTCTTGGCTGCTTTCTTGATGAGTAATCATTTTCTACCTATGCCCCCTCTCTTTCCATAAATAGTAGATTATACATTGTAATTAATAAAAATACGCACCTATAGCCAGGCAATGGTGGTGCATGGCTTTAACCCCAGCTGTCAGGAGGCAGAGGCAGCTGTGAGTTTGAGGCCAGACTGCTCTACAGACCCACTTTCAAGATAGGCTCCAACGCTACAGAGAAACCCTGTTTCAGAAACCCCCCTCAAAAAAATGCATCTATTATCTTCTGTGAAGGACAGAAAAACTGTGCTCTATGTCGGCATTAACAAGGAATAAACTAGGGAGCAGGGTTGTTTAACATGGACATGTCAAAATCATTTATCTTCAAGGCCAACATTGTGAGGTTAAAAAATAAACTCCACCAGGAGCTGAGTTGTTTGTAACAGATCTGTGATAGACATGATGTTGTTCTGCAGTGAAATCTTGTAAGAGGAAACCTGTTGGGCTTCCAGAAGATTTTGAAGATTTTTATACATTCAATGATGTATAAAAGTTTTCCTTTAGCAAAGAGTGTTTGTCCTGATGGGTCTGGAGATATGGCTCAGCTGTTAAGAGCACATACTTGCTCTTGCAATGGACCTGAGTTTGGTTTGCAGGTGTCCTGCCAGGTGACTCACAGCTGCCTGGAATGCCAGCTTTAATGTAGATCCAGCATGTCTAGCCTCTACAAACACCTGCCTTTATATGTACAGAGAGAGAGAAAGAAAAATATACATATACTTATATACGTATATGTAAAATTTTAAACCATTAAAAAGTTTTGTATTAAGGAAAACACTGTTTCGTTAGCCAGCACAGAGAATGTGGCATCTGTTCTCAAAACAAGGCAAACAGTCTCAGTGCATCATGTTACTGACCTTTCCAAAAACATTAACACCTCTAGAGCGTGAAAATGATGAAGCAGCACTAACGTGTCCTGGGGTAATTTTGTGTAAGAATCCCAAGTGATCGTAGTATATCGTGAAAACTTTATCAAGACACTCTCCACTGTGAGTATATCTTGTTGATCCTGTTAGGAAACAAACAGAACCCTCTTGATATTGATACAATACAACTAGAAGAAATTTTATATTGCACCTGTAAAAATCTGCTTGTTTAAATTAAGGGTGAGGGTAGGGCTCTAAGACTTCTAAATTAGTAAAATACGTGCGGCTTTGTGCTGCATCCTTGGAAAGTCTTCTGTGGTTCCACTTCATTACAGAACATGTTCACCAATGTGGCAGACAGAACAGAACAAAGGGGTTGTCTGGTCAAGGGATGTGGAAGGAGGGTGTTTATTCTCCCTGGTGGTGCTTTCTCTTCCTAAAACTATCAAATTAGGCTTCTGTCTATCTAGGATCTCTTGTGCTTCTCTATCATTACTTTTTTCTCTCTTTCTGTGGTGAATAGAACTGGAATTTGATTGTGATTGTATGGAATATATAGATTGCTCTTGGTAGGATAACCAGTTTCACAACAATGATTCTTCCAGTTCATGAGCACTGGACTTTTCCATTCTTCAGTGTTCTTCTCTACTTAATTCCTCAGTGCTTTCATTTTCATTGTAGAGAGCCTTCACATCCTTTGTTAAATTTATTACAACAGATGTCATCTTTTAAGGCTACTGTGAAAGTATTCTATGATCTTTTTAACATGTTGCCTGTGGGTGTCTTACAAATACCCCTTTAATATTGGACTATGTTCCTTGTATTCTGAGATTTTTAGGACTTTAAACACAAAGAGATGTTGGATCTTTTCAAAGAATTTTTGTGTCTGTTGACCATGTAATTTCTATGCCAGAGTCCATTTATGTGATTTATGACATTTATAGCTTTACATATACCAAACTATTACAGAATCTCTGGAGTAAAACCAACTTGATAATGGTGAGCAATATTTTTGATGAGTTCTTAAATTTAGCTTCCAAGTGGATTTTTGAGAATTTTATTGGTCTAAGTTCATCAGATAAATTGGTAGGCTTTTTGTTGTTGTTTATTGTGTCTTTATTTATTTTTGTAATATTAGCTTAAAAAGGAAATGTGAAGGTTTGGCATGGTCATGCAACCCTTTAAACCCAGCACTTGGGAGGCAAAGGAAGGTGTATTTCTGCAAGTCTGAGGCCAGCCTGCTGCACTTCTTATGTTCTAGGTTGGTCAGCAAGGGCTGCATAGTATGATGCCCTGTTTTCAACAAGAGAGAAAGTTTGGTAATGTTTCTTCATTTCTATTTTATTTAATAGTTTGGTAAGGATTGGTGTTAGCCCCTTGAAGGTGTATTAAAATAACATTGTCAGTTCAAGAGGAGCTGGATGTTTTGTTGCTGTTGTGGGAGATTCTAATTAATTGCTTCAGTCTTATTGCTTGTTAGAGACATTTACATGGTTTATTTCATCTTGGCTTACTTTTGGGAGGTCACACATATCCAGAAATTTAAAAATTCTTTTAGATCTTACAATTTAGTAAAATATATGTTTTTAAATAAGAGCTCATGATTTGTGAATTTCCCTGGTATTTGCTGTAACACCCACTTTTGTATCTGCTGTTGGTCTTCCTTATCTCTTTAAAGAACCAACTCTTTCTTTCATTGATTCTGTTTTCATTTTTTTATTGAGTTCTATGTTGATCTTAGTGATTTCTCTCTGTATATTGATTTGGGATAGACAGAGTTGGAAGGCAAAGCGAATAAATTGGAGGAGGAATCTAGGCTCGAGAAGAGAGAAGGAGAACGAGGGAAAATAACCAAGGCTAGTGAAACAGTGAGCCAGGCAGTCACTAGCCAGCCAGACATAGAGCAAGCAGGGAAGTAGGACTTACAGAAAGAAAAAGGAAGGGAGGTCTGATCTTCGGCGCCAGGAGACCTA
>NC_022009.1:37252769-37255309 GCF_000317375.1 Microtus ochrogaster | reverse complement strand
CATGTACTCACTCATAAGTGGTTTTTAAACATAAAGCAAAGAAAACCAGCCTACAAATCACAATCCCAGAGAACTTAGACAACAATGAAACTAAGAGAGACATACATAGATCTAATCTACATGGGAAGTAAAAAAGGGCAAGATCTCCTGAATAAATTGGGAGCTTGGGGACCTGGGAGAGAGTTGAAGGAGAGGGGAGATCAGGGAGGGGAGCAGAGAAAAATGTAGAGCTCAGTAAAAATCAAGAAAAAAAAGAAAACATGGTACATATACACAATGGAATATTACTAAGTGGTTTTTTAAAAAGTAATAGCATCATAAAATTTGCAGGCAAATGAATGGAACTAGATACAAATCATCCTGAGTGACGCACCGAGAACCAGAAAGACAAACAATACCATGAACTCATTCTTAAGTGGATATTATATGAGAAGCAAAGGATAGCCAGGCTACAAGCCATGGCCCAAGAAAAGCTAGGTAAAAAGGAGAGGCCAAGGAGAGATGCTTGGATTCTCCTGGGAAGGGGAAACTCCTGGGTTAACTGGGGGTGGGAGAACGCTAGGGGAATGGGAACATGAGGTATCATGTTGGGTGGTTTGTGGGCAAGACAGACATGAAGAATAATGAAAGAGATATCTTGGTACAGAGGGCATTTGGGGGTTAGGGAGAACCCTAGTGCTAGGAAAACTCAAAGGAATCCACAAGGATGACCCCAGCTAAGACCACTAGCAATAGTGGAGAGAGAATCTATAAGCACCACCTTACTAAGCCATTATAATTCCTAACTGCATTCTAAATATTAATCCTTATAGCCATAGTTGAATGTAGCTTTCACCCATTATCAAAGAAATTTTTAGTTTTAAAAGACAGCCATTACAAGAAAGCACAACTAATCAGAAGGCAGAGGACAAGAGATCAATCATGTGGTTCCCAGCGACAACTGAATATTGACAATACAACTCTGGCATCCAAGGCTCAGGCAGCATTGCGGAAGACTGGGAAGAAAGAATGTAAGAGCCAGAACAGGAAGTCATGGTATCTTCTGTGTGTATAGTGGGAGCTATACCTATGCAGCCTCTGCAATATGATTCCCAAACAAGCCAACAGACATGATAACATGAAAGGGGAAAGTCTCATGGCTCCAACACTAGATAAAGAACTACAGGAAAGTAAAGAGTGCTGAGAGCAAAAGAAATAGTCTTCCCTAGGAAAGAGTCTCCCTATAGGTTTGCCAATATCAAATATGCGGGAATGAAATAATATATATATACAGGTAACATTATATTATATATTGTTATATTGTATATAGTGCATGGACTGAACAGATTGTGTGCCTGTGTGCATATATTTCACAACAATTAATGAAAAATATACAAATTTGAGACAAAGTAGGGAGAGCTATATGGGAGGGGATAGAGGGAAGAAAGGGAAGGGAAAATCATGTAATCATATTCATATTAAAAACCATTAACAAAAAGGAAAAATACTCCACTAAAAAAAAGATTTCAAAAACTCAAAGACAGAATAGCAAACTGAAAATGCAGAGCAGGGGGACACGGAAACACGAGGACCATGCCCTTCATGATTCAGGTCCCGAGTCTGGTTGGTTGTATTCAACTGAATGGGAAGGGAGCAGGCAATTGTAGGTTAGATCAATCACTGCCAACTTTTTTTTTCATTTTACAACAAACTGACAGCTTCATTGACTCAGTCAAAGAAACTGTGAAGATGGAGAGCAAACAATCATTCATATCGTGTCACTTCTTAAGTTTCTGTGACCTGAGCTATATCTACTTCATCAGCAAAACCAAAGCAAGCACTTCCTTCTTTGGCATTGCAGTTGTGAGTATTAAATAAGACACTGTCTAAAACATGTGAAGCAAAATTATATCTCCATTGTGGCATGTATTATTATTTGGTTTGGGAAAAGGAATCAGCACTGAAAATACAGCCAGCATGCTAACCCAGGGTTCTTTTTTATGGCTGTTCATATGATTTGTCTCTGTAGAGTCCTATATTTGAGGCCTTATTATTAGTTGATTAATACATATTTTTCAAACAGTTTATATTTCTGAACCAAATGTAGAACTAACTTAAAACCCCAAAAAGAATGTTCCTTACCTGCCTTTGTCATGTAAATCATTCCATTTTGTGTAATAAAAGATATAGCTGAAGAATAAAAACAATGAACAGTCTTCCTTACAAAGTTATTGAGAAAGTCACACAATTGTTCAAAAGTATTGCCACCATCCATTGAAAGCCATACCTAAAGAAATAAAGAGATATTACCTCACTAATTTTCAAAATTACCTATTAGCCTGATCTTCCTACAAAAGAGAAACCATGTAGTGCTATTTTCCTCACATCTCGATGTCCACGACAAACTAAGGCACACACTGGCTACTTTCCCACTCACCCTCTTGATTTACCCTCCCAAGGGTTTGTATTGTCAGAAGCAAATAGGAAACTGAGTGACTGAATGACATTTTACTGCCTTCTCATTCTCTCCTCTCTCTCTCTCTCTCTCTCTCTCTCTCTCT